>NC_060274.1:87256840-87570335 GCF_021613505.1 Equus quagga | reverse complement strand
GGGGGGGGTGGCATGGATCTGGCTTTAATACCTGCTCATTACTTCTCAGTGCTGTGACCTTGGAGAAGTTACTTAACAACTCCAAGCCTTAGTGCCCTTCTCTGTAAAACGGGAATGAGGACATGTACTTCAGGGTTATATGAGAATTAAAGGAGGTACTGTATGTGATAAATAGATATGTTACATACATGTGTAAGAGATGATGTATGTGAAGTATATGAGATATGAGAGCACCCCACAGTGCTGGCTGTGCAGGAGGTGCTCCACAGGTGGGAGTTTCCTCACTCCCTCTCTGGTAACAGCGGCGGCAGCGCCTGGAGCGCCTCACATCTTTCACCCTTTGTGGAGCTCCCTCCCCTCAGGTCTCCTCCAGCTGTGCGGGTTGCATGTTCTAGTGACAGAGGTCAAAGTGGATAGTGTTTTGTTATTGTTTTTAAGAAAAAAAAGGGGATATTTATTGCGTCACATAATTTAACATTCTGCTTACCACCATGGCTAGATCCGGGCGTTCTAATGACATCAGCAGGATGCAGTCTCCCCATCTCTTAGCTTTGCTCTCCTCTGTGTTACGTCCATTCTCAGGCAAGCTCTTCCTTGATGGAGTTAAGAGCAAGGATGCAGACCCACATTCTGATGTCATCAGAAAGCACAGCAGAAAGAGCACCAGTAGAAGTGATAGAAAGATAATGTTTTTGTAGGGGACCCTGGAAACCTGATTTTTGCTACCCCATTCTAAGTGGTCCCCAGGAGAAACATGTGCCCAGAGGATAATAACGCTTGGGCATGGTAGTGGAAACTGCTGGTTGTCCCCTATTCTTCACTCTCTCCTTGCATGGTTGACCAGCTAAAGACTACATTTCTAAACTTCCCTTTCAGCAAAGTGGAGCCATGTAAGAATCATGCACAAAATTCTGGCCAACGGGATATGAATGAAGTGATAGAGTGTGAGATGGACATTACAGAGTACTCAGAAGAAGTAGTTCCTGGCAATTGTGGAGCTCTTGACCCATTCCTAGACCACCTACCTGGGCATTTGCATGAGTGAGAAAAAAAAAAACTGTCTTATATAACCCACTTGGTTAAGCCTAACCAATACAGGCACAAATGCAAAATACGGTGACCTAGTGAGCTAGATTAGACCATGCAGGGGACTCCTTTTGCTCAGGCTAGAGGCTGTCTTGGGCCTAGATTCAGAGCATATTGAAGACAAGCTAGGATTTTCCAAAGCAAAAGTTAGAACAGCTTTGCCTAGGGGGAACTCCTGCTCTTAGTTGGTCCAGAGGTATGTGGCCGACGAAGCCCTCAGTGGCTGGTTCTCAGAAGGCTGGGAAAGGCTGCGTGAATGAATTGCATCCAAAGATCATCTGGCATTAATTTACTAAGTCCTTTACATTTCCTTTTCCAGAACCCTTTTAAAAAACTGTTTTATTATGAAAACATTCAAACATTCACAACGTTAGAGAGAATCTTCATGCCCAGATCCAACAATTATCAACATTAGGCCATATTTACTTAATCTTTGTTTCATCCTCCTTCCTTTCTCCTTCCTTCTTTCTCTCTGACCTTCCTCTCTCTCTTTTATTTTATCTTTTGGATGTAGCCTTTTAAAGCAAATCTCTGTCAATATGTTATTGTGTCCCTAAATGCTTCTGCACATATTTCTTAAAAATTTTCTTACAAAATAATAATAAAATTGTCACACTTAATTAAATTAGAAATAACTATTAATATTATTTAATACTCGATCTGTATTCAGATTTACCATTTGCCTCAAAACTGCCTTTTTACAGTAGATTGTCTGAATTAGGATCTAAACCAGATCCACCCACTGCATTTAGTTGTTACATCCACAAACTTTTTTTTCCCAATAGTTTTATTGAGATCATAACAGTTTATAACATTGTGTCATTTTGGATGTACATTATTATTTATCAATTTCTGAATAGATTTCATTGTGCTCACCACCAGTAGTCTAATTTTTGTCCATCATTGTGTATATGTGCCACCTTACCCCTTTTGCTCACCCCCCAACCCCCTTCTCCTCTGGTAACCACTGGTCTGTTCTCTTTATCCATGTATTTGTTATCTTCCACATATGAGTGAAAGCAAGCAGTATTTGTCTTTCTCTGTCTGGCTTATTTCACTTATTTCATCCCCTCAAGATCCCTCCATGTTGTTGCAAATGGGATGATTTGTCTTTTTTATGGTTGAGTAGTATTCCACTGCAAATATATATACCACATTTTCTTTATCCATTCATCTCTAGAAGGGCATTTGGGTTGCTTCCATGCCTTGGCTATTGTGAATAATGCTGCAGTGAACATAGGGGTGCATAAATCTCTTTGGATCACTCATTTCAAGTTCTTTGCACAAATACCCAGTAGTGGAATAGCTGGATCGTATGGTATTTCTATTTTTAATTTTTTGAGAAATCTCCATAGTGTTTTCCATAGTCGCTACACCAGTTTGCATTCCCACCAGCAGTATATGAGGGTTCCCTTTTCTCCACATCCTCTCCAGCATTTGTTGTTTTTTTGCTTGGTAATTATAGCCATTCTGACTGCTGTAAGGTGATATCTCATTGTAGTTTTGATTTGCATTTCCCTAATAATTAGTGATGTTGAACATATTTTCATGTGTCTGTTGGCCATCTGTATATCTTCTTTAGAAAAATGTCTGTTCATATCCTCTGTCCATTTTTTGATCGGGTTGTTTGTTTTGTTGTTGAGTTATATGAGTTCTTTATATATTTTGGAGATAAACTCCTTGTCAGATAAATGATTTGCAAATATTGTCTCCAGTTTATACCAACAAACTTTTGACCAGAGCTGCTGCAGCCACAGAATCTGACAGACAGCATTATGATAACTCTGCCTGTCCTTAGAGAGTGGCCACTCAGAGGGAGGTAAAGAACAACGGGTCTGAAAGTCGGGTAATCAAATCCACAGGTCCCTGCTTTGCTCAGACAGGCAATTTCTTTAGTTTTTGTGTTTGTAATAGCTCACTGAAGATGAACAATACAAGGGTGAGACACCTGTAGCTCCTGATCCAAATCCAACCCTTGGCTTAGTTTTATACATATGAGTTCATTTGAAATTCACTAATCCATGCCTTCTCATGCCACATATGCTGAGCACGAATTATATGTCATGTACTGTGTTAGGTACAGTACAAAGGGCACAAAGATCCTTAAGAAAAGCTAGCAAGGGCCAGCCCGGTGGCATAGTGATTAAGTTTGCGCACTCTGCTTTGGCAGCCTGAGGTTGGCTGGTTTGGATCCCAGACATGGACCGAGCACCACTCATCAAACCATGCTGTGCTGGCGTCCCACATAAAATAGAGGAAGATCAGCACAGATGTTAGCTCAGCAACAATCTCCCTTAAGCAAAAAGAAGAAGATTGGCAATAGGTGTTAGCTCAGGGCCACTCTTCCTCACATAAAAAAAAGAGAAAAGCAAGCAAAGAAGCTCTTAATTAGATGGAGGACACAGGTGTGCCCCTTGAGCTGTGGGGTATTATGCAGAGATGGAGCAGAAAGAGGGGCTGTGGGTGTACAAAGGGAAGAGGAGTGTGATCACCTCTACCAGGAGTGGCCAGGAAAGGCTTTCCAGAGAGGTAATTATTGAGCTGAGTTTTGTTGGTTGTTTGCCTGGTAAGAGGAAAAGCATTGTGGGTAGTAGGAACAGAATATGCCAAGGCACTGAAACTTTCTAAAATGCTGCAAAGATCTTGAGCATCATTGTTTTTAAAGTCATGTAATGGATGTTTGGCCTAGGAAAACCATTCATTTTATCTGCAAAATATGCCTTCAGATTTTAAATAGGGGTGAAAATGCTTTTTAGAAAAAATTTTGACAATGTTATTTTTTAAAAGTCTACTGGATTATGCACCATTCATCCCTGCCCTGCCTCCATCCCTTCCCAGGCCAAACAAGATTCACTCTTGGCCAGTTCCATTTCTTTCTGAGGCCCCCCTTACCATTTCCCAACCTCTTTTCTCATGCTGATCAAGATAAAACCAAAATAAAATGCTAAAAATGTCCCCATGCTTAAAAAAACCCGAACCTTTAATAAATTACTTTTTACCTTTATGATTTTGATTAGCTATTCATCATGAGTCAATGACACTTGATGGAAAAGTGAAGTCCCCACCTGTGGCTTAAAGCCAAGCCCAGATTGCAGCTTTGAGGGGATTCTTGAGGGAGTCCCATTAATAACCCTAATGCCCTTAGGGAAGAATGAGATGGTCAGATTCTAGTTGCATCTCCATCACCTGAGCAGTGAGACCCAGCCATTTTGTGAATCAACTGATAAAGGAGGTGGCGAGGAACGTAGGAAATGTGTTCTCAGTTCTCACTCGAGTAGCTCTGAAAGGCAGGCCAGATTGGTACAACTCTCTGTGCAGTGGGCAGAGGAAATATGGCGTGTGGTTTAAAGTCTTGACTTTGGGGACTCAGCTCACAGCCACCAGCCAAGTGGTCTTGAGTAGGTGACATTTAGCATGGTCTTTCCTTTGTGTCAGGCACTGTTCAAAGCATGCTCCTTCTCACAGCAACTCTGTGAGTTGGGATGTGTTATTGTCCCCTGTATCAGTCAGGATTCTCCAAAGTAACTGAACCAACAGGAGACATATGTCTGTCTGTTTGTCTATCTATCTATCTGAAGGAATTGCATTATACAATCGTGGGGGCTGGTAAGCCCAAAGTCCATAGGGCAGGCCAGTAGGCTTGGGCAGGAACTGATGTTGCTGGAGGCAGAATCTTCTTCCTCTGGGAAACCTCAGTTTTGGCTCTTGAGGCCTTTCAACTGATTAGATGAAGCCCACCCACGTTATTGAGAGTAAGCTCCCTTGTTTAAAGTTAACTGATGGTAGCTGTTAACTACATCTGCAAAATATCTTTACGGCAACACCTAGATTAGTGTTTGATTAAATAACTGGCCACTATAGCCTACCCTAGTTGACACATAAAACTAACCATCACATCCCCTTTTATAGATGAAGCAACTGAGGCAGAGTGTTAAGAATGCGCAAGGTCTGATGTGGCAGAGTCAGAATTCCAGCCCAGGCTCCACAGCTGTGCCCTTCACCACTGTGTTGCTCCGTGGCCTAGCTGGTTGCATTTTCCTCAAGTACAGAAGAGGCTAATAATGCCTGTCTCTTTTTACTCCCAGGATTCCTATGCTTATTGATGTGTTTTTATTCTGTCTCATTCCAAACTGGATTCGAGGAGGCTCTGAGAAATCAACCAGGCAATTCCCATAAAAGCGTTTTGAAGAACAGTAAGGGAAATGTAAGAAAACTAACATTGACTGGGCACCTATATGTGCCAGACACAACACCAGCATCTGCATATTTGTTGTTTAACACTCAACAAAAATTGCAAATCTTCCATCACTTGAGGTTCTTTGAGGGCAAATAGACCTTGTTCATATGGATATCCTTGATGCTTTTCACAGGGCTGGGAGTAGTGTAGACACCCAATAAGTGCCTATAAATCAACGGAATTATTGCCCAGTGGTGTGATATGAAACCAAGGTGATCGTTGCTAAGAGCTTCTTGGGCGGGCAAAGGATTTTCTGTGGGATCCAATATGTTCCAGGAGGTGAAAGAGTAATCCCAGCTCCTGTTGCCCTGGAGAGGGAAGGAGGAGTCTTCTCCAGAGACTCACTGGGGAAATCATCAGCAGGTGAACTTGCTAAATTTATCTACTCCTTTTATGCAACACACTCCCCAGACTGAAAAACACTGCCACGTACGTCACCTGGACTCTTCAAAACTTGCTCCTCCTGTAGGCAAATCTCTCCATTTAATAGGTACTGAGTTCCTGTAATTCCCAGCCCGGGGAAGTGTCCCCCTGGAGGGAGGTAACATGTGTGGGTTTCTGCCCTGTGGCTTATTCCACATCAATCCCTCTTCACATAAACTCAAAGCAGCAAAATAGCCAGCCCAACATGCAAAGGGCTTTGTGTTAAGCGGATGTATATTAAGGAGTGGTTACACGTAGGCAGGGTTCAGGTACTATTTCAGTATTAGTGAAATATATCCTGCCAGACAATCAGGTTTGTCGTAGGCTCTGGGAGGACTGGAGCTTTCTGAAATTCCTAGGAATTCTTTAAACATGGGTCTCTTGATCTAAGGGAAGTGTTCTTCCTGAGAGGTGAAGAGGCATTGGCCTCTCTTCTTGCGTCAGGAGGAAAGCGTGTGAGGTTTTGGAGTTAACCACCCATGGTGACTGGCTCTGTCACTTCCTAGCCATTTGAGATGGAGCAAGTTACTTTCCTCTCCAGGTCTCGTTTCCCATATGTGTATGTATATGTATATGTACATACATATAGAATTGGGAGATATTATGTACATCATAGGGCTGTTTTGAGCATTACCATGAGATTATATATGTACAGAACCTGGCCTGCAGTAACTACTCAGTACATGTTGGGTCTCATCCTTTCCCAAACCACTGCTGAGGGCTGGCCCAATGCACACTGTGGGGAGGCCACTCTTCCCCCATTGCTGAATGAATCTAGAAGAAATCTAATTAAAATGGACACCAGGAAGATCTGAGAGGGGAGATTGTGGCTGAAGGTGTGGAGGTTGAGGTGTCTGCCTGTGGGGTGGGTTCTGGGAACTATAGCATGTGCTGTCAGTGCCTCCTGCCATATCCTCTTGGCCCACCCTGTAGGTCGTTTGAATCTTGGGTTTCCATGTCACACCAATGACCTCCCTTAAGCACATGATTCTTTCTTTTTAAAGGTCTTCTTTGGTGAGCATGCTATGCTTGGAAGTGCTGGGTAATTAATGCCCCCAGGAGTGACACTCATCTGATGGGGATGGGAGTTGATGGATAAAAATCCCAGAAATTCTGGGATGTGTTCTACAGTCTCTTGGAGCGTCCCTAGTAGTCCATAGCAGCAATGCACTTATTAACACATCTTGTCACACCCTGTAACATACTTCTCTGCTCCCTCACTTGCTTCCTGGGATGACCTCCAAAAGTACTTGTACCCAAATCATTTTCAGTATCTGCTTTTGGGGGAACCTCAACCAAGAGAGAAGCCCATAGCCCTGTTGCCTCCTGAGGTGTCAGCCCTGCTTCTTCTTCCTGGCCCAGCTCCTAGATATTCTCTTCTTCCTTTCTCATGAACTCCCGCTCCATTTCACAACGGCCATCTTTTTTTTGTGTGTGGGGGGGGGGTAAAGATTTTATTTTTGCTTTTTCTCCCCAAAGCCCCCTGGTACACAGTTGTATATTTTTTAGTTTTGGGTCCTTCCAGTTGTGGCATGTGGGATGCCCCCTCAGCATGGCTTGAGGAGCGGTGCCATGTCTGCGCCCAGGATCTGAACCGGCGAAACCCCGGGCCGCCAAAGGGGAGCGTGCAAACCCAACCACTTGGCCACGGGGCCGGCCGCTGCCATCTTTTTTTGTTGGAGAAGACGACTTCAATTCCCAGGATTGTGGAAAATAACCAGTCTCTGATTCTCTCCTTCTTTCCTGTGTTTGAACCAAGCCAAGAGTGTCCCTCTTTCAGTGAGAAAGAAGGCACTTTCTTTTGCTTTGCCAAACTTGACTGCAATTGTCAGTCTGTTTATTATTTGTAATAATACCTGGGGGGATTTTTCTTAAGAAATATTTTTGCAAATGAAAGAACCCTCCTCTTGGAATGAGAACTCAGTTTATGACACAACTGAGCATAGCTATTGTAGTGGACACTTAGGATTGTCCTCCCAAGACCCCTTTCCTTGGAACTGCCTCTTCATCCATCCACGCAGTTAGAACAGAAGTTCTACTGTTAGTACAAGCTGACTCCCAACTCCTGGCTTCAGCTGATTTATCCAGGGATTGGCATCTAACTCAAGCTCAGCCAATGAAGCCCTTTCCAAAGATTTTTGACTTGGGACCAGATAGACCTTGAATTCAGTTTCTCTACAGTGACTGAAGTTGTGAGATGTAAATTTTGGTTGCTGTCAGCACCCAAGTTTCCTGCTATGTGAAAAAATCCAGTCTGAGTGGGAAAGAGTGACATCAGTATGCAAAGAGGAGCAGAGGTGAGCGAGGGAGGGAGAGTCCTGGCAGCACTCATGGTCCTGTTCCAATCGCGGCCCAGCTGCATCCCTGGACATCCCCTCAGGCTGGAAGTTTAACCTTTTCCTGGATACTGAGAACAACCAGTTCCATTTAGCTAATTGAATTGTATTTCTGTTACTTGCAGCCCCAAAGTCCTAAATAACAGAGAGAGAAGCTTCAAACTCTTAAGGCTATATGTAGGGTTCCAGCATGACTTCTAGTTCTTCCTAACTAAGGAATTGTTGGAAAACTATAGTGGATTTTATGGTATCTCTTAAACATCAATCCTACCCCTCCACCGCTCGGGAGCAGTCATGCCGTGGGGGGATTGTCTATAGCTCCAGGCGAGGGTCTGAATTGTTTAAGGCAATAATGATCATCTCAACACCTGTGCAGTGATTGAGTCAGAAGAAGGCATGTGACTCAATTTTGGGATGTTTGCTGGGGGGTTTTGGGGAAAGTTTATCCGTTCTTGAGAGAGACCCAGAGGAAGAGCTGTGCTGTTCTTTCCCAGAGCCTTGTTGTGTGTGGATGTGAGGCTGGCACCCGCTGTAGCTATTTCCGTGCCAGTCTAGGGATGAAACCCAAACTTGGAGGAGGTCAAAGAAATGGAGATAGAGCTACCCTATGTCTGTCTTCCAGTTTAATGGACCAATGTATTTGCTTATAATTTAAGCTAATTTGGGTTGGGTTTTCTGTCTTATTGTTGTTGTTTTGCTGCTGAAAGCATGCTAACCAATACAGAACTCTCAGCCAATGGACCACAGGAATAATCTTGTTCAGATCAAGCCTTCTGTATCAGAATCTATCACCCCTCTTCCATTTGTCCCGTGTTGTTCTCATTCTACTGGGATGAATTCCAGTAGATGGTACCCTCGTATCAAGGCCTGTGATTCAACTTTTGCAATTGTTAGCAAAAAGTTTATGTTTATTCCAATTTTCATCAATCGATTTCTGCAGAGGCTTTTTTTCTCCAATATGTGCTGCAAAATGCTGAGGTCATTCTGTTTTTGCTTTTCTGGGAGTGGCTTTTATCTTTTTGCTTGGCTAAGAAGCTCTCTCTCCATCTGATGCTTTGTCTGGTGCCTGTTTTCAATCTCAATAAACTTTCTCTGCTTTGTTGCTCTAGTCTCTGTGGCAAGAAGAGACACCTTCTGATTGGGGTGTCGGCTGGGCACAGAATTGTACCCCCACCCCACTGCATAGCACAGTGACACTTCCTGTAACATGGTCTACATCCTCTCTGGTAAGAGTAGCACAAGGACATGCCTAATGAACTCAAGGGCTCTTAGTGCCGGGCCACAAAGCACACAGGCCTTTTTTCTTCTAAATGTTTTCCTACTAATCATAGGGAAGGAGCATCCAAAGAAACGCATATTGGGGAAATTACAATGGATCAACAAATCTCAAAAAGTTCTAATTGCAGTCATTTTATAGTCTATACTAAAATATTGGTGGGGTCATTTTCTTTTTATGTGATAGTCCTTTTCTTTGCTCACATGGCAAGAGAGTGGATGAGAAAGATGTGAAGTAATGTGTGGCATAAATAAGAATATCTCTTCAAGGGGCCAGCCCTGTGGCCGAGTGGTTTAGTTTGCATGCTCTGCTGCGGCGGCCCGGGGTTCACTGGTTCGGATCCTGGGTGCAGGCCTACACACCGCTCATCAAACCATGGTGTGGTGGCATCCTACATAGAAGAACTAGAGTGACCTGCAACTAGGATGTAGAGCTATTTACTGGGGCTTCAGGGAGGAAAAAAAAAAGAGGAAGATTGGCAACAGATGTCAGCTCAGGGCCCGTCTTCCTCACACACACACACACACACAAAAGAATCTCTCTTCCAGAGCTGGATTCACTGCCCCAGGCCAGCACCCCCCCCCCCCCCCCCCGCCCCGCTTCCTTCTCCTCTTCCATCGTGAGGGGCAGCTCTTTCCTGCTCCTGCCATTACCACCTTAAGGATCCTCTGGCTCTGCCAATCCCCAGGCATACCCAATATGGTGGTGTTCTGTGGCAGCTCACACCAGGACCTGTCCCAGAAAGTGGTGGATAGACTGGGGCTGGAGCTGGGCAAGGTGGTCACTAAGATGTTCAGCAATCAGATCAGCATAGACATTGGTGAAAGTATGAGAGGCCAAGCTGTCTATAGCATTCAGAGTCGCTGTGGAAAAATTGACACCTTGATGAAACTTATTATGATCAACAGTGGTAAAGCCACATGGTCCTCCAGAGAGAAGGTGGTACTCCCATGTTTTTCATCCTCCCGACAAGATAAAAAGGATGAGAGTCACGCTCCAGTTTCTGAAAAATTTGAAGCCAATCTGCTTAGAGTAGCTGGGCCAGATCACCCCATTCCCATGGATCTGCCTGCTGCTCAGATCCAGGGCTGCTTCGATATCCCAATGGGTGACTTACATGCAGAACCAAGAGAATATTGCTGACTGAAGGAGCTGTGTCATTGTTTCCCCCAAAGCGGACGGCTACATCATTTCCGGACAGACTCAATGTGGAGTTTGCTTTGCTTCATCGAGAGAGAAGGAGAGCCATGGGCGTGAATAGGGTGATTCTGGTTGGTGATGCTGAAGATCAGGTGGCCGTCCTCGTGGACAACATGACTGATACATGCAGCACAAAATACAATGTTGTAGTCAAGCTACTCTATGACGGTGCCAGCAAAGTTTACGCCATTTTTACTCATGGAATCTTCTCTGGGCCAGCTATTTCCAGAATTTATAATGCTCCCTCTGAGGCTGTCGGCGTCACAAACACCGTTCCCCAAGAGGACGAGATGATGCACTCCTTTAAGATTCAAGTTACTGATATTTCAATGATTTTGGCGGAGGCAACCCAAAGAGCAGACAACAGCAACTGTCTCTTACTTGTCAAGCCATGGCCCCCTACGCCTCCAGAATATTATGACTTCAAACATTGTACCCTGAGTTTAAAAAATTATTTTGACTTTAGAATTCAATAAAATATAGAATGATGAATACTAAAGCATCAGATCTCTGTTGTAAACCTTGGAACATATCTTTATGGTTTTAGGAGACAATGGATAGGGATAGAGGACTGTTTGTTTTTAACTGAACTTGTCTTGAATGAGAAATGTCTGTTATTTTTCCTTGTTGTGATGGATAAGGTTTACCTTTGTTCTTATGATACTTTGAGGCCACAATCATATAATGTAATTGCTTTGCTGTGATGGATTTATACTTCAAGTTAAGGTCTAAAAAACTCCAGCTGTGGAAGCAACATAAATGGATTCTAGACAGTACTTCATCTAAGTTTCCATGCCCAGAGAAGCTAATGTCAACTCATCATGTGATACTCAATTTATACCATAAATTATGAACCTGGGGAAAAAAATAAAATAATGATCCTCAGATAGAAAACATGATTTAAAAATCTGCATTGTCTTTCCCTGGCTTGAGAATTTGTTATTCTATCATTACTTAACATTATGTTTGTATTTTAAAGTATTGTATACACACTTGTGAATTAATTAGGCTGGATTTGGCCATACTAAGCAGCCAAATTTTAATTTAAGGATATTTGAAGGTTGTAATCCAGCCCAGTTGATAAGGATCTTCAGTATGCAGCTGATCCCGGTGCTTGCCCATCTCTGGCTCCTCACTGATCCAGAAGCTGTAAGACCAACCTCATTTTCTGGTCACATCTACCTCTGTTGAACGCAGAAAGATCTAACCTCTATCTAGTCAAATAAAGGAGTCAGGGAAATATGAACATGCAAAAGTCATTGAACCAAAACATAAATTGTATCAACCAACCAAATAACGTGTTCATATTAGACCATATTATATGCTGACAATATCCAGAAATAGTGGTACTGTGGTGTCTATATGGAATAAATGTTCCTCCAGTTCAATGGTAAACATTTTCAATAAAATCATGTAGGAAACTAAAAGCAAAGTGACAAAAAAGAATATCCCTTTCTTCTTAAAGAATGTCTTATTCCTTTTTACTGAGTGTTTCTTGGAAGTTGGTCTAGTCATGAGCTGAAGGAGCAAAGAGGCATATCAAAAATGTCTGGGATCCACAGAAACTTGTACAAGAATGTTCGTAGCAGCATTATTCATGATTACCAAATGGTAGAAATAACCCAAATGTCCACCAATAGATGAACAGACAAATTGTGGTATATCCATACAATGGAATATTTTTCAGCCATAAAAAGGAATGAAGTACTGATACATGCTACCACACGGATGAACCTGGAAAACATTGTGTTAAGTAAAGGAAGCCAGACACAATAGGTCACATAATGTGTGATTCCTTTTCTATGATATATCCAGAATTGGCAAATCCATAGAGACAGAAAGCAGGTTAAAGGTTACCAGGGGATTTGGGTAGGGGAAAATGAAGAGCAATTGCTTAACAGGTACAGAGTGTTTTTATGGGGTGATGAAAAGGTTTTGAAACTAGAGACAGCTGGTGTTTGCACAACATAGTGAATACACTAAATACCACTGAATTGTATACTCTAAAATGGTTAATTGTATGTTATGTGAATTTCACCTCAATTTTAAAAAAGCAGCAGGGAAGGAAAAATCTGAGCCCCTACCCTTTCCCAGCTCCACATTCTGATTTGCCTCCTAGGGAGCAAATTGATGTGCAAGCTCACGTTATAAGGGATGTGAGGTGACTACCTGACTTAGGGTGACTCATCATCATTTATTAAGTAACCTGGAGGCTTAAGAGCAGTGCATTTTGGGCAATTTGCTGATTCCTTTAGGCAATCTTAACACGAAGCCCCGTGGGTAGCAAGAAATAGCATGTGATTAGAACAGAAGCAATTACTCTTAGAAAAGCATCATTAATTTCAAAAGCTCTTGTCCTGAGCTATGTGGCTAAGTGGAGACAAATTAGGATGCTGTCTAGAGGAAGGAAAGTGAAGTTGTTTTCCCCTCTTTAGGACAGAAAGGAAATCTAAAGTTCTCTCTTCCTAGTAGTTATTTCTTCCTCCGAGCGGTGGGAGTGGCGAGTTTGGGAGGGGGCGGTCGGTGGTAGGTTAGTCGTAGGAAGCCTGGCGTTTCTATCAGTTCTACTGCAAGCTCCTTCAGTGATAAAAGGAACTGTGATAAAAAGGAACTGCTCATAGTTCCCATTTGTCTCCATCATAGAGTCTTTCTGGGGTCTAATTAGTAGGATGGAAAGGGCAGTGGTGCCTTCTCAGAAAACCTGGTTTCTGGGGTCTATTCTGGGATCCACTGTGTCCAGCCAAGTCTTGTCCTTTTTTGGGGCCTTGCTCTTCAGTAAAGTAAATCAAAGCAAAGCAAGATCATCTCCCAGGTCCTTATTTAGAAACAGATCCTGAAACACAAATTCTTACTGACAGTGTTCGAAGCATTTGGACAGTGTGCTCTTTTACTCTTCAGTTCTGAAACCTGACTCAGACAAGATCTAAATAGAGAACAGAACAAAAACCTCAAATGAATGTCATAGGAGTTTGTCAAGATTATCAGTGGGATTACCCAGGATAGTAGTTGCTCTCTCTCTGAGGCGTAAAATAACATATTGGGCACATAGTATGTGCTAGTCCTTGTGCTATGTCCTTTTATAAAGATTATGTCATTGGATGATATTTTGAGGTATGACTATTCCACTTTACAGATGCAAAAACTAAGGTCCAAAGAGATTGCATAACAAGCCCCAAATCTCGTAACCAGGATTCAAAATGCACGTTTCTGACTCCAAATCCAGTGCTCTTTCCATACAGTATAGCTAACTTTTTTTTTTGAGACTTATCTTAGCAGTTGTACCTACTCTTCCTCTTCCCACCCTTGTCCCCTTTTTAGCTCCATAAGCGAATCCTTATTCCTTCAAAAGAAAAAAACCACATTCAGTTTCTAGAATTCTATACCCCCTATTTCATTTTTTAGCCCAGAGTGATATGACTTCTGCCTCCATCTTTTCACTGAAACACTTTGCAAAAGGTGGTTTCCAAAACACATGGGCATATTTAGTCCATATTCTTACTGGACTTCTCCGTGGTGGTGGCATTGGTGACCAGCCCTCCCTCTTCCTCTGCTTGTCCGTCCTGGTCTCTCCTGGTCCTTCTCCTCCCCTGAATGTTCCTCCTCAGTCCCCTTTGAGGGTTCCGCCTTCACTTGGAATGATCAACAGTGGAAACGCCCATGCACTGCAAGGGAAGCCCCATCGCCTCTCACAGTTGCGCAATGCTTGTGCATTTCCCGAAGTTGGATGATTCCAGGTAAATGGCACCACGCAAAGTATGATTTCTCGTTCTAGGCTGGGACCTTCTTCGCTTCTGAATCCTCACTGCTTGGCATATTATTAGTCTAGAGGGAAGTATATACTGAATAAATTCAAAGAATGATGGATAGATCTTCGAAAAAAGGAGTAAGTCCGCTCCATGCAGGGGATGCAGAAAGTGCCCAGGAAGGTGGCCAGAAGGTTGTGGGGCTTTCCTAGGGAACTGTGAGGAGCACAGTGTGGCTACAGTATAAGGTGGAGGGCTGGAGGAACTACTGCTGATGAGGCTGGAAAGTGTAAAAAAATTGTCAAAGACGTTGAAATGGAAAAAAAAGAAAAAGAGAAAAAAGATTACTAGCTGTGTTATTAAATTAAATTAAATTAAAAAGATTACTAGGTGTCTTATAGAATGCTGGGCATTGGGGCTGGCCCTGTGGCCGAGTGGTTAAGTTCGCGCGCTCCGTTGCAGGCAGCCCAGTGTTTCGTTGGTTCGAATCCTGGGCGCGGACATGGCACTGCTCATCAAACCACACTGAGGCAGCGTCCCACATGCCACAACTAGAAGGACCCACAACGAAGAATATGCAACTATGTACTGGGGGGCTTTGGGGAGAAAAATGAAAAAATAAAATCTTTAAAAAAAAAAAGAATGCTGGGCATCATCTAGTGCACTCTTCCATGTTATCTGGTTCTACAGTGGTCTGCACCTTTTACTGTCTGAGCTTTTTAAGAACTCTATAAGTTATAAAAATCTGTAAGATTTACAACTCTGAGAGCAATGCAAATGATTCTTGTCTGTAAAAATGAAAATGAATTTTGTCAGGTGGAGGTGCAGTTGCTTCCCCGCCTCCTCCACCCCTGAACTCCGCAGGTGGAAGCATCTAGTTTTGCATCTGTTGGATTCATTTCAGCATTCCTGAGGGCCTGTCTACGTGTCTGCTCTGTGGACACTCCTTTGAACGGGGTTTTAACACCTTACCAGTTCCTCATTAATTAGTATGCTAAATAAAATCTTTGACATGTGTTCATTTTATATTTGTATGAGAGTCATGATTTTACCCTTTATAAAAAATTCTCCTTTAACAGAAAGTAGATGGGAGTTAGGTTCCGAAGGAGCTTAAAAGCTCAGAGGTTTTAAAAGCAGAAACAAAATGGGTTTAGATTTATGTTTTTGAACAAATGCTTTGGAGCACATGTGGTTGGGATGGAGAGACCAGCTATTGTGCAACTGCCAGAGTCCAGGTAGGAGAAGGTGAGAGACGGAATAGGTGCAGCACGAAGCCTGAGCACGTGGAGTGTTGCCTGGTGCTTCATTAACACTAACCGGAGAATAAAGAAGTGGATGAAGTAAGTACTAACTTTAGGAAAGTGTCAGATCAGAGAAGCATGTCTGAAGACAATGCTTCCATTAGGCACACCCACTACCTTCCAGACTTAATAATTTAAGCCTTTCTGATTAAATTATCCGGGTTCACATTTTCACGGACCCTTATATATATATATACACATATATATGCATATTTTTTGGTAGCACCAAGTACCAAGTCTTCTTAACACATATTCTAAAATTCTCTCTAACTCAATCCTATACTCCAGTTGCAGGGTTGTTTCTGTTGACTCAGAGAGTCTTTGGCCCACATGGTCTCACAGTTGTGCTCCTGGCAGAGTATAATGCTCCCCAGAGAGGAAAGTAATGGAACTGGTGCTTTAAGATTGTGATAGACAATGGAACTGGGTCCCCAGTGAACCCACTTGTGTAGTCTCCCCCTACATTGGCCCTGTGATTTTTTTTGGCCAGTGGAACACTAGCAAATATGATAAAAGCCGAGGCTGGACACACACTTGTACATTGTCCTCTGGAACACTCTCTTGGAACCCAACTACCATGCTGTATTGAAGTCCAGGCTATACTGTTGGAGAGAGACCACATGGGGAGAAGCTGGAGTTGGAGTAGCATACGGAAAGAAAGAAAGACCATGTGACGGAGAACTGGGGTCCCTGTCTGAGCTCCCAGATAGATGCAAGCTGCATGAGTGACCCCAGACACAATCTCCCACAGACTTAAGTGAAATGATAAATTGTTACAGTTTTAAGCCACTATGTTTTGGTGTGTGAGTGTGTGTGTGTGTATGTGTGCTTTTCATAGAGCAATGGAAAGGTGAAGCAAGATGAGAGCAGCTCACCTAGAGGGCAACTTGGAAGGGTACATCTGACCCAAGTTCACTGTTTGACAAAGTCTCAGTCAATGGCCCCAGCGATTCTGTTCAACCACAGTTCGCATCTCCAGTAAGGTAGCAAGTGCCCCCCCTTTGTGAGCTGTCTCAGCCTCAGGTCTCAGCTGACTAAGGTCAGTGGGTCTTTGAGTGCCTCATTTACTCTATCCTCTGCCTGCTCTGCCTGGATCTCACCGGAGGGAAAGATAGCACGGCAAGTCCTCAGGTACAGCTGGGATTCTAGAGGGATCCCAATAATTGGCTATGTCAGACAGACGCCTGTAAATTGGTTTCGCCATAGCAAGCGCTCAAGGGATTTTGGGAATTGTTTCCATGTGGTTAATTATCCTTGATATTTAACACACAGACACCTGAATGTAAAATGTTTGAACATGAAATTAGAGCTAATGAGAATAAGGTATGACAACATGAAGTGACTTTGCCTTGTTCTTGCTTTGGGTATATTTTTTATCTCACAGAGACAGGAATTTTAATTGTAAAAGTTAACTTCTCTTGGGTGACCTAAAAAACGAATACTTGTCCAAAGATATAACAATGAACACTCTCCTTCTAGTATTCCCTGTCAGAAATTGCTCACTTTAATCTCTACCCTTTATCCCTTGCTCTCCTACTCATTCTACTTATCAACATGTATAATATTGAATGAGAATTTTAATTGCTTTGCTTGAGGAATAATATTTGGTTCTAGACCCAGGAATGGCTGTTGGGCCTTTGGTTGAGTGCATAAAGTAAGCTGAAGGCAAGAGCAGATTACTCAGGACGATTTTTGTAGAGGACGTGTGAAGGAAGGGCAAAGAGGGGAGGTGCGAGTAGCGGAGAGGCAGGTCTGGAAGGGTTATTTAAGGGAGAATTGTTGGGGTGAAGGGCTATGTGCTGATGCTCTCCACTCCTCTGTTTCCATTTCTGTGGAATCTATAGTACACTATCCATGACTAGTAAATTTGCTGTGGAATTGGTTTGTTTTGAGATGTGATGAAGTGCTGAGTCCTTGGATGTGAGGGATAGCAGAGACTTCCCGTGGACACCTACACCATCTGGGTGCCACGGGTAATGTTTGTGGCAAGAACTTCAGTGGTATAATTAGCAGAAACTGGCCCTCACACAAAGAGCCTCCCCACTCACTAAGGACTCTCTTCTTCTGTGAGCAGGCCAAATGGATTTGATTACTCAAGGACCAAGTTCTTGGGGAGGGGGAAGAGGTAATGAGTAGGTTGGGAGTAGGAGATGGAGCCACTGCTGCTTGCCTAATCTTGTTAAAAGACCAATTTTGTTTGGGAGGCCATTCCCAGCCCCAGCCGAGGAATCAGGATTGACTTAAGCTAATCATGGGATCTCATTTCTCTTTGCTAGTGATTGATTTAGGGACCTGCACATATGACCTGGTTCTGGCCAATGAGATGTAAGGGGGGACATTTGCTGGGTGATTTCTAGGGGACAATTTTCTTCCCTAATGAAGGAGAGGTCTGTGCTAAGACAAGGCCCTTTCCTACCAGTCTTTTTCCTTCCTGCTTGGATGTTATTGTGTGAAGATGCAATGCTTGGAGCTTTGGCAGCCATCTCGTGATCATGAGAAAAAAGCCAACATAAGCAGAGAGAGGTTGAACAACCCTGGAACTACCTATCTCCAGATATTTTGTTAGGCTAGATGAATAAATATGCTTGTGGTTAAGCCACTATTGGTCAGGTTATGTGCATCTGATATAGAAACCAAGTATTTTCCCTGTCTTTGGTCATGGGCTAGATGAAGTTGGATGCTTCGGTGTCCTCACCTTAAATGCAGAGTTGGAGTTTCCAAGTTCCAGCCAGAGGCAGCTGCAAAATTGAGGTAGTGATCTGGGGTCATGGAGAGTTTGCTCTGGGTGCTGGGCAGCACACTGGGGTCTGGTCCCTACAGAGCATGCGCTCTCTTTCTCTCTCTCCGCCCCCCCCCCCCCCCTCCCTTTTTCATGACTCCTTTACCTTCATCTACACTCCCTCCCTACTTCTTCCAAGAACTGCCTGTGGGGGAGGCAGCCCCTAGCCTGGAGGGAGACCCCAGAGGCAGCTCATGCTCCAATTGGACTTGGGTATGTTCCACTTTCGCTAGGATCCTTTCAACCTAGACAAGGCTCCAAGAGCTCCCCGGAGCTCACGAGTGTAGAGGCAGTGTGCCACCTGCAACCACCTTGGGTGATCTCTGATGAATGCTCTGTTGTTGTGTGATCTTCCCTTCAACAAACACCATCTTCTTCCCCTCCTTGCCCCACGCCTTAAGCTCTAATACAAGTCCTGGTTATAGCGTTTACATAAAAGGCAAGTCATTAACCTTTCTATGTCACAGTTTCCACGCTGCTAGATAATTGTACCTATATTTAATTGTTATCATGGAGACCAGGGGAAGTGGAAATGCCCTGGTCTCAGTTGGGTATTGCCACTTCTCCTGCTCTGACCTCCTGTTCAGGTTAGCTTGCCCCTGGGTTCCCCAGTGGCTGCTGGGACCCAGCCCCTTCCTCATACAGCAGAACTGGTGACTTGTCCTTTGTTTGTCAGGCCATGGCTTGATAGTCTGTTGTGACCTTAGTTCCATTCTGAATAAATGGCCCTTTAGACAAACGAGCAAAAAAGTTTCTCAAAAATTAAAAAATAGAATAAATGCACACAGATCCAAAACAATTCTGTCATTTTCAAAATGCTGCAGATTTGATAAATGGTGGGAGTTTGGCATAGCACAGTGGTTGAGAACATGCGTGGGTCTGAGTCAGAAAGACTTAGATTTGAACTTGCATAAACTTGGACAGGTATCTTAACCTCCCTGAATCTATTTCCTTGTCCGTAAAATGGGATTAATACTATACTGACCTCGCTATGTTGTAGTGAGGACATGAGAGGATGTGTGCTAAAATGTGTTAATATTTACTATGGACCAGCATTTTATATAGAGAGTTCGATGGCAAACTTCTTATTATCTTTCCCCACTTCACAGATGAAGAACCTCAAGAACAGAGAGGCGAGATAATCCCCCAACATCACACACCAAGTAAAGTGGGGAGCTGGGCTTTGAATCTAGAATATCTGTCATCAGAAGCCCTGCTCCAAACAGGAAGCTAAGTGCTGCATTTAACATCCCCCAGCACGCAGGAAGTGCTCAAGAAAGACTACCTATGATTATTATTGTTTATAAATGCCCGGTAAGTCTGAAGTATCATTAGAGGAATTTGTTTAAAATTCCTTGAAATGCTCCAAAGACGGTAAAAGATGAATAATACTAGCCAGCAAATGCAGACACTAAAAGTGTTAAAAATTAATTTTAGTTTGTAGCATAACTTGTAATAATTTATAAATTATTTAATTATGGGGCCGTCCCCGTGGCCAAGTGGTTAGGTTCGTGCACTCCACTTTGGCGGCCCGGGGTTTCGCAGGTTTGGATCCTGGGCACAGACATGGCACTGCTCGTCAGGCCGTGCTGAGGCGGTGTCCCACATAGCACAACCAGAGGCACTCACAACTAGAATATACAACTATGTACTGGGGGGCTTTGGGGAGAAGAAAAAAAAATATTGGCAACAATTGTTAGCTCAAGTGCCAATCTGTAAAAAATAAATTAATTAATTAAATTAATTAATTAATTTTTCTGAGGAAGAGTCGTCCTAAGCTAACATCTGTTGCCAATCTTCCTCTTTCTGTGTGTGTGAGCCACCACCAGAGCATGGCCACTGACAGATGAGTGGTGTAGGTCCACACCTGCAAACTGGACCCTGGGCCGCAGAAGCAGAGCATGCCTACTTAATCACTAGGCCACCAGGTTTGGCTCTATAAATTATTTTAGACACACTGAGAAGAGCCCCAACTTCCTGTGGCCTGCCTGCTTGTCTTTGTGTATACAACCTTCTCATAGCCTCCCAGTCATCATTTTTGCCTCCTGCTGGGCCCGATGAGCCTCCGAGACAGGCCCTGGGTAATACACTCCTCAGGCTGGCTTCTCTCTCTCCCCGGGCTGGTCACTGGGCCTGCCTGCCACTGACCAGGTGTGATGCCTCTCCTAGTTTTGTTTGTTCCACTTCCAGAGTTTCTGTTCTATTGCATAAGTGCACAAATCTTAGTTTGAAATTTTGATAGCCAGTCTCAAATAAGTTATTTGAGTAATATTATGTGTAATTGTTAACTACTTCCCAAGCATTAGTCCATTTAATTTTCTCAATGAGATAGATACTATATTAATTCTAATCTTAGTATAGACCTTAAAACTCTTTGTTTAAATAGAAAGATCTTGGAGCCGGCCCCAGGGCCGAGTGGTTAAGTTCGAATGCTCTGCTTCAGCAGCCCAGGGTTTCACCAGTTCGAATCCTGGGAGTGGACATAGCACTGCTCATCAAGCCATGCTGAGGCGGCATCCCACATGCCACAACTAGAAGGACCCACAACTGAAAATACACAACTGTGTACTGGGAGGATTTGGGAGAAAAAGGAAAAATAAAATCTTAAAAAAAGAGTCCTAAAATAAATAAATAAATAGAAAAATCATAGGTTTTATTTTAGCTTGTACATGTGAGAGAAAAGGAAAGTGCCATTAATTTTTCCTGGCTTAAAGAAAATTTACAAATATTTATACCTTTCAGAAAACAAAGATATCGATTTAAATATAATTAGCAGGGCAATACGTTATTAAGAAAGAAGACCAAGTAAAATTTCAGACTTTAAGAGGTGAAGGCTTACTTTCATAGTCTGGCTGACTTAGAGGAACTCCTTTGTTAGAAAAATCATTTGCAAGGGCAATTTTGTGACATAGGCTCCTTGTTGCTTTTCTGCAGCTGGAGGGGAGGCCTATCTTGTGGAGCTGTCTATGACCAGGTGGTGGGAGGGCATTTCTTTTTCTCAGCCATGCCTGGTATTTTTCACTAGTTAGTAATGAGAGAAATAAAGGCTGGCTGGAGAAGCTCAGAACCAACAACAAGGAAAGGAAAAAGGTAGGATAGGATTTGTTAATACAAAAGGAATATGGGCACTGTGCTGGATAGTCTCATTTCACCCCTCTGGATCCACCCTCCACTCTTCTTTACTCTGTTCTGTGTCCTGGGACATAGATGAAGTACAAGAGGCCCAGGTAAATTTGAACTTGAATTTTAGTAAACAAATACATTTTTAGTATAGGTATGTCTCATGCAAT
Source organism: Equus quagga (assembly GCF_021613505.1). NCBI lineage: Eukaryota > Metazoa > Chordata > Mammalia > Perissodactyla > Equidae > Equus > Equus quagga. Next base: position 87,548,664 of record NC_060274.1, on the reverse strand, counting down.
ATTTGGACGTACTTATTCTAAAAAAGCATTTGCTGTTTATCTGAAATTTAAATTTATCTGGGCTCCTGTATTTTGATTTGCTAAATCTGGCAGCTCTACCTGGCAGGCTGCTCTGTCTTTGCTGCACCAACAGGTTCCTGTGCCCTGGCTTCTTTTTGGGTGTGATCAATGGGAGGTGCTGACGGGAGGGAGCAGGACAGAAGAGAAGGAGGTCAGGATGTTGTTCTCCTCTGGCTCCCTGCACGTCCCTTGTTAACCCTGAGATACTGCACTATCCATGTTCCCTAGACTCTGCCCACACTTCTGTAGATGAGAGCCTTTATTAAACTCTTGTCAAATTGTCCATTTTGAGAGTGCCATCTGCTTTCTGCTGTACCCCAACTGATAAAGACATATAATATTTTACATCCAAAGAAGATACTGTTAATATCTTATTTTTGCAGATGAAAACAATGAGGATCAGAGAAAGGTTAAGTAACTTGCCCAAGGTTTCAGTGTTGTAAATGCCGAGAAGTAGGTAACAAACCTATGTCTATCTATTCCAAAACTCAGCCTGCTGCTATGCTGTGCTTTATTAATGAGCTTGAGGAGACCTGAGGCTGGAGCTGCAGGACAGATTTCATGAGCTTTATTGTTTATGCTTTTACACCAGCATGCAGAGGCAGAAACAGATGCTGTGAGGTAGACTGTGTCATTGGCCCTGATTCTTTGCTGCTTCCTGTGCTTTGGGCCCACTTCCCTGCCTTCTTGACTTGGGTTTGGTCATGTGGCTTGCTTTGGCCAATAGAATGAGGCAGAAGTGATGCATGTTATTGATAAGCCTCAAGGAGCCCAGAGGACTTGTAAGATCCAAGAAGCACAGATGAGTGGAGCAGCCCCAAGTACAAAAGGGAGTGTGAACTAGGGCTCCAGGTAGAAAATTGGGGATTCTGGCTAATTGGGACAGAGGGCTTCCCATTGCCTAGGGTATAATAATTGCTGATTGGGTGGTGCCATTCAATATTTAAGAATATATTTTTAAGAAATCAACAACCTGGTTGTGAGAAGCTGTTGCACCTTAGTTGAGTCTAATTTTTATAGAGTTTTCACTCTTCTGGTTTGTAAGAGTGGAAGCAACAGTGAATCAAAGAAAGTCCTATTGTCAGGACTTAAATTTAGAAAAATGTCAAGTAAAGAAATTTCATGAATTTATCATTTATCTGAGAAGGCTTTGAGAACATTGCCTTAAATGTCAGCAGGACAGATATAAAAACATTTCCTAAATCTAAGGAGCTTGCCTTGTCTTTGAAGGCAGTGGCATCTCTTTTTGGAGGGTTGTAGGTCTACAGCTCTTTTTAGAGAAGGTTTAATTCCATCTCTACACGAGATAAAAGGTTCGACTGCCCTCCTTACAGCTTTTTATGTGCCTGCCTTTCCCACAATGTAGGGTGGCGGTCATGTCACATTCGTCTCTACTCCTAGCATCTGATGCAGTTCCTGGCATATAGCTAGTGACTTTATAAATGTTCATGGAATTGAAGTGAATTTTAGTCTTTTGCATTTGAAAGATGAATATACAAACAGACCATGATGAGACCGTATATAAAAATATAACCCTGACCCGCTATCTGCAGCAACCAGCCCAGGAAGACTTCATTAATAACTGACAGCTTCTCCGATTTTTGCCCTGCTTCCAACTTGGGATCAACTGGAGAAAGCCAAATATGTACCCCTTACAATCATATAAGATGTTCCACTTCTAGTTAGCCTGACTACAGCTCTCCATGCCAACAGCCTCCAACCAGGGCATTCCTAAAGTCTTCCCTTTTCCCACTATAAAGCTTTCCCACTCCTCTGCCTGCCTTTGAGTCTCTGCCAACACAAGTGACATGGTAGTTGATTCCTTTGTTATAGCAAGCTCTGAATAAATAGCCTTTGCTTGTTCTCATTTGGGTAGTCTTCATTTATTTCCACATATTTGGAGTAACTGCTTTGTTTAATGAATTGAAATAGGAAGATTTAAACTATTTCAATTGAATGCAACAAACGTTTATTACATGCCCAGTATAGACCAGGTGCTATGTTATTTGCTGTTTCCTATTTAAAAAGCAGATAGTTATTGTAATGATTTTTATTGACTAATTTTAAAAACTTAAATTTTTAATTGTTTTTTAATTTTAAAAATATTTAATAATTTTATTACAATAACCGTTGTATTTTGATATTTTGTTAAAACATTCAGACTGAGCTATCATTTATTAAATTGTTTTATGTGAAGATCTGTTATAATAAAAGCACATGGGTAAGGACAAACCCCAAGTCACTTGAAATGTTATCTGCTTTTGGATCCAAAATAGAAATTACAATGCTGAATCTGTGAAAGAAACTGTATCCTGGTCATGATCATGGCCACTGTCCCTTAGATCTTTTTCTATGAATGGCTAGATAGTGAATATTTTGGCTTCGTGGGCCATACAGCATCTATCAAAACGACTCAACTCCATGGTTGCGGTGCAAAAGCGACTACAGATAACATGTGAACGAGTGAGCATTGTTCTGTTCTAATAGGTCTTTATTTATGGGCCCTGAAAATTGAATTTCATATACATTTAACATGTCATGAAATATTCTTCTTCATTTAACTTTTTCTCCAACCATTTAAAAATATAAAAAACATTCTTAGCTCACATGCTGTGTAAAAACAGGAGACAGGCCAGATTTGGCTTGGGGGCCATTGTTTGCCTTATAACATAAAAATACACTGACCGTCTTGTAATTTAACAGTAGGAGTACAGAAGATATTGAGATTAGTCCTTGCTTTTCCTATGTATTTCTGCTATGATTTTACATGTCCTTATATATGGTGTATGGTTTAAGGTATATGTAATTAGTGAGGATTGATTCACACACACACACACACATCACACACACACATTTCATATAAAATTAAAAGAATATTTTCACATACATATGTTTCATATAATATTATGTATAATTAAAAATAACATCTTAATGTTTTCTCTACCCTCTGCTTTCATTTAGAGTTATGTTTCCCGTTTCTAATTTAGACTCTGGCTCAGAACTGGGTGGGTGGGGATGAAACAGAATGATCAGCCCAGCACACGCAGATGTCCTTCAAAGTCTGAGGGGATGACAGACATTAGGTTTCCTTTTCTAGCTTCATTTCCTACTACAGGGTAATGACAATTAAGAGCAAATGAGGCACTCCTGCTAATATCCTTTAGCTTTCAATCATAGGACCTTCAGCAGAAATTCAACCACAGTAAAACCCATAGGGCCTTGCTGGCAAATCGGTTGTACATTTGCTTCTCTCTCTTGCCTCTGTCTTTGACAGATACCTTTCATCTATCACTGTGTCCTTTTGCTCTGCTGGGATGTGGCTCCAGATTCCTGCAGGCAGCTGTTACCAAACTCAGGCACATTGAATGAAGCTGATTTGCCACGTCTGCTGTATTTCGTCTCGGTCTTGGTCTAACAAAAGCTCACTTGTTAAAGTTTGTTATGTGAAGAATAGTCGAAGAAGCTGGCAAGGCAGACTCATGTGACTTTCAGATTTGGTCTTTTTATTTAGACCATGAAATCTAGTGTTTTTCCCTTCTTCTTTGATTCTTGGAAGTGGTTCAATTTAATTTAATTTAACACAGCTGAGGCAAAACATGAACTGAAATAGAATACGAATAAATTAAAAATTCTGCATTTAGGCTCAAAGACCCATGTAACAAATGGGGGAAGCAGCTTCCACAAAATGACCTGGGGTTTTAGTGGATGACGTTCTCACCACACACTGATGGAGGGCCAGGGTCTGCTGGATTATGCAAGGAACAGTCCCAAAGTATTCTATCATATTTAAATCATAATCTTCCATCTGGGAATTCAATTTTAAGAAAAACATTAAACAACAAACAACTAGAGAGTATTAAAAGGAGCACAATGGAGAAAAACAAAGGGTCTGAACAGCGTGTTAAATGGGGAAGAGATGACGAAGCTGCTAATGGTTGGCTTGAAAAAGAGAAGGCTGATGGGAGCACAATGGCTATCTTCATATGCATACAGTTTTATCACCTAGAAGAAGGCACAGCTTCATTCTGTGTTGCTCTGGGCAGTCAGGCTTGCTTTCTTTCCTTTTTTAAAAAATACTTGGATTTAAGAAAAAATTGTGGTAAATTCCACACAGCATAAATTTTACCATCTTAATCATTTATAAGTGTACAATTCAGTGGTGTTAAATATTTTCACAATGTTGCGCAACCTGTCTCCAGAACTTTTTCATCTTGCAAAACCGAAACTCTTTAACTGTTAAACAACTCCCCTTGCCTTCTTCCTCCCAGCCCCTGGCAACCACTATTCTACTTTCTATTTCTCTAAGTTTGAGTATTCCAGGTACCACACCTATGTGAAATTATATAGTATTTGTCTTTTGGTGATAGACTTGTTTCACTTAGCATAATGTCCTCAAGTTTCATCCATATGGTAGCATGTGTCGGAATTTCCTTCCTTTTAAGGCTGAATAATATTTCATTGTATATATATACACCATATTTTCTTTGTCCATTGATCTGTTGATGGACACTTGGGCTGTTTGCACCTTTTGGCTATTGTGAATAATGCTGCTATGAACACGTGTGTACAAATATCTCTTTGAGATCTCGCTTTCAATTCTTTCGGGTATGTATACAGAACTGGTATTGTTGGATCATATGGTAATTCTATGTTTAGTTTTTTGAGGAACTGCCATACTGTTTCTACGGTAGCTGCACCATTTTACATTCTAACTACCAGCATTGCACAAGGGTTCCAATTTTTCCACATCCTTGCCAATGCTTGTTATTTTCCGGTTTTTTAAAAATTTTATTTTATAGAAAGGGCAATTTTATGGGTGTGAGGTGTTATCTCATTGTGGTATGGAGTGTTTCTTAACCCAGGGGAATCCATGCTCCTTTTGAAAAAAAGTAAATATCCCAACTCCTTTTTAAATGTTGCTTGAAATTTCAAAATAAATAGAATATCTTGTCCCAAAACACATCCAAGCAATAGTAAATTTTAATGTGCTTTCCCGATCACACAGACCCTAAAATGTCACCAGGGTGACCATCTTCCTCCCCACAATAAAACTTTCCATTTGAAAATCTAGAGCAGAGGGTGGCAAACTGTAGTCCACAGGTCAAGTCTAGTCTGCTGTCTGCTTTTTCTTTTTTTTTTTTCCGCTCTTTTTTTTTATTGTGGTCATAATAGTTTACAACATTGTGAAATTTCAGTTGTACATTGTTATTTATCAGACACCATATAAATGTGTCCCTTCACCCCTTGCGCCCATCACCCACCTGCATCCCCCTGGTAACCACTAAACTGTTCTCTTTGTCTGTAAGTTTGTTTATCTTCCACAAATGAGTGAAATCATATAGTGTTTGTCTTTCTCTGTCTGACTTATTTCACCTAACATAATACCCTCAAGGTCCATCTGTGTGGTTGCAAATGGGATGATTTTGTCTTTCTTATGACTGAGTAATATTCCATTGTATATATATATACCATATCTTCTTTACACAATCATTAGTCAATGGGCACTTGGGTCACTTCCACATTTTGGTTATTGTGAATAATGCTGCAATGAACACAGGGGTGCTTAAGTCTCTTTGTATTGTTGATTTCAAGTTCTTTGGATAAATACCCAATAGTGGGATAGCTGGGTCATATGGTATTTCTATTTTTTTTTTTAAAGATTTTATTTTTTCCTTTTTCTCCTCAAAGCCCCCCAGTACATAGTTGTATATTCTTTGTTGTGGGTCCTTCTAGTTGTGGCATGTGGGACGCTGCCTCAGAGTGGTTTGATGAGCAGTGCCATGTCCGTGCCCAGGATTCAAACCAAGGAAACACTGGGCCGCCTGCAGCGGAGCGCGTGAACTTAACCACTCGACCACGCGGCCAGCCCCTGGTATTTCTATTTTTAATTTTTTGAGAAATATCCATCCTGTTTTCCATAGTGGCTGCAGCAGTTTGCATTCTCACCAGCAGTGTATGAGGGTCCCCTTTTCTCCACAACCTCTCCAACATTTGTTATTTTTTAATCTTGGTGATTATAGCCATTCTAATGGGCATAAGGTTCTATCTAAGTGTAGTTTTGATTTGCATCTCCCTGATGATTAGTGATGTCGAATATCTTTTCATGTGCCTATTGGCCATGTATGTCTTCTTTGGAAAAATGTCTGTTCATATCCTCTGCCCACTTTTTGATTGAGTTGTTTGTTTTATTGTAGTTCAGTTGTGCGAGCTCTTTATATATTATGGAGATTAACCCCTTGTCGGATATATGATTTGCAAATATTTTCTCCCAATTGGTGGGTTGTTTTTTCATTTTGATCCTGGTTTACTTTGCCTTACAGAAGCTCTTTAGTCTGATGAAGTCCCACTTGTTTATTTTTTTCTTTTGTTTCCCTCGTCCAAGTAGACATGGTATTTGAAAAGATCCTTTTGAGTCTGATGTCAAAGAGTGTACTGCCTATACTTCTTCCAGAAGTTTTATGGTTTCAGGTCTTTCCTTCAAGTCTTTGATCCATTTTGAGTTAATTTTTGTGTATGGAGAAAGATAGTGGTCTACTTTCATTCTTTTGTATGTGGCTGTCCAGTTTTCCCAGCACCATTTATTGAAGAGGATTTCCTTTCTCCATTGTGTGTTCTTGGCTCCTTTGTTGAAAATTGGCTGTCTGTAGATACGTGTTTTTATTTCTGGGCTTTCAATTCTGTTCCATTGATCTGTGTGCCTGTTTTTGTACTAGTACCATGCTGTTTTGATTACTATAGCTTTGTAATGTATTTTGAAGTCAGGGATTGCGGTGCCACCAGCTTCGTTCTTGTTTCTCAGGATTGCTTTGGCTATTTGGGGACTTTTGTTGCCCCATGTGAATGTTAAGTTTCTTTGTTCTATTTCTGTGAAGAATGTTGTTGGGATTCTGATTGGGATTGCATTGAATCTGTAGATAGCTTTAGGTAGTATGGACATTTAACTATGTTTATTCTTCCAATCCATGTGCATGGAATAGCTTTCCATTTCTTTATGTCATTATCAATTTCTTTTAGTAATGTCTTATAGTTTTCCTTGTATAGGTCTTTCACCTCCTTGGTTAAATTTATTCCTAGATATTTTATTCTTTTTGTTATGATTGTAAATGGGATTGTATTCTTGAGTTCTATTCTGTTAGTTTGTTATTGGAGTATAGAAATGACACTGGTTTTTGTAAGTTGACTTTGTATCCTGCAACTTTGCTGTAGTTGTTGATTATTTCTAATAGTTTTCCAATGGATTCTTTAGGGTTTTCTATACATAAAATCATGTTATCTGCAAACAGCAAGAGTTCTCTGTTCATTGCCTCTTCTTCATTGCCTATCTGGATTCCTTTTACTTCTTTTTATTGCCTAATTGCTCTGGCCAAAACCTCTAGGTCTATGTTGAATAAGAGTGGTGAGAGTGGGCACCCTTGTCTTATTCCTGTTCTCAGAGAGATAGCTTTCAGTTTTTCCCCACTGAATATGGTGTTGGCTGTGGGTTTGTCATATGTGGCCTTTATCATATTGAGGTACTTTCCTTCTATACCCTTTTTATTGAGAGTTTTTATCATGCATGCATGTTGGATATTGTCAAATATTTTCTCTGCATCTGTGGAACTTATCATGTGGATTTTCTTCCTCATTTTGTTAATGTGGTGTATCATATTGATTGATTTGCAGATCTTGAACCATCCCTGTGTCTCTGGTATAAATCCTACTTCATCATGGTGTATAATATTTTTAATGTATTGCTACATTTGGTTTACCAATATTTTGTTGAGGATTTTTGCATCTATGTTCATCAGTGATATTGGCCTGTAATTTTTCTTCTTTGTGTTGTCCTTGTCTGTCTCTGGGATCAGGGTGATGTTGGCCTCTTAGAATGTGTTAGGAATTTTTCTGTCTTCCTCAATTTTTTTGGAATAGTTTGAGAAGGATAGATAATAAATATTCTTTGAATGTTTGGTAGAATTCTCCATAGAAGCTATCTGGTCCTGGACTTTTATTTTTTTGGGAGATTTTTGATTACCATTTCAATCTCTTTACTTGTGATTGATTTATTCAGACTCTTTATTTCTTCTTGTTTCAGTTTTGGGAGGTTGTAAGAGCCTGAGAATTTATCCATTTATTCTAGATTGTCCAGTTTGTTGAGATATAGTTTTGCCTTTTGCCTGCTTTTGTACAGTCCTAGAGCTAAGAATAATTTTCACATTTTTTAAATGGTTGGGGAAAAAACCAAGAGAAGAATAATATTTTGTGACAAGTGAAAATGTAGGAAATTCAAATTTTAGTGTCCTTAAATAAAGTTTTATTGGGACACAATAATGCACGTTCATTTATGTATCATGTGTGGCTGCTTTCATGCTACAACTGCAGAGGTAAGTAATGTGACAGCAACTATATGGCTTACAATGTCAAAAACACTTACTATTTGACCCTTTATAGAAAAAGTTTGCTGACCTCTGCTCTAGAGGAATGTTTTTCAATAAATTTGTGCTACAATCTGGAGTAAGAAATATAATTTATGTTGTGAGGCAGGAAATGGACAAACACCACCCATACACACAGAGTGGATCAAAACATTCACGAAACAGTTCTCCACTTAATGTGTTGCCTTCTGATAGTCTATTCCATTCTTTTATATTTTGTTCTATTCTATTCCATTCCATTCCATCCATATAAAACAAAGGCCAGCAGAGACTTACTAAATTCATTTCATGACCCAACGGAGGGTCACGACCACAGCCTGAGCAATACTGCTCTAGAGAACAGAACTAGAGCACAAAATGAAGCAAGACCATTGTGATTTCAGCCCAATATCAAGAATAGCTCAAAAAAACCATTTTGTTATGGAAAACTTAACACATATACAAAAGTTGAGAGAATGGGGTAAGTAACTTTCAAAGGCCTATTACCATGTTTCAATAGTTATTGATTCATGGCCAATCTTGTTTCATCTCTACACCCCTCATGCCTTTACTCTGGTTAATGTGAAGCAAATCCCAGACATATCATTTCATCTGTAAACATTTCAGTAAGCATCTTTAAAGTCAAAGAATGTTTATAAAAAATTAAGCATAAAATTTATTTCATCTAAAATATTAACAATAATTTCTTAACATCATCAAATATCCAGATAGTTTTTACATTTTTCCAATTATTGTACAAAGTTTTTTGGTAGTAGTTTGCTTGAATCAGGAACCAAATAAAGTTCATACGTTACAATTGGTTGACATGTTTCTTAAATGGCTTTAATGTATAAGATTCTCCCCTGCCTCCACTTGCAATTTATTTGTTGAAGAAATCAGTTGCTTGTCCTGTAAAATTTCACAGTCTAGACTTTGCTGATTGCAACCCTGCGGTGTCATTTGCCACGACCCTCTGTTCTCCATATTTCCTATAAATTGGTAGTAGATCTAGAAGCCTGGTCAAATTCAGGTTTGATTTTTTTTGGCAAGACACTTCACAGGTGGTGTTATAAACCTCCATCAGGAGGCATGTTCTGGTTGGTGGTCTTGTCTCTCTTGTGATATTAGGGGCCATTGATGATTATTGTCTAGAACCATTAATAAGGACAGCTTTTAAAAACATTTTTTCTGTCTAATTGATAAGTAGACTGCTTTGAAAAGAAATGAGAAGAGTCAATTTATCAAATCTCTTTAGACTAATCTGTAATATTTACTGCATTTCAAATAATATCTCATTTTTTTAGGAGGATGTTCTAAAAAAGTGTCTAGAGGAAAATTTGAGTAAGAATATCCAAGAAGATTTTGGAAAATGTTATTAAAACTTATTATAAAGTTGCAGTGAATAAACTATCACAGGAATAGGCTAGTAGATTAATGTTCATTCCATGTTATTTTTGTAATTCTGAAAAATAGCAACAATCTAAATGACCAACATTGGGGTAGAAGTTAAGTAAGTTATGGTATGTCAAAGAATGAATGAATATATTGTAAACAATTCAAATGTTTTATGGAAATTTTAAATTATATTCTGAAGATGATATATTAAGGGAGAAAATCTGGTCACAAATTAGTAATTAAAGTATGATTCTAATTCTGTAAAATACAGATATATTGGACTGGGTGTATATGATTGGATGGATATATATGATTGGAAGACACTATTCCAAAAAGTAATATAAATCATATCTTGGATATTATCCTGTGTAATACCACTAAAAAATCAACATATACTTCATTTGTATTTTAATAGCAAGTAGAAAATAAAGGATATGTCAATGTGGTGGGATTATGGGTAGTTTACATTTTATTCTTTATGCTTTTCTGTAGTTTCCAAATTTTATGCCATGAGTGTGTATTACTTTACTAATTAGAAAAATAATATATTATAAAAAAGTAATGAACTCTTCATTACTGAGACATTAAGGAGGGGCTATAAATTTTAATTTTACTTTTTTTGTCAGAGCCCTGTGGAAGGAAGTCCTACACTGGTTGGTAAGTTGGAATAAATAGATGGCTCAAAGATTCAACTTAAAAGTTTCGTTTTGATTTTTACAGCAGACAGAACATTGGTTGGAGTCAGAAGACCCGAGGTCTGGAGCTAGACTTGTGCGTATCCTTACCCATCACTTAGGTTTGTGCAATCCATTTGAGCTTTTAAGCCCTTGTTTTGTTTGGATACAGAATGAGGGTGAATAATACCTATAACCTTTCTAATTCACCAGGATACTGCAAAGACAAATGAAACAATGGAACGTCGAGCAGGAAAACATCCTGTGTGTCATTGTTTTTAAGAACAGTTTTGGGATGTTTATTCCTCTACCGTACCCAGAGGCTTAGCAATGACGTCACAATGCCAGGGCTCTACATCCCAACCCTTCTCTGACTCTCAGATTTCCCTGGAGCAGGTCACCCTCTGACCTTTCAAGGTTGAGTTAAGTGCATTTTTCCTTTTATTTACCAATGCCTGTGGTACAGATCAGGCTCCCGGCATTATATTATATTCCCGTAGTCCCTACTAGGCAGGACCTATGTCTAATTCTGTGTTTGGTTTACCATAAAAAGCTGCTGGTCCCTAGTTGATGTTAAAGGAGCCCAGCTGAGTTGCTTCTTTGCTCCTGTGTGTTCTGACTGGATTTGAAATCATTTGATTAGAGTAGTTCCCCCTTATCCGTGGTTTTGCTTTTCCTGGTTCCACTTACTTGGGTTCAATCACAGATATCATCTGCTCCTGATATCCAACCATTGCCACCATCATGGCTCCATGATCTTCCTTCTGACATTGTGAGAAGGACAATAGTAGCCTAACAGTATGTCACAAGGCCTACGTCATTCACCTCACTTCATCTCATCACATAGGCATTGTGTCATCTCAAGTCATCACAAGAAGGGGGAGTACAGTACAACAAGATATTTTGAGAGAGAGAAAGAGACCACATTCATATAACTTGTATTACAGTATATTGTTATAGTTGTTCTATTTTATTATTAGTTATTGTTGTTAATCTCTTACTGTGCCTAATTTATAAATTAAACTCTATCATAGGTATGTATGCATAAGAAAAAACATAGCATATATAGGGTTCACTATTTCAGGCATCTACTGGGGGTCTTGGAATGTATTCCCTATGGATAAGGGGGTGATACACTATAGGAGTTTGGGGTCTTCTCTGGAGCCCTCTGAACTCTCTTGGGAATTGTTAGACTCCCTCAGCAGACAGTAGTTAGAAGAAGGCTGAAAATGAGATAGAGCCGTGAAGCTGGTGAAAACGGTAACTGTGGTTGTGCTGGAAGGAGATGGAGCCTGGGGTGGAAGACTTGGACCCTACTCTGGGCTCTGTTGCCACTAACATTCCGGTTGATTCTAGTTTCCCCAACCTGACCAAGGAGTCTGGTTAACAGGCATTTTGTCCAATTGATCAGTGGGGATGAAAATAGTTCAGCTAGTTGCTTATGAGGCAAAGAATGGGAATTTGGGGTGTTAGTGTCTAGCCTTGTCATAGGTAAGCAAAGGGGCATCCTTGAGTCTTTTCCAAGTCATTTGGGGAAGGGTGGTTTTTTTGTAGTAAGCTGTTTTCCAGAACACAAAAGGGTGAGGATTTCTTCACCTTCACTCTTTTCCAGGAACACAGGCCTCAGATAAAATTCAACATTGTCAATGGTAAAACTTCAGGATCCAAAGTCCTCCAGTTGGTGACAAGCTTACAAGATTTGGCTAGGTGAGTCAGAAGATCTTTCTAATGCCCCTCAGTGCACACTGGGCTGAGCACCCACTGGTGGAAATCCGGAGGGAGCTCCCCTGTGCTTGATGGATGAGGTCAGAGGCCTGGAAGGAGAAAGGCAAGGACCATGAGAACGAAATCGCCTGCAGCTGGCATCTGCTGACAGCTTCCTCTCATCAAGCTCTAGCCGACCGTACACTTTTTTAAAATGCAAGCGGAAGAGGAGACTGGGAGGGTTGTTTTGGTTTTACAGGTTCGTCTCTTCTCACTGACAGGAGAACTGAATCTGATTATCAGCCAACCAAACTCTTAGTTATCTGAGGCTCCCTCCTAGAGGAGGGAGTGTGTGTGTGTGTGTGTGTGTGTGTGTGTGTGTTGTCCTGGGGGAAGGCCTGGGTCAGCCATTGCAGCAGGGGGGATTCTGGGGGCTTAGGGTAGCAGCTCTTTGTTATCGCATTCAGTAGAATTATGTTTATGTATTTTCACAATAGGTGCAGGCAAGTGGACTATGTCACTTAGGGTAGGTCCAGAACGTCTTACCTCCGTCCACGCCCACCTGTATGTTATTTCTAATGATGTCCAAGTCAGCTTCTCAGGAGAATCAAGTGAAGATGTGAGAATAGGAAATGTCTGCCCAGGGAGCTCCCTTTCTTAAAAGTCCTTTGCCCAGAGAGAGGATTTATACCAGGGCTTACTTGTCCATCAGGTGAGCAAGGGAAGAATAAAAAATGATTAAAAACTTTTAAGGAAATTACTATAGTCATACAAACACATGGGTAGGTGAACCCTGTTGTGTTCCTTTTGCCTGCCCTGAGAAGATGGGTTCCTGATGTTAGCAGACAGGAGAGGACACTGCCCATGGTCCTTGCAGGGTGTGGGGATCATGGTGCCTATTCCCTTAAATGGCAGACAGTCCTCCATGTAATGTTAGCTCAGGGCCTAGGATTTCAGCTTCTGCTCACCTCACAGGAAACACTGCCAAGGACAGAGGAGTGTACTGGACCCACAGATGTCCCATCTCAGTTAATTCTCTGACTTGTCTCTTCTCTAAATACCAGTTGAGGATTCTTAAACCCTCTTTTTCTCTTTTCCCTTCTTGGGGTTTGTTGATCTGGAAGCTACCTCCATAATACTACTACTTGACACGTACTTATTTGTATGCCATTTTACAGATGATAGTGTCAAGAGTCATATTATGCTGTCTAGAAAAAGTACTGGGCTCTGAATGAGGACAAGGGGAGGTTGAATCCCAGGCTGGCTCAGGAATCCCTGATAAAGTCTCTCTACCTTCATACATTCCAGCCTTAGATATGCTGTGTATTGCACAGTTGTCTTGCTTCGTAATTCAGTGTCTGAAAACATTTGGAATGGGGTGCAGTGTGGACAGGAGACTGGATCTAGAAAGAGGAGACCCAGCCACAAGACTCAGCTCCACCACTAACCAGCTGGGTGACCTTGGGCAAGAACTAAAACTTCTCTGGGCAATAGGATTTTAGCTGGAACATAATCCCAAGCTACTCTTTTTGCTTCTGGCCCCACATTAGGCGTCGCCACCTTGCAGTCAGAGAAAGCATGGGGCCAGTGGGGCACGTCTATTAATAGGGTCCCTGGCTGCTGTGGCTTCCCGACAGGGGAGCCCCCAGGGCCAGTTGGCGTCTGCCTCCCGCCTCCTGCTTTCCTTCAGAGAACTAGCTGAGCTGCCTTCCCTTGCCCCTCCACCGCTTTGCTCAACCCCTCACAGGAAGGGTGGGCAGTCTCGGTGCCCACCAGAAGGAGGTGCCCAGAGTAAGGGGCACAGGAGGAGGCATGCTGAGGAGGGGAATTGCCAAACCTTCCTCAGGGACAGCAGCGAGCAGGGCTTCTCAGGAAAGCACAGCATATTAGAGTAGTGATATTGGCTGTAAGAAGAGTAATTGAGAAGAAAACAAATCTAGGCTCCTCCTTCGTCCTCAGTAAACCCTCCATCCTCCCCGGGGACAGAGGCAGCCCAGATGTCTCTGGAGGAACAGGAAGGACGTGCCAAGCCTTTGGCCCCAGGTGAACCAAGTGCAGAAAGTAGATAAGAAAGTATCTTTCACTTCATGCCACGCTCCTTCCTCCCCACACCCCTCAGTAAAGTCTCCGGACAACCTCTGCACACCGTCTCTTCCAAGTGTCCCCGTCCACTCCAGACTGCCAGACAGGCGCGGACACCGCCGAGGTTGTCTCCTGTCCACCCAGGGTGGGCGCGGAGTCCTCCCTGAAGCCTCCGCCGTCTCCTCCTTCGCCAAGGAGGGGCTGTAACCCGCGGGGGCAGAGGCGGAGCAGAAGCCAGGGCGCTCCAGCGCGGAGAGGGACTAAGCATTTGGCAGGCAAGGGGTACGGGTCCCACAGGGAACCGGGCCGCTCACCTGGGCCCAGCCCGGCCCGCTGAGATGGGCTCCGTCTCCTCCGCGCTGGCGCGGTCCCGCAGCGCCGTGGTGCAGTCGGGCTCGTCGCCACCGCAGCCCGAGGCGCCACCGGCTGCTCCCGCTGCTCGCCGAGATCTATTTGCGCTCCCGAAGCCCCGGAGGCTCGGACCCGGGCGTAGAGAGCCGACCGCCCCGCCCGCAGCCTGGGAGGCTCAGCCGGCAGCGCCGAGCCCGGAAGGGCGCGCGAAGTTGGCGAGTCCGGAGCTGTCCCCGGTGCTGAAGAGTGAGGAGAGTAGTGTGTCCCAGCTCTCCTTGACCCGAAGCCACAGCGCCGGGGGTAAGTCTGCTATCTCGCAGAGGGATCGCGAGGACCAGCTGCTTGGAGACCTTTGGGGGGCTTTTTACCTTAAGGGAGAGAAGTGAAAGCTCTGTCTCCCAATAGGATTTCGCTTTTCTTGTCCTCTCGCCTATAACTTCTTTTACAACTTGACTCATTTGTGGTTCAATAGGGGGTTATTTCAGAAGGACCATCTTTCACAGGGATTTAAACAGGAGCTGGCAAGGTAGTTTACACCCTAAGGATCCCTCTCCCCAGCTTTGTACTGGCGCCAGCATCGTGGGGAGAATGCTTCCTTGTTGTCTTGGAAAGACAAGGATAAAGGAGGCGCTCCTTCCCGTCTCCTCCTAGGGAGATTGGGAAAAGGCAGGAGAGTCCTGCTTGTCCAAGATTTAGTTCCATCTGTGAAGAAGGAAACCAATATTTGAACCAGTCTCTTCTGAAGGGACTTGGGGTGTGTGGTGGAGGGAAGAAGTTTTTAGGGTAGGTAGCAAGGAAGAAGTGAAAAGAGCACTCAACATTTGGAGTCAGAGGTGGATCTGAGTCTCCATCTGCTGTTTTCATTGTGATCTTGGGCAACATACTCTCCTTGTGCCTCAATTTTATCATTTGTGATACAAGATGACAATATGTATCTCACTAGGTAGCTGGAAAATCTGACCTGACACGGTGCATGTAGAAGTACTTTGCAAACTGTAAAGTGCTATGCAAATATTCAGTATTATGCCTGAGCCAGATCTCCAAACCTCTTCAGCTGAAACTGAAGGGAATGGAGAAACTTTTCAATTTTCAGTTTGAGATGTGCAAAGGCTCCATTTCATTATGGGATGTTGTTTTTTGTAAGTGGGAGGAAAAGTTGGGACATGTAATTTAGAAAAAAATCTCTCACACTAGAAAAGTTACTAATCCCATCAGCTGGCCTTTTAGTCTCATACAGAAATCCCCACTTCATATCGGGCAAGGTTGTGATGCTTACTGCTGTTGTCTGCTGACTTTTCAAGAAGGATTCAGCAGATTCAGTGGGCAATGTTGGTTCCCCTAAAGAGAAAAAGATGAGGTTAGTGCACAGGGGCAGTTGGCGTAGACTTTGACTCACTGAAAGGTAAGGATTCACGTATCCTTATTCCCTTGAGAATTAAAAAAAAAAAAATATTGTGACTGTATCCATTAGTTTTTATTTGCTCTTATTTCATTCAAACAGCCTTTAAAAAATTAAAAGATGATACATACATATTGACTTGCAAAGGGGGATGTATCACTGTAAAATATATTAGTTTTTTTCCATCCATTGGACATATCATTGTGGTATTAATAGAAAGAGAACCAGATTTTGAGTCAGGATATCTGGGTGCTGCTAAGCTCTGCGTCCTTGGGCAGGACACCTATATTTTCTAAGCCTGTACTATCTGTTTCTTTAAAATGCCATGAAGCTCAAAGGAAATTATAGAGATAAAAATGGTTTATACTATACAAATGTAAGGCATTATTAAAGTATCTGGAGTCTTAATATTTTCTAATGTGTAGGATGCAAATTTAGTTATGTAATCTTATCAAGGTCTATCTTAGTTACATTGGATGAAACATAGACTTCCTTTGTGAAATTCTTCAATATCAATTTGTGTGTGTGTGTGTAAAACATCAGTTGAATTACAAATTTATGTATCCATGGAAGAATATTACCATATTTCTTTTCTCACACTTTTGATAGTGTGGACAGAAGATTCAGATATTGCAATTAATTCATAGATTTATAATTCCTGAAAACTAGTTTCTAGGAATTTGCATTGAATTATTTTCTGTTCTGGATTTGGTGAATGCACCTTCGAAATACTATTAACTTTTTGGTTGTACAAGAATTAATTTTTTTCCGTTCCTCCCATTTTATTTCATGAAGATTTAACTCCAACTAAAAATGACATTCTGAGTTTGATATCACCTAGGATACTTGGGCAAAGTTATTCAATTTCTATATTTTGCTTTTTAAAAAAGAACAGTATTTGAGCTTAAATCTTTGAGGTGTGGTGGGTTTAGATAGCTGAAATTGCAGATAAGGCTCAGTTTTACCATCAGCAAAAATGAGGTGAGTTGCCCCTACCTGTGAAGCTGAGTGGCCCTTTGTTGGACTAGATTGAATTTCTCCACATATTGGTTAGTACAGCACAGAACTTATGAATCTGTGAGCAAACTAAATCTTGTACTTTGTAAGCCTAACTGAATATGTACATGCTATATACCAGATGCTGTTTTATGAGATGGTGGGATGGATATTTTCATTATCATTTTACAAATGAAGATATTAAGGCACAGAGAAGTTAAGTAACTAGTCACACAGCTAGTTAATGATAGTCAGAATTTAAGCCCAGGTACTCTAGCTCTAGAACTGTATTATTATCCACCTCTCTATGTTACTTGTCTTAAGAGCTATGTGTTTATTTCTCATTTGGTAGTTCTTTAGTTTAATATTTAGTAATGTACTTTGAAAGTTTCATCTTGTCCCAACTATGGTCAGGGGAACTAAGGGAAAGTGCATTGGTCCTGGGAGGGAGGTGTCAGAGTATTAAGGAAGAAACAGCCATGTTGGATATTACTGTGGTAGTAATTAAAGCCAGAGAACTTTAGGGTGAAAGTAAGACTCAGGGTGCACAGTCAGGGCAGTAAGGTCAGCTGTCTCCCCTCATCTAAATTTAAATGCTTTGAGCCTAGGAGATTTACTTTACTAAGGAGGGTGATGGTTCCCTGTTCCTCTCTCATCATATTGTTATGAAGATTAAATGAGATATGGTGTCAAAACCCAGTGGGGACCTGGCAAATATTAAGCATGGGTAACTTGTATGTTTGTTTCTTTCCAGAGCTTTGGGGCCCCACTCACTGATAGACAGGAGGGAATAGCTTGATCCATTTTCAATAAAAGGGTATCTCAAAATAAACAAACAAAAAACTTACAAGGCAGCTGATTGTTCAGATGTTTTCACCTTAGAGTAAATTTCATACTATTTTGTTAATCCCTTAACCACTATTTGCCTCTAACTCTGTTCCCTCATATGTTAGGATCAGTGGTTTTCAAATTTTGGTGTTTATCACAATCACCTGGAGAGCTAATTCCAGAATCCCAGGCTTTTGGGTACGGAATAGGCCGGAGGTGGGGGGGGGGGGGCTTAGTACTTTAACCAAATTTACCAGGTGATTCTGTTACCCATGAAGTGTGTCTCACAGTCACCTGGAGCCTTGCTAAAACACAGAATCCTGGGCGCTGCCTCCAGAGTTTCTAACTAGTAAGTCTGGCAAGCAACCCCAGAATTTGCATTTCTAAGAAGTTCCCAGATGCTGCTGCTGCTGCTGGTCAAGAGATCACTCTTTGAAAACCCCTCGTCTATGCATAGAAACCACCCAGAAGGGACACTATTCTTAGATGTGTTGTGTTAGCCGTTACTGAGTTCTTGATTGGGATCTTGACAGGTGCTATTGAGGGGAGAGACTCTAGATTCAAGGCAGCTTTCATTTACCTGATCTCTCTGCTTCACCTGCCCAGTCCCTTAGCAACCACTCTCTTGCGGATTTCTAAAATGTCAGGATAATTATGATTCTTTACCAGTGATGCCTTTAATTTGAGATTAAGTTTTCTGGAAATGTTTAGCTGAATTAAAAGGACTAGTTAGTGTGAAAATAAAACAAAACATCATTTTGAAGATCAGAGGATGGTTGGATGAAATGGTGATGCCACCAGTGTCTTAATCTTCAACACTCACAGCATCCTCTAATGTAGGTCCCTGTTCTGAGTTAATTTAAACAGATACATGCAGCCTTCTAAAAGCTTAGGTTAGTGACAGGCAATAAATGTGGCGGGCAAGTGCTGGACCCCTGTGGATTTGGCATTACATCCAGAAACTGCCCCCGCTTCATACTGTCTTCCCCCTAGGGAGGCAAGCCAAGGTCCCAGTGTCCTATCAAGACTGAACAGTCTCTGAACCACTTTCCTTTCATTCTGTTTGCTGGCAGTTACTAGAGTCATTGCCTCCAGAGGCAGTCTCAACTTAGGGCAGAGTTGACAAACCTCTTTAGGCCTGAGCCACCAGGCCTAAAAAGCCCCTAGAGAGTCTCTTTATCATTTGTCTTCAGGACATTTTTCTGAGGTGGATAGGACAGATGGCCTTATTGTTCCTCTTTAGTAAAGAGAGGGAATTTAAATCAACTTTTTATTTATTATTGATGACTTGCAGTTAGTTAGACTTTCAGGTGGCCCATTATTGCTTTTTCCAGGAAGCATAGTGCCAGGAAAAGAGGCTCTGGAATCTTAATCCTTGGTCCGGTACTTCCTGGCTATGTGAACTTAACTTCTTGAGACCACTCCCTCATTGGAAATGAAAATGGAAATAGTTTGGACCTCATCTAAATAAGGTACTTTACACAAGGCAGTTAGCACATGCCTGGGACGTGATAATCATTTAGCAAATATTGGTTATCTTTACGAGATCAGAGATGGAGGTGTCTGTCTTGGAGTCCCACAACCAATGGACTGCAGAGTAGGAAAGAGGGCTTTGATTTCTAGAAATCAAAGTTCTCTTTCCACAATGTCATGATGATACTTCAGCGGAAATAAAACAATTAATGTCATGAGGAAGGTAGGCAAGAGGAGGGTGTACAGCTAGAGAAAGACTGAGAGCAGAGGGGAAGCGAGCAAGAAAACACAAATAGTTCGCTTGGTGTTAGGGGGCTGGGGCCTCACATCACTTGTTTCTGGGGTAAGGACGTGGATCTCATACACGTATGTCGTCGTTGGTGCTATATGGTCTGTAATTTACTCAAACTGTTCAACCTAGATAGCGATGTGTGTGTGTGTGTATTAGTTTTAATCTGCCTTCTAGGAGTGGGTAGTGAACATTAATACCCTAATCGGAAATACTCAATAAGAGGTGTATTCCTACATTCTTCAACTATTCCTCCAACTGTTATGTCTAATTGCCTTAAAACATTTTAAAATCAACATAAAGGTAATTAGAAATAGTTTTTCATTGGTCAAAATGAGTAGTGCTTAGCAGCATCAAGCAGGGTGGGATGGTGACACATTTTGTAAGTGTGAACTTAATTTGTTACCAATTATTAACTCTCAACTTATAGCACTCAACCACTTAATAATACTTTGAATTTGGTGTTAATGACCAGTTTCTCTAAATACTGCTAAATCTGTGTAAGATTCTCCATTGCCATGAAAATACTATTATTATTTGGACCAATAGTTACTATTAGAGAATTTTTGTCTGCAGTTTTATTACAGCTATGATATTTGTGTAAAAAAAAAAAAAGAGTAGTGCTTAAGGTATGTCAATTAGTTAGAAATCTTGTCAGGCACTTCTGCCCTTGCATGAATGGAGCGAGCATAAGAATCTGGTGAGTCCGGAATCTATACCTGCCTGAGTGGCATCTTATTCCTAGGTTTCTGATTTGATCCTATATCCCACCTCTTAGCAGAGGATTTGGAGCTTGGTCCTGCTTGGACTGCAGACAGGTCCTCCTGATATATGGCCCTACCTTTGTGCAAGGGGCTGGAAATGTAGTTTTCCATGTGTCTAGGAAGAGGAACAGAACCATAAATATTGTGAGCACTAGAGATGTTAGCACATTTAGAGTTGATTTTCCTTCTTTTACAGCTGAGGAAACAGGCTCACGAAGATCGTGTGACTTGCCCAAGATCACAGAGCTATTAGGTAGCAAGCCTGGGATTCAAACTTGAAATCGAGTTGGGGAGATGATAAATCTAAGTTAAACAAAGGTGAGCAGTGTAAGATGAACTGTAGTTAATACAGATGCACAGTATGCACCACAGCGGTATTTCTCAAAGTACACGTGGAAGCCGCCCGCCTCAGAATTCCTCTGAGTTTTTGTTAAAATGCACTCTTCTGGGCCCCCTTTTAGGTCTAACTGATTCAGAATCTCTCACAGTGAGGCCCAGAAATCTGCATTTTTTGCAAATAAGATGAATCTTATTCACTCTAACTTTGAAAATTGCCCCCCGCCCCCATGTTGTTCACTAAACATTCTGGAGGATACTAGAAAGTTGTTAATTTGAACAATTTATGAAGTAAATTAGAAGTCCAAATTCAGTAACAGGCACTTTCCTCCAAAAAATTTGACCCCCCTCACTTTCTTCTCCCCGGTGTACAGATTTCAGGAGGATTCTATCACATTGCCATTTTTCCTACCAGCACTACCAGAGTGCTGGGCCCCATTACTGATGTCAGATCTTCCTAACAGCCCTGCATAAAATTGAAGACATAATGGGAAAAAAGGAATTGGATCAGTACCTACATATCTATTTATTTATCCTTCTTGGTATCGTGGTGGGTTTTGCCGGTAGTGCAAATGTTCCAGGAGTTGAGTGGACCTTCTCTTCATGCTGTTTTGAAGGTTGCATGGCAAGGCTGTTTGAAAAAAGGGTTTTCTTTACTTCTCAAGCCCTGTCTGGCTGTTGTTTGGGCGACAGTTGAATTAGTCCCCGGACTTTGATACTCTAACAACTGGGCACCACCAGGAGACAAGAAATGTTACTAATCTGAGGGCATCCACTCCAGAATAAAGCCTCTGTTCTGAAGGCAAAAAATGGATCAGTGTTGAAATACAGGTGCCGCTCTATCTTCCCATGTCTCAATCTTGTTGTGTAATGATACTGTTTGGAAAGGCAGCAGTGTGTTTTTTTTTTTTTCCCAATGATTGGAAAATTGTGGATCAAAAATTAAACCGTTACATTGCGTAGCAACAATAGTAACATTTATTGAGCATTTACTATGTGCTAAGGCACTGTTTTAAGAGTTCTTTATGTATCAGCATTACACTGTGGCATGTTTGTTATCTCCTTTTTATAGAGGAAGCACTGAGGCTTGGAGAAGTATCCCAGGTTACACTCTAGTGAGATCACACATCTAGTAAGTGCTGGTGGTGGGATCTGAACCCAAGTCCTAAGCACTGTGCTGAGCTTCCCTAGACATCAGCAGCTTGAGGCTGATGAAGACATTTGGCCAACTTGCTGTTGCCATGGGAACAAATAGTTTGTGAGGAAGACAACAATGCTGTAAAAGTTTCCAGAAGTATATTTTATAGTTATCATTCATTGTTTTAATGTTGTGGTCTAAACATAACTGGTAAATAAATTGATAGATTGGCTATAGATAATATTCAAAGTATTATGTTGAATCAGATTATTTCTGTTTAAAGTTGAAATAGGAATATATATTTATATAGCATATAGATATAGATATCTATATATCTGCATATATATTTAGATTATAAGATAATATAATTACAATATCAAGAAAAACTTGAGATAAAGGAAAAAGGCTCCTAAAAATATCATCTCCTTAATGAAACAGCTATTTTGGCATTTGAGTATACTTTCCTATTTTTTTGTTTATGTGTGTAATATGATTTTTACCTACTTGGGATTATAGTATTAAAAAAATCAAATTTTGCTCTGGGAGTTAATATTATTTAGCAGTTACAAGGCCAGGTTCTGGAGTGAGACAGATGGAGTTAGAATCCTGGTTCTGCCCATTATTAACTGTGTAGTCTTGGGGAAGTTAAACTCTGAAACTCAGATTCCTCATCTGTAAAAGAGGGATGCAAACAACTGGCTTATTGGGTTATTTTGTGGGCTTAAGGGTTTAACGCAAAGCTCCCAGCATGGGGCTAAGCGCAGAGTCAGTGCTCAATAGGTGTTAACTATTATTTTTGTTATCAGATATTGTTAAAGGAAAAATTATTTGACACTTGTTAAAATGGGCATTTTTAGTATAGCTTCCTTAAAACTAGGACTAAGCTGTTGTCATTGCTTAAAAAAAAGGTGTCACTTTCTAAAGGAAATCAGTCAGAACTAGGACTCCCTCCTGCTTTGTACCAGCTTTGCTGGGTGCCTCTGAACTTTTCTTCTTGACGTGGTGCCTGTGACACAGAGCTGGGTATTCCAGCTGGGAGCCGCTCAGCTCAGAAGGGCTTCAAGACAAACTGGGGCAGTAAAAGGCCCTGATGAGCCAGCTGAGGGCCAGCCTTTGCTCCTGGTGGTGTTTGCAGCTCATTAAAGGCCCAGAGCTTTGGTTCTTTGGAACTTTCAGGCCAGGTCAGTCTGCCCTGAGGGGGGACAGCAGCATTTTAAAACATTCTTGTCCTCCTGAGTCTAGGCAGAGTGTGTCGGTTGGCAGAGCAAGGCATGGGGTGGTGTTTAAGGCTAGTTCTGTCTGTGGTTGTTCTCTGGGCCCCTGTAGACTCATGCAGGCGAGCAGATGCCCCTGGGTCTCTTCCTGGGTCACTCCCTCCACAGCTCTTCATGGCTGGCAATTCCTCCTCACTCATCTCCCGCTAGACCTGTTCTGATTTAGAGAAGTGCATTCTGAGTATATCATATTGTGACTTGACCCAAAAAAGAGTTTTTCCAAAGAATATGTACAGACCACTGCCCCAAGCTTGAGCCTCACCCCATCTCTCACCTGGACCCGATGCTTCCTCAATCCCTGACAGTGTCCCTGAGCTCTGGCCTGTCTGTCATCCCATGCCCACCTTTCCTTACACTTTGAAGAGAGTATACACTGGGTGAGGGACAGGAATGGGGGTGGGGGACAAGGGACCAGGCCAGCTGATTAAACTGTGCTTATTGCTTAATAACAAGTTTTAAAAAAACAGTTGGCCACATCAAAACAGCCATGTCAAAATGGCTGTAAAAACGGCCATCAAAATGTCACACATGCTGTGACCTTCTAATGCACAATGTCATCAGTTTTTCAGTAGGGAGCAACCACTTGGCCAAATCCCTGTGAGGTTACATTTTGAGTTTCCTGGAGGAGCAGGGCAGGGATGTCTCGGCATCTCTCTCCCTTGCAGACCACACAGCGAGGTCAGGGAGGGTCCAGGGGCTCTTCTCACCCCTACCCTTTAAATATAAACCTGCAGGCCATTCCCAAGCACGATGGAGCCTCTGCATCCCAGAGGGTTCAGTGAAGACCTTCCGAAGCTAGGCTAAAGAAACTCAGTGCGTCCCGCCAGCGCAGCCTCGGCCCCATGTACTATCAGCGCCCGTCAGCGTGTTTATTTATCCCTGTGCCACCGACGGACTCCAAGGTCCCAGTGGCAGGCATATCAGGTCGCATTACTTTTAAAGGCTGCGGGGGGTGGGGGGTTGGGAGTTGGGGGATGGCGGGGTGGGGGGGGGAGGGCGTCCGTCGCCCATCTAGGTCCTCTGCCCTGGGAGGGGGCGAGGATGGGCGGGGCCGACTCAGCTCCCCTTCCCCGCCCGCCCCTCCCCCCCACGCCTTTCGCACTTCTCGGGTCCCTTCCCTAAGAACGGTCCCTGCCCAACTCAGGGGAATACTGTTCTGCAGAGATTTTCACCCACCACGTGGCCTTGGAGATGACTAGCCTATCAATCAGCCAGCAAGAGTTTTTGCTTTTTCCGCTCTGTCACTCTTGCCATAGCCATATTAATTGTGGGCTCCCCAGGGAGAAGGAAAGGAGACGGGAGCTGTGTTCCCAGCCCCTGTCCAGCCTCCAGCCTTTGCTTGGTTATCATCAGTCCTGGGATTCGGCTCCACTGGGTCAGGAAAGGGGGGAAGGGTAAGAGTGTTGGGTAAGGAGGGGCCTCAGACCTCTCACTGCACCCCCACACCGCCTCTCAAGCTGTCCTGTAATGAAATGACCCAAATTCAAGGCAAGTTCTCTTTTTCTTCTTTAAGAAGATTTCTCAAAAAAAAAATTTTTTTTTAAATGGCCTACTTGAACATACAAACTTTGAAGGGACTAGAAAAGAGATCACATGTGTACTTTTAATATTTATTTTGTTAGTTTGGTTACACCTATTTAAAAATCTAAAGTTGCAGAAAATACATTAATTTAGAAGATTACTTTCCCCCTTTTACATTTCGTAAAACAATTTTATTTAATCTTTTTACATGCATTTTTATCACTAGTATCATCGCCTTCACTAAGGTCATTTTGGGGTCATCTGACACTCTTCCAGAGCACATCCTTTTCACTTGTGTCTCAGTTGTTTGTATCACAGCGCTTTTGGGATCTGTAATAGTACTTGCACTGGAAATTTACAAGACAAGCATTGACTGAGGTTTGGGTTTCAGCCATTCAGATTTATCTTTCCTCCCCTTTTTGTGAAGTCTGAGTTCTCATCTGCTGGAAAGGAGAGACTTGATGAGAACTCACGTGTAAGTCAGTCCCTCTTCCTGACGGCTAATTTTGTGCACAAACACACACACACACACAAAAATCCTTGCTCAATATTTGGGCATACACAGCATTAATGAATCTTTATAACTGCAAGAGACCAAGGAGATCATTTGGTGGTTGATAACAACTCCTTTCAGTATTTCAGTATGCCTTGAAAGTGGTTCTGTTATTTTTATAAAAATAATGAAAGCTTGTGGCAAAAAATGTCAATGTAGAATAGTACAAAGAATAAAGCACTAACGAACTACCAGCCAGAGACAACCACTGTTAACATTTTGGTCAACACCCTTCCGCATATATCTTTAGGCATACATGCACACATACATTTTATATAAATGGGATCATATTGTACATGCTATTTTATAATGTCATGCTTTCCATTCAATAATATTTTGTGAGCATTTTTTTTTTTTTGAGGAAGATTAGCCCTGAGCTAACTGCTGCCAATCCTCCTCTTTTTGCTGAGGAAGACTGGCCCTGAGCTAACATCTGTGCCCATCTTCCTCTATTTTATATGTGGGACGCCTACCACGGCATGGTGTGCCAAGCAATGATGCCATGTCCACACCGGAGATCTGAGCTGGTGAACCCCGGGCTGCTGAGGTGGAATGTGTGAACTTAACCACCGCGCCACTGGACTGGCCACAGTGAGCATTTTTCTATCCATATGGTTATACACGATTATTTTCGATGGGTGATCTTCTGTGTATATAGTATGATTTACCTCTTACTCTCCAACTGATGGATTTTGGGCTGTTTCCAGTTTTCTTTATTATAAGCAATTCCGTAGTAAACATCTCTAGGTTCTGAGTCCTAGTTATAGAGATAAAGGCCTTCTCTAATCTTATCCAAGGTTATAAAGGAGTTCTCCCATGTTTTCTCCTAGTATTTTTTTACTGAACAGATTTATTTTTGTTAACTGTGGTAAAATATACATAACATAAAATTTAGCGTTTTAGCTGTTTTTAAGTGTACAGTTTAGTGGCGTTGAGTACATTCACATTGTTGTCCAACCATCACCACTATTCATCTACAGAACTTTTTCATCTTGTCAAATTGAAACTACACCTGTTAAATCCTGACTCTCCATGGCCCCCTTCCCCAGCCCCTGGCAATCACTCTACTCTCTGTGTCTGTGAATTTGACTACTCTAGGGACCACGTGAAAGTAGAATCGTACAGTATTTGTCCTTTTGTGACTGGCTTGTTTCACTTAGCAAAATATCTTCAAGGTTCTTCCACATTGCGGCATGTGTCAGAATTTTTTACAAAACATGTTATTATTAAAAATTTAAAACATACAGCAAAGTTGAAAGAACTTTATAGCAAACACTCCTATATCCACCACCTAGATACTATGATTAACATGTTTCTATACTTGCTTTATCACATATCTATTTATCTACTCATCCCTTCATTTATCTTATTTTCGGTGCATTTAAAACTGAATTGCAGATACCAGTACACTCCCTCCTGAATTAATCCACATGCATACCACTAACTAGAGTTTGATATTTGTTGACCATTTTTTTTGTTTTGATATAAAATCTATATACATACAAAAAATATGAAAATCTTAATTAAGGGTATATTTGCTGAGTTTTGAGAAATGCATACACTTGTGTGACCCAAACCCCTGTCTAGATACAGAGCATTACCATTATCCCAGAAAGTTCCTTCATGCCCCTTTCCACTCACTCTCCACCCCATTCCCACCCATAGATGCATCTGCGGATTCAGTTATTTGTTCCCCACTCTAGATTAGTCTTACCTCTTCTAGAATTTCCTATAAGTGAAATAAATCATACAGCACAAATTCTTCTGTGTAAATCTTCTGTCATTCCACGTTTTTGAGATTCATCTCTCTTGATGTGTGTATCAATAATTCATTCCTTTATACCACTGAAAATATTCCTTTGTGTGACTATACTACAATTTATCTACTTCTAATCTTTTTATGGTTTTATTTTGTCTTCACTTAATATGATTTGGAGTTATCTTGGTGTACCATGTGAGGTAAGGGTTTAACTTTATATTTTTCCAGATGGCTATTCATTTGTCTCAACAATATTTATTAAAAATGTCCATCCTTACTCCATTGATTTGAGATGCTAACTTTATTATACACTAACTTCCCTGTGTATATTTGAATCTATGGATTGTATATTCTGTTTCGTTAGTCTATATATCAGTCAGGTTCCTGGTAGGAAACAGAATTCCACTCAAATGGTTCAAATGAAGGGACTTTAATGGAGGTGTGGTTAGGGTTCAGGGAACCTATAAGGGATGTTGAAAGATCCAGAGACCAGCAATGGTGGGAAGCCATTACATTCCTGGGTCTGGAGGAGCAAGGAGAGGAAATAGTGTTATCAGGGTCCTATGAGAGCTGGAGCTGTGCAGGAGGGAGCACTGGGCAGGAGCTATAGTATTGAGGGAGCAGAGCCACTCCCTGAAAAGCAGCGAGGTAGCAGGGGGGAAACACCTTCACCTCTCTCTTCTCTCACCCTCTGATCTCCAACCAGGGCCTCCCATTGGCTGAACCCACAGGAAGCCAGAGGGCAAAAATCAACTGATGCCTCAGGGACACAGGGTGGGGCAGAGAAGGGTGGAAAATGATGAGCAGGTAATGGCAAGTGGAGGAAGAAGCAGCACAGTTTACCTCTGTGTTTCATGACAGTACCACACTCTTCTAATTAATGAGGCTTTAGTAAGACTAGTTCCAGCTCGTTGCTTTCTTTCCTCCAAGATTTTCTGGCTGTAGTTGCTTATTTAATTCACCATATGAATATTAGAATCAGTTTGTCTAGTTAAAAATGAAACCAAAATAAAACCCAATTTGTTGAAAATTTTGTTTGGATTAAGATAGATTTATAAATTAACTTAGGAGAAAATGGACATCTTGATGATGCTGAATTGTCCTGTCTATGAACATGTCTTTACAGTTGTTCAGGTGTTTTTCATGTATGTGTGTGCTTCAGTAGTTTCCTACATTCAGGTCTTATATATTTCTTTTCAAGTTTAGTATTTGGCATTTGGTATGGTTGCTATTTTAAATGGGATCCTTCCTTCTCTTACATCATCTAACTGATTTTAGTTAGTATGAAAAAAAGCAGTCAGTTTCTAAAAACTACTTTGTGTTGATTTTATATTTCTGTATCTTACTGAATTTTCCTATTGTTTGTAGTAGTTACTTGTTGATTCTCTTGGGGTTTCCAGATATATAACCACGTTATAGTAACAGTTTTATGTTGCTATTTCCATTTTTTATGTTTCTCATTTCTTTCTCTTGTCTAGTTACATTCACAATTACATTCATATTACCTCCAGGACCAGGTTAAACTGTAATGGTGAGAGTGAGACTTCTTGTTTCTATTAGAATGCCATCTTTAGAATATATGTTATATATACACATATATATGGAAAACAATACATATTATATTAAGGGATGTAATATCATGTTAAAGATACATGTGTGTATACATATTTGGAAATATATATATATATATACACATGTATATATACACACATATACACATAGAATTATTCAAAGATTCCTATTTTCTTTGGCTTTAAAAAAATCAAGAATAGGGGCTGAGGTTTGTCAAACGCTCTTTCAGCCTCTAAGGAGTCAGGACGGTTTCTCTCCTTAGATCAATAAATATGAATAATCAATAGATTTCCTAATATTGAACCACTCTGCCTTCCTAGAATCAACTTCACTTGGATATGACATATTATTGTGTTAATGTGCTGTTGCATTCTGTTGGTTAATATTTTATTTAGGATTTTTGCATTGATATTCTTAAGTGAGGTTTGTCTATAGTTCTTACTGTTACAGTTTTTAACACGCATGAAATATTTATCAGGTTTTGATATCAATGTAATATCCTCTTTAGAAAAATAACTTGGAAATTTTTCTTGCTATACTCTAGACAAGTTTAAATACCATTGAAATTAGCTGTTCTTTGAAAGTTTGTATAATTCTGCTGGGAAACCTTGGGCCTTGTGCTTTTTTAGGGGCAGTTTTTTGTTAACTTCCTCTCTCCTCCAGAAACTGGACCACTTAGATTTTGGGGTTCTTCTGAGGAATCTTTAGGCAAGTTATATTTTGCTAGAAAATTATTTCATTCAGATTTTTTAAAAATGTGTTTATTTAGGGTTGAGTGGTCTCTTATGCTTCTTTGACTTTTATTTAATGTTTAAGCAGGATGGGCTCAAGCTCCCCAACCAATTAGCGGGCTGTGCGCATTTCTCCCAGTGACCCCAAGTTCCTAATTTCTAGATTCTGTGGTGTTGTCCATTTCTCCCCTCTGCATGTCATTGCCTGTCCATCACCCCACCGCAGCCTCCCTGGATACTACTCTGATTCCATCAGTCCCCGAAATCCCACTGACCCAAGATTGGGCGGGGGGGTAGCAGTTTATGGAAGTTTAGGGACAGGGAAATGGACAACTTTGAGCTCAGCACAGTAAGCAACTTGAAAGTGTGTGTTAAACTGCTCTGTTCTGTACTTTTCGTCCTCTCTTGGCCTACCTCTTGTTGCTTTGCTCTTTTCTCTTTCCTGCCTGGTATCATCTTCCCTACCCCTTTATCATGAGAGTTTTCTAGTTCTCTTGGTCTTACTCCTTATCCAGTTAATATCCTGGAACTTATCTTTTCACCATTAAATACAATAAACCCCAGCAATAATGGTGCCCTGGGATGACAAAATTCAGACATAACACAACTGACAATATTTCCCTCCCTCTGCCCAGCTGGATTTTAAATTCCAGTCTCACTTGTGGGTGTGGGGAAGTGTGGTGGGGCGAGGAAGTGAATCCTCTGTGATCATGTGGAACTTCTTTGGTTTAAAGTAAAGCGTTTCTGACTCCCATCAAGACATTCTCTCTCTTCCATGGGGAGGAGGCCACAGCCCTGCCTACACCAGCTGGTCAGGTGCAGAGTCTGAGCCCTGTGCAGTCCTGGCTCTTCTCTTCCTCTTCCCACCCAGGTTACATCCACCCTGCGCAGGGTTTTGACTGGAGGGTGTGTCTCCCTGTCTCCTTGTCTCAGTCAAGAAAACCAAACAGCTCCAAGGAGCACCCCCACAGTCCCATATGCATGCACACTATATAGTAACTGGAAACCTTCCTGAAGAATATTGCTTTTCATTAACCTTTCGATTATGCAACTTGAGCATTTCGTGCATTGGATTTTCTGGATTTTACTTTTTGCGTTACAGAGGAGTTTTATTGTAAACATCAATATGTTTTACTGAACAAGAGGAAGTCTGTAGCATTTGAATAGCATCCTTTTTCTCCCTCATGTACTAGAACTAGAGGTCATCAATGGCCTCTGGGCAAATTCGGTGCTCACCTCCTTATTCTTCTCTCTACAGTTTGTACCTGAGTGTGTTGTATTTGAGGATTTTACTTATTTTCCTCTGCCAACCTAGGAGCCCTTAGGAAGGGCTTTTTATTTCCTTTTGCTTTTTTAATTCCAGTGCCTGATCCTGGGTCTGCCTCAGGGTAGCAGCTCAAGAAGTGTGGTGGAAGAATTCACAGGAGAGGCCAGGGAGTGGATCAGTGTGTCACTATGACGAGAGCCTGATGGTACAGGTGAAAGACAGTGGGTGAAACCAGGAGGCTACTTCTGGCTGTGCCTCCAGTTTGCTTTTTGTCTGCTGTAGGGTAAGACACTTAGCTTCTCTGGCATCTATTCCTTTTCTATAAAGTGAAGATAATAATACCCATAATGTCTACCTCATGGGGTTGTTGACTTTACCAAAGAATATAATGGACATGAAAGGCACTTTGAAAAGTATGCTGAGCTACACAAGCCTGATGACTGAACTAATGCACGGGGGACGGGTGTGCACCTAATGGACACACAGCTATACTAATAGGCTTCTGACTTCCATCTGATCTTTACAATGGAATAGGTATCCTGAAAACTCTTCTTACAAATTCCTAGAGTAATTGATCAAGCACAGCAAACATCTTTTTAAATGCAGAGCTGAGCTTGCAGCAAATTAAGGGAACCTCTTGGGGGCCGAAGAAGTGAGGTGTGGCTGCAGATCTCGGGCACTGCACTGGAAGACAGGAGACAAGGCCTCAGGCCTGGGTGAACCAGGGAATTGGAACCGAAACCCCTGCATAAAGCTAGCACTCTTGTGAATGAATATGCTAAAAGAAATTTTACCCACCAGCAATAAGAAAGAAATAACAATATGTTATATATCTATTTTATTTTGTGTTTGGGCGAAGGAAAAAAATAAAGACATATCTTTTAAGCCTTGATCTCTGCAGGTCTGCTGTTGCTTGTGTATGAGTTCCTGATTCACACTACCTGTATGACCTGGGACATTATGCAGTAGACTTTATAGTATACAATTTGTCTAATATAAAAGTATGTATATTTCTATAATGTACAATATAAAGTAGACTTGGGTTGGTAGTGCCCGGTGTTCCAAGGAAAGGAAATGTAAACAATTGCTGGAGAGATATATCCTCAACCCAAGACCCACAGGGCTCCCAGAGATAAAGTCCTGCTGAAATAAATGCTCTATCTAAAATTACAAGTACAAACAAGGCACCGTGAGCTGAGGTATTTTTGGTTTTTTTTGAGGAAGATTGGTCCTGAGCTAATATCTGTGCCCATCTTCCTCTATTTTATATGTGGGATGCCTGCCACAGCATGGCTTGATACGTGGTATGGAGATCTGCACCCAAGATCCGAACTGGTGAACCCCTGGCTGCCAAAGCGGAGCACGTGAACTCAACTGCTGCATCACTGGGCTGGCCCTCAGCTGAGATATTTTAAGTGAGGAAAGTAAGATGCATAGAAATGTATTATAGTATGATTCCATTTTTAAGAGAATGAATACTCTTGTCTCCCACACCTACTCACGCATAGCCTTCTCTCTATAAGTTTACATATGGTTAGATGAGCATCAACAAAGGGCGGGATACCCATCAGTTGTGAACATGGGCCATCTGGAGGTGGGATATTGTAGGATGAGGGACAAGAAGGCAAGCAAAAGTGGAAAAGAGGTCTACCCAATCTTGGCTCCTCCCTTCTTCCTCCCACTACGGCCACGCCACCCAGTGCAGGGTTTTGACTGGAGGGTGTGTCTCGTTGCTTCCCTACCTCAGCCAAGAAAAACCAAATAGCTCAGAGGAGCACCCCCACCCCTGGCATATGGAGCACATGGGCACAAAGAATAAGTAGAGTCAGCAATGCCAGTGAACAGACAAATAACAGCTATTGAAGATTAAGTTAAACACTGGTGTGGATGCCATAATTAACAGCCCCCATTTATTTATTGCTTGCTATGTGGCAGGCACTTTCTAAATGCTTTCCATGTATAACTCCATTGGCTCTCATGACAACCCTATGAGGTAGGGGCCACCCTTGTAATTCCCATTTTACCCACGAGAAAAGGGGAGCACACAGAGTCCAGAGAACTTGTCCAAGTTCTTGGGTCCACCTCCACAATGGGGGGAGGCTACATTCAGCCCCAGCAGGTCACTCTGCAGCCCAGGAGCTTTGTCACTGGGCTAATACGTATGTGTGCAAATGGAAGATTTGATACAATAGTGATGATTTTGGTGTTGAGGGTAGGAACCTGGGTAAGTTTTGAATTGTTATTATTGTAGTCTCATGTTTTCTTAACTTTGCCATGCTTAAAATTAAAAAAAAGGAGAAAGGATGTCTTCTCAATTCTTTGAGTCAGGAGTGTTTTAAAGTTTTCCTCATGTAGGTTTTCCTGGGGATCCTTTTTACTATATCTCTAACAGATTTTGTTATATCTCTAACAAATGTCTCTGGCTGCTACTGGTGATTCCTGGCTTTATAGCTTTAGCTAATTAAAATGTTTTTCCTTAGGGGCCGGCCTGGTGGCGCAGTGGTAAATTTTGCACGTTCCACTTCTCAGCGGCCTGGGGTTCGCTGGTTCGGATACCGGGTGTGGACATGGCACCGCTTGGCACGCCATGCTGTGGTAGGCGTCCCACATATAAAGTGGAGGAAGATGGGCACGGTGTTAGCTCAGGGCCAGGCTTCCTCCACAAAAAAAGAGGAGGGCTGGCAGAAGTTAGCTCAGGGCTAATCTTCCTCAAAAAAAAAAATAAATAAAAAATAAAATGTTTTTCCCTATAATTTATAACTTGACCCCAGGTTTTAGTTTAGCTCCAGTAGAATAAAATATAAGAACTATAATTTCCCTTCCCAGTAGGAGTTTGAGCCCATCCTAACCGGCCTCCGTGCCCCTGTCCACCTCCGCTACCCCTACCTCCCACCCTCACTTTGCACCCCAGCGATATGCAATCACATGTATCCCCACACACCCCATCCCTTTTCATGCCTCTGTGCTTCTGCTCATGCTTCTGCCTGCGGTTCCTTGCCCCTTCGTCTTTCTGGTAAACCCCAGTTTTTCTATGTAAACTCAATTGAAGAGTCGCCTCCTCCAAGAAGCCTCCCTGACTTCCCATGGCACACCTGCTCTCACAGCACACTCCTCCCTATACCTGTTTTGATTCCTGCCCTCATGATGTTGTGAGGTGATGTGTTGTACGTGTCTTTCCTCCTTGGTGCCTGTTTCTCCCCATTCTTGTATTACTAGCATGTAGTACAGCTCCTGGCACATTGTATGTACTCAAATATTTGTTGACTAAATGAGTAGTTACAGGCCGATTTATCACCTTTTCCATATAGCAGCCCTTTGAATAGTTAGCGATCCCTGTCATGCCTGTCCTTCAGCCTCCTTTTCTCAGTTCTTTTAACAGTTTCCCCTATGGTGTACTTTCCAGATAATCCCTTACTGTTTGAAGGAACGTTTAACCAGAGAAACATTTCATAGTTTTCCACATCCTTTGCATCACTAGCAGACTATGCATC
Source organism: Equus quagga (assembly GCF_021613505.1). Classification (NCBI taxonomy): domain Eukaryota; kingdom Metazoa; phylum Chordata; class Mammalia; order Perissodactyla; family Equidae; genus Equus; species Equus quagga. The sequence continues at coordinate 87,514,617 of NC_060274.1, read as the reverse complement.
TTAGTTACCAAACTCCGGGAGTCCCAATGGAGGGTTAGATAACTCAGAAGCTTTTTGTGTACTTATTTCTCAACAATTCTCAATTTTGCAGTCTTGAGCAATGACAACTCTATATGAGGTTATTTTTGAGTCATTAGTAACCTGCATTTTTTCTTTTATCATTCCTTTTTTTTTTTTAAAGATTGGCACCTGAGCTAATATCTGTTGCCAATCTTTTTTTTACTTTTTCTTCTTCTTCTCCCCAAAGCTCCCCAGTACATAGTTGTATATTCTAGTTGTAGGTCCTTCTGGCTCTGCTATGTGGGACGCCATCTCAGCATGGCTTGATGAGCAGTGCTAGGTCTGTGCCTGGGATCCTAACCGTCAAAGCCCTGGGCTGCTGAAGCGGAGTGTGTGAACTTAACCACTTGGCTACAGGGCCAGCCTCTCTTTTATCATTCTTAAGCAAAGCATAACAGGTATGTATTTCCCATAAATATTGAAATATTTGTGGCATTGGGGAAATATCTCATAAAATGTAGTTAAGGGGGGCTGGCCCCATGGCTGAGTGGTTAAGTTTGCCCACTCCGCTTGGGTGGCCCCGGGTTTCGCCAGTTTGGATCCTGGGTGTGGACATGGCACCACTCATCAAGCCATGCTGAGGCTGCATCCCAGATGCCACAACTAGAAGGACCCACAACTAAAAACACACAACTATGTACCAGGGGGCTTTGGGGAGAAAAAGGAAAAAAATAAAATCTAAAAAAACAAAACAAAACAAAAAAACCAAACATAGTTAAGGGAAGACATAAAATGGGGTATGTGTTAATGATCTCCTGACAACAATAAGACAAAATATATGATTTGAGTGTTGGCACAAATTTAGGCAAAACACTTGGCAGGAAATCTGAAGAAGCCTCCAAATGCAAGTGGCATAAAGTTATGTTTTTAAATTATATGAAGACCAGGTCTATGCTTTCTCAAAATGCTGGGTATTTCAGGCTCCCAGCAGCTGAAGCGAGCATGTTTCCTGGAATTATTCAGGAAATAACCACTGAATAGGAGGGCTGATCCATCCTAGGAAAATGGCAATAATTTACAATTGAAATAAGGGCCAATATTGTCCCTTTAAGTCATGGCCTTGTAGATTAACTTAAACAATTAAAGCAATTAAACGATAGACCACAGAATTTTCTTTAGATCTGCAGAGCCTTAAACAGAGTAGACAAGTTAGAAGGAGAAGAAATCTGTAAAATATGTTACTGCTTCTTCTACAGGTTTCTTTAGATTTTCTATTTCTGCTTGAGTCAATTTCAGTAAATTATATCTTTTTGAGAATTTGTCCATTTCAGCTATGTTGTCTAATTTGTTGCTGTAAAGTTGTTTATAGTAGTTCCTTATAATTGTTTTTATTTCTATAGAGTTGGTAATGATGTCCCCTTTTTGATTTCTGATTTTAATAATTTGAGTCTTCGTTATTTTTCTCTTGGTCGGTCTAACTAAAAGTTCGCTAATTTTGTCATTCTTTTTGAAGAACCAACCTTCAGTTTTATCAGCTTTTCTCTATGGTTTTTCAGTTTTCTGTTTTATTGATTTCTGCTCTAATTCTTGTTATTTCTTCCCTTCTGGTTACTTTGGGCTTAGTTTGCCTTCTTTTTTTAGTTTCTTAAGGTAGAAGCTTAGGTTATTGATTTGAGACCTTTCTTTTTTTCTAATATAGGCATTTAAAGTGATAGCTTTCTCTCTAAGCACTGTTTTGTCTTTATCCCCACAATTTTGATATGTTCTGTTTTCATTTCTGTTCAGCTCAAAACATTTTCTTATCGCCCTTGTGATTTCTTCTTTGGCTCAGTGGTTGGTTAGAAGTGTGGTGTTTAATCTCCAAATATTTGCAGATTTCTTATATAATTCCATCATGGTCAGAGAGCATACTTTGTATATTTTCAGTCCTTTTAAATGTATTGAAACTTGCTTTACGCTCTAGCATAGTCTATCCTGGAGAATATTCCACGTGCACTTGAAAAGAATGTGTTCTCTGCTGTTATTCAGTGGAATGCTCTGTAGATGTCAGTTAAGTTGGTTGATGGTGTGGTTTGAATCTTCTACTTGCTGCTCATTTTACATCTAGACGTTCGAACCATTATTGAGAGTGGGATTGAGCCTCCTACTACTATTGTCGAGTTGTCAGTTTTCCCCTTGAAATCTGTCAATTTTTCTTCATGTATTTTTGGACTTTGTTGTTAAGTGTGTATATGTTTATAATTGATATATTTTCTTGGTGGATTGATTCTTTTATCATTATAAAATGTCCTTTTTTGGCTCTGGTAATATTTTTTGTCTTACAGTCTATTTTGTCTGACGTTGGTATAACCACTCTGGCTCTCTTACAATTACTGTTTGCAAGGTATATTTTTTTCCTTTTTTCTCTCAGCTTTACTGAGATATAACTGATATAACATTTTGTAAGTTTAAGGTGTATGGTGTCGTGATTTGATATACGTATTTGTGTATACAAGTATATTGCAAAATAATTACTACAATAAGGTTACTTAACACATCCATCACCTCACATAGTTACCTTTTCTTTTTGTGGTAAGAACAATTAAGATCTACTCTCTTAGGGGCCAGCCTGGTGGCACAGCAGTCAAGTTCACACATTCTGCTTTGGCGGCCCAGGGTTTGCTGGTTCGGATCCCGGGTGTGGACATGGCACCACTAGTCAAGCCATGCTGTGGCAGGCATCCCACATATAAAGTAGAGGAAGATGGGCACGGATGTTAGCTCAGGGCCAGTCTTCCTCAGCAAAAAGAGGAGGATTGGCAGCAGATGTTAGCTCAAGGCTAATCTTCCTCAAAAAAAAAAAAAAGAAAGAAAGATCTACTCTCTTAGCAACTTTAAAGTATACAATACAGTATAGTCAACTATAATCACCATACTGTACATTAAATCCCCAGAACTTATTCATTTTATAACTGGAAATTTGTTTCTTTGAATTCCTTCTCCTTTTTTTTTTACTTTAAATTTGTGTGTTTGAACCTAAAGTGTGTCTCTTGTAGACTGCAGATAGTTGAATCCTTTTTGTGCAATCTGACAATCTCTGCCCCTTGATTAGAGTATATAATTAATTCACATTTAATGTTATTATTGATGTGATTGGATTTACATCTGCCATTTTGCTATTTGTTTTCTGTATTTCTCATTTGTTTCTGTGTGCCTCTTTTACTGGTTTGTTTTCTATTAAATAGATATTTTTGAATGATCATTTAAGTTCCTTTGATTTTTTTTCACTATAACTTTTTGAGTTATTTCTTCGTGGTTGCTCTAGGGCAGGATTTCTCGACTTCTGCACAGCTGACGTTTTTGGCCAGATAATTCTTTGTTGCCGGAAGATGTCCTGTGTGCTGTAGGATGTTTAGCAGCACTCCTGGCCTCTTCCCATCAGATGCCAGTAGGGCTCCCAAGTTGTGGCAACAAAAATGTCTCCATACATTCCCAAATGTTCTCTTGGGGGCAAAATCCTTGCCAGTTATGAACCATTGCTCTAGGGATTACAATATGCAACTTAATTTATCACAATACACTTGATATTAGTATTAATTTAATTCCAATATAATGTAGAAATTTTGCTCTAGTGTAGTTCCGTTCCCTGTGCCCTACTTTGTGCTTCTTTTTCATATGTGTATGTTCTATATAGTCTACATATTCTAATGCCAGCTATACCGTGTTATAACTGTTGCTTTATGCTATGTGTTTTACAAAGTTAAGAGAAGAAAGGAGAAAAATTTATTTACAGAATCTTTTATGTTAACCTGTATATCTATTAACCTAAATATATTAACCTATATTTTCTATGTCTGGTACCCTTCATTCCATCCTGTACATTGAATAATGTTTTGGTGTAATGTCCTTGCTTCAATATAGCTCATTCCTTAGGCTCAGAGAGAGGAGATGAAGAGGAAGTATTTTCAGAGAAACTTTGTATCACTTGGACTTGAACTGTAATCCTGATTCGCTGACGAGCCCTGGAAACTTGGACAAGTTTTCCAACATTTTTAAGGCTCAATTTGCTCATCCCTAAAATGGAGATATAGTAATACCCATTTTTCATGATAGTTTTGAAGATTAAAGAGAAGATGTTTTAAATGCCTGATAAGTTGTATCTACTTAATGAATGTTATTATTAGTATCATCTGGGCTGCCTCCAAATCATTTACAGATATCCCCCAGGTGCGATGGATTAAGTGCTCAGAAAAATGGCAAAACAATCTTCTTTGATGTTAAAGCGGTGTCCTTTGGGACTGCCTTATTGACTCTCCTAGGACTTACAGGGCTGGGGTAGGAGTAGCAGTCAAGGAGGGCTTCACAGAGGATGTCATACCTCTGTAAGCTAGGCTTTGTGGCATGTTGGGATCTTAATGACAAATCACTTTGGAAGGGAAAAGAGCCAGGAACCCATGGGGCCAGGTCCAGATGGCTGCTTGAATATGGCAGGTCCTGCATCCAAATTACAGATACCAATATCTAAGTTGACTGGATTCATGCTTTTACTCACAGCTAAGAAGTTCTGACCAGGTAGACGATCTCCGGCTGCAAGGAATTTTAGACAGTAGTCTGATTCTCTGGGTCTCTCTAGTTTGGAACAGACTCTAAGGGAGAGGCTAGGATGAGCCCAGCAGAGGATCTAAGCCCCAGCTGTGTAGGCAAGAGTTCAAAGCAAGGCTCCAGCTATCGACTAAATCTAGGAAATGCAGGAAGAAGCCTGATCACATGGACTGGGTGAATTTGGTGTGGATAAAGAAAACCCAGGGCTCACATCAGCCAGCAGAATGATTATTCTAATTGCAAATCAGAGATGGAGATGGGGTGCTAGTGTACTGCCAGACTCAGTCAGGGTGAGCTTAGGAGGCAGGAGCTCACTGAGGAGGACATTTGAAGGGCATTGAGGATGAGTATGGGTTTTAAAAAGTGAGGGGACATGGTGGAAAGGACTATTGGCTTGTGACAAGAAGTATTCAATGTGTTTGAAGAACAGTAAACAATGCAGTAGACTGAAGGATACATTGAGGGGTCCTCTGGCAGTGAGATTGAGAAGTTCCCTTAAGAGCCAGTGGTGAAAAGCCTTGAATGAGGTGCTTAGGCACTGGAGGAAGCCACAGGAATACCTGAGGGGGAGAGTGACAATCTCATATGTGTTTTAAGACTGTTGAGGAATAAGTTGGTCATTATACTATTATTCTAAGGATCCAAACATGCATATACACAAATATATAATTTTTTGGGGGGGGGGGCCTGGGGGGAAGATTAGCCCTGAACTAAATGCTGCCAATCCTCCTCTTTTTGCTGAGGAAGACTGGCCCTGAGCTAACATCCGTGCCCATCTTCCTCTACTTTATATGTGTGACGCCTACTACAGCATGGCTTGCCAAGTGGTGCCATGTCCGCATCTGGGATCCGAACTGGAAAACCCCAGGCTGCCGAAACAGAACAGGCACACTTAACTGCTGCGCCACCGGGCAGGCCCCTACACAAATATATAATTAACACAATTTTTATTACAACATTCCTCATGACAGTGAAAAGTTAGAAACATACAATTCCCATTTCCAAGATTATGGTGGACTAGGTTAATTCAACCAACATTCCCCCTTAAAATAACTAAAAGTACTAGGCACAAAAGTAATGATGTGGCCAGGACTTCAAGACAGGAGTCAAGGAGAGATGAGGCCAGTTCTGGGGAGCTGACTGGGATCTTCCCAGAAAGCCCACTCTCAGAGACCAGCGATGATGTCTATGGATATCTCCAGGGTCGGGACCGGAGAAGATGGGGAGAAAAAAGGAGGAAAGTTGGGCTTCTAAGGGAGGGCTTTCATTTCTTTTTATTAACTCAGACAAGGTAAAGCCACTCTGGGCTCTCCTCAGCTTCATTTGCTTCTGACTGGTTTGTCTTTCTGCTTGCCCACCTTCTTGCTTCCCACTGGGGGAAAAAGAATGAAGATGGGGAAAGAAGCAACAGTTATCGGCTACCTACTAAGTATCAGGCACTGTACCGGTGTTTTGTAAACATGGTCTCCTTTAATCTTCAAAAGCGCCCTATGAGGAGGATGTGATTGTCTCCATTTTACAGACTGGGGACCTGATGCCCAGAGTAGAACTGACTTGTTAAAGATGATGAGCCTGGTTCAAGGGTGGCAAATGTATGGTAGAGCTGGGACTTGAATGAAGGCTGTCTGACTTAGAGGCTCGAGCTTTTTCTGTTACCCCTGGGATCTTTTTTTCTTTTCAAATTTCACATTGTGTCCTTTTGCTAAGACAACTGTGTCTTTAATTTTCTGGGTTGCTCTCAGTTTAAAACATTCTGTCCTTTGGTCATCATAACTATCCTCATACTTGTTATACTTATATGCTCTGATGTTTTAAGAATAGAATTGCTTAGGGGTCTGCTCTTCTTGTTTACTCCTTGTTCCAGAATTATGACTGGAGGATCTTAATCTGATTTGCTAGCAATAGATCTTTCCATGGACTGACACCCATAGTTACTGTTATTTTTTATTTTCTGTCTTGAAAAATGTGTGCCTTTTGCACTATCACAGAATAAACTGAATTGTGATATGTTTTGTACTTTATATAGCTGATTTCATGTTACTGGCATGTTTTCAGTTCTATTACACTTTGGATGGTTACAATTTTCTTTTCCTCTGAGGACACCGGAACCTTACGTTGTGCAGGGAATAGAAGAGGAAACTGTAGCTTTTGAGGGAGACGTGGTGATTATACTTCTGAGGGAAAGCATCCAGTAAGAGCCAAATGCAAGTGAAGGGCATGGATAGAAGTGTAAATGAATCTTTCAGACTTGTAAGAGACCTCAGAGCTCTTCAAATTCAGATCTATTTTTTTAATTGAGGGCTCAGAGAGGAGACGTTACTTACATGAAGTCATAAAGCTAAAAAGAAGTGGTGCCAGAACAATGTTCCTTTACTTTCAATATAGTGCGTTTTCCAAAGTGAAATGTGATGAGATGAAGGGCATTTACTCTGCAGGTCTGACAGCCAAATTAGGAATTATCACTGACATTTCTTGGGTTCCTTTTTATGCTGAATGAAATAATATTGGGGGAAAAAGGAAGGTAGTACTCACAGGGCAAGAGAGAAGCAATGGCTCTAAGAGGCTGCTTCCCTGCTCTTCTCCAGGAGGAAATTTGTGCCACATGAAAGCAGGGGAGTAGGCAAATCACTTGGTGGGCCTAGATGGGCCCCAGATTTGTGCATTCCATGCAATTCTGTCATTTTCAACTTCCACTGTTATGAGAGAAGTCAGCTGTCAGTCTAATGGTTGTTTGACTACAGATAATCTGCCTTTTTATTTTGTTTGCTTTTTAAGATTTTATATTTAATGTTTTGAGTTAGAATACAATGCGTTTGATGTGGTTTTCCTTTTGTTCATTCTGCTTGGAATTTACTGGTCAACCCGGGACCACTTTAAACTGAATGTTTGACTTGAGGTTTTTCTGTGCCCACAGGTAGCGTAGATTTTAGTTCTGAATCCATGTGAGTAAAGCCTTGTGGCTCAGAATTCTTTAGGGAGATGTCTCCCCTATTCCCTGCACCCCCCCCCCCCCCCCCCCAATTTTTTATACTCTACTCAAAGTCAAGGTCAAAACACTCAAGCTCTCCACTGTTTGCCCATACTGTGGGGAAAGCTTTTTTAAAAAATCTAGTTTATACTATTGAGGATGGTGCTTTTTGGAGGTCCTAGTTTTTGGTGAGAGCTCTAATGCAGCGTCTTACCTCATTCTGGTTCCAGGCTTTACTTCCTGTCCTCGCATGCTCATGAGGCCCATTAAAATCAGTCCCTAAGCCACCAGGGATTGGCAGATGTCTCCAGAGAGAATGCTAGTTTTAGTAGTTGCTCGTCTCTCTGGATTTATGATTTCTCATTGTTCCTAATCTCTGAGCATTTCTTTTATTCTCATGCCAGATTAGCCATGAAAGTGAAAAAACATTTAAAAAATGTTTTACTAGCATTTTAGGTGTCTTGGGCCAGGAGTCTTTTTCCTGGACAACCAATTCTGTCATATTGCTGAAAATAAAGTCAGTCTATTTGTTCAGTGGAATAGCCTGGCTATTACATTTGGACATTATCTTGATGTCACTTTAGTGCAGTAGCCATGTAGAACTCACAATTTATTGAAAGCAGCAGACATTAAACCGTTATACACAATAAATTGATGTAGAGGATAGGATGGTCATCCATACAGGGTAAATGAGGACAGAAAGGCAGGAGTGGAGGGTCCAGGGAAGTCTTCTGGCAAAAGCTGACTTGAGCTGGGTTTTGAAAGGAAAGGGTGGAGAAACAAAGGAAAGAGCGGAGGGAGCTGAGTCAATAAAAGCATGGAGGTGTGAAGCAGCATCTTTCTGCTCCCATAGCCAGAGCTCCTTGGCCATCCTAGTCTCTGGGACAGGTCCAAGTCCTGGTCTTGGGGTTTTTAAGGAGCCCCAGGTCAGTAGCTTGGTGTGTTAGCAAGCAGCAACTTCATGCTTGGTTCTGCTAACCTTGTGCCTTGAGTTCCATAACTAGTCTGATGCACAGGGACAATTTGTCTTATACTTATTTTTTTAATTGTGATATAATTGACCTATAACGTATGAGTTTAGGGTGTAGAAGATGTTGATTTGATTATACTGCAACATGATTACCACTGTAGTGTTAGCTAACACCCCTATCATGTCACATAATTATTTCTTTTTTGTGGTGAGAACAATTAAGATCTAGTCTCTTAGCAACTTTGAAGCTTATAATACAGTATTGTTGACTATAATCACTAGACTGTGCATTAGATCTCCTTGATTTATTTATCTACTAGTTCCCAGTTTATATTCTTTTTTTTTTTTTAAAGATTTTATTTTTTCATTTTTCTCCCCAAAGCCCCCCGGTACATAGTTGTGTATTCTTTGTTGTGGGTTCTTCTAGTTGTGGTGTGTGGGATGCTGCCTCAGCGTGGTCTGATGAGCAGTGCCATGTCCGCGCCCAGGATTCGAACTAACGAAACACTGGGCCGCCTGCAGCGGAGCGCGCGAACTTAACCACTCGGCCACGGGGCCAGCCCCCCCAGTTTATATTCTTAAACAACCTCTCCTCAATTCCCCCCCCCCCCCCCCCCCCCACCTAATCCCTGGTAACCACCATTTTATTCTCTGTTTTTACAAGTTTGGCTTTTTTTCAGAGTCCACATATAAGTGATATCATACAGTAGTTTTCTTTCTCTGTCTGACTTATCTCATTTAGCATAATGCCCTTAAAGTGTGTCTGTGTTGCTGCAAATGGTAGGATTTCCTTCTTTCTCATGGCTAAGTAACATTCCATTGTGTGTGTGTGTGTATATATATATGTGTATACATACATATATATATATATATATATATATGTATATATGTGTGTCACTTCTTCATCCATTCATCTATTGTTGGACACTTGGGCTGTTTCCATATCTTGGCTATTGTGAATAATGCTGCAATGAACATGGGAGTGCAGATATCTTTTTTATATCCCTTTTTCATTTCCTTTGGATATCTATCCAGAAGAGGATTGCTGGATCATATGGTAGTTCTGTTTTTAATTTTTGAGCAACCTCCATACTGTTTTTCATAGTGGTTGAAGCTATGAAGGAGTTTGAGTTTGAAGTTCAATGGGCAGAAACAGGGTCCCAGGACGAGCTTCCCACTTCCAAGTCTGCCAGAAGGAAGGCAATTGCAGCTCTAGTCTCTTTGGCATTATAGAGAAGGAAAAGTAAGAATCTATCTGCTGATAGCTTCTAGATCTATGCTTCCAATCTAGAACTCTCTTCTGAACTATGGATCTGTACATTCAACTGCTTACTTAGTATTTCTACTTAGAATTTTCAAAGAAACATCAAAAGTGCAGTGTGTACAAAGATGAATTCATCTTCCCTCCCAAACTTGGCTTCTCCTTTTGGGCCTTTGTGTTGGTCAACGTCACCTTGCTTCACTCAGATTTCCAAGCCAGGAACCAGAGCCCCACCTCTGCCTTCTTCTCCCCAGTGACTCCTGTAATATTCCATCTCTGCTCATCTATTTTATTCCATCTCTGCTACTTCCTCAGCCCATTTCCTCACCATCACTCTTCCGATTGGTGCCCCTGCCTCCTTGGTCCTCTTCTCTTCCAATCCATTTTCCAAAATTAGCTAGAGTGACCACTTTAAAACCTTGGTTCTCAAAGTGTGGTCCATGGACCAGCCCCGTTGGCATCACCTGGGAGCTCATTAGAAATGCAGAATCCAAAGCTCCACCTCAGACCTACTGAGTCAGATGTGCATTTAACAAAACCCCTAGGTAATACCTAAGTACATTAAGATTTGAGAAGCATAGCTCTAAAATGAATATCTAATGATGTCTCTGCCTTTTAAAAGCCCTTAAAGGCTCCTTGCTGCCCTCAGGAAAATCCACCCTACTTAACGCCGCAATGCCCTTTAAGCTCTAGTCCCTGTGGACCTCGGCAGATTTGTCTCTTCTCTCACTGCTTGTGACCCCTGAGCAGCAGTCACTGACCGGCTCTCAGTTCGCTGGCAGGCTGAGCTCTGTGTCTTTTCTCCAGGATTTGCATATGATTTTCCCTCTGCCTGGAATATTCTTTCTCTGAAACATTTCTTCCTCCAGGAAGCCCTTGTGACCTTCCATATCTGACTTTGATTTCCCTTCTGTCTCCCACAACACTCTGGATTTCTCTTATCTAGCTAATTAATTCCTTTTTTCACTTCCTCGAATATATTTATATAGCACCTGTGTGCTTTGTGTTGGGATGCAAGCGGCTGAGAATACCCTGGACTGGAGATGTTGTTTTCATGTCCATCTCCCCCTCTAGACTTGAAGCTCGGTGTGGATGGAAACCCTGTTTATTTATTCACTTGTGAGTCCTTAGACCCAGCACAGTACCTGGCACAACACGACACTCAATAAAAGCTTGTTAAATGACTGAGGAGCTCCAGCTATATTGACGGTGCATATGGGATGTACAGGAACTATCTGGGGAATTCGGGGGCTCATTTTGGCTTCTCAGCGGTCCTGTGTGTGTCCAGGCTTCTTGAATGGGTGCGTGATGTATACGCTTCGACCTCCTTTGATCTGACTGTGCTCAAACAGGTCTATTGTGAGTCTTCTGGAGCCTGGGAAATGGAGGCAACGGGGACTGTTATCTCATTTTAAAGATGTAGAAACTGAGATTCAAAGAAGTTAAACAACTTGCCAAGGGTTAAACTGATTGTAAGAGTTGGAGCCGGGACTCCAATCCAGGAGTGGCTGATTCCAAAGCTGGAGACACGTTCCAGGGTCAGGACCTCCGTAAAGTCAGGTTGGCCTTTTCTGTCCTGAATGAATGAATGAGTGCATGCAGGCATTCATCCATCATTCTGATAAGTACTTTAGTATATCAGGCATTTCACATTCAAAAAGCCAACCGTCTCTGACAGAACAATCCTTCCTGGTCTTTTCCATGGACAGCAACTCCCCAAAGAGACTTTCCTTTGGCCCCTGCTGTGTGGGATCTGAGGCCTCTTTGCCTCTCCATAGAATGCCAAATCCAGAAGAGACCTCATTAGAGGCCAATTAGTTCCGTTCTCTCTTTTCACCAAGGCTCAGAGGCACAGAGTGACTTATTCAGGGTCACACAGCAAATAAGTGGTAGAACTGGGGCTCACACCTTGACTGTTGAGTAATCAGTTCAGAGCTCTAGCCCCCAGGCTTTGCTACCTGGTATGCAGTAGGTATTCGAGAAATGCTTGTTGATAATCTTGTGATTGTTACTCACTGCTGGGAACTCTTGCAGTGTGTGTGATGACTCAGACGTCAGTCACAGGCAAACCCTCTGGGATTTTTAGTAGGCATAAGAGAAATGCATGTCTTGAGCTGTGATTATCTGTTCAAATTCCTACAATTAGTGTCAAAGATAATAACTTGATCGTTATTATTAAATGTAAATGTGGAGAGTCCTGAGATGCCCCGATGCAGCTGTCTGTTAATTTTGAACAGAGACATCTGCTGGCTGAGGTCTTGCCTCATGACTCCGTGAGTGTGTCGTGTGTGCGTGTATATGTGTGTTTGAGTCTAACACTCAGACAACCAGGGCAATGTGCTTCAGAATTTTCTATCCCCTGTTGTCTTGGAGATGCAGGAGGAACAAACAGACACAGACTGGGAAGGGGTTGCCTGGTGACAGTGAGGAGGAGTAGAGAGTGCGGGTGCCGGAGTCAGACGGACTGGGCTCTCGTGCCCTCCCTGACCTTTGGCAAGTTTCTAAACTTTTTAAATTTGTGAAGTGGGTTCGATAATACCTATCTCACAGGATTACATAAGGTCGTGTGTGGGAAGTTCTGTACACGGTGCCTGGCACATTGTACGTGACAGGAATGGTTATTGAACTATGGACTAGCAGCTGGTAAGGTTACCTTGTGGACAGGCTTCTCCCCACGGGCCAGTTTGGGAGGCAGTTATTGGGCTGCCAGCCATGTTCTGAGGGGTGAGCCGGCTGCAGCTCGGCGGCGCTCCTGGGATAGGCTCTCTCCAGATCACCAGATGGTCAGCACCTGAAGGCCTCTTGGCCTGTGGCAGAACTAGAAGCCCTCTTGTCTTTGGGGAGGCCCCTGGCAGGGCCTGGTTCTGGCGACAAGGACTTTAGGCAGGTGGTCTAAGCCAGAGACTTAGGACTCTTTTACCAAAGAGTAAAGCAGAGATGAAGCTACCAGAATTGGGGCTCAGGTGGGGCCCAGCTCTCAGCAGGGCAGACCTAAGGGGCTACATGGTAAGTCTGAGCAGAATGGAGCCTCATAAATTCCTCCAGACTAGACACTGAGCTCCTTAAGGGAGGTGCATTGTGGTGGTGTCAGACAGCAGGTGCTGGGGACAGGCTGCCTGGGTTCAAATCCTGGTTTTGCCATCTACTAGCTATGTGATTCTGGGCAGGACATACCACCTCTCCATGCTTCGACTTCTGTGAAATGGGAATGGTAATCACACCGCTTACCTTGTAGTCTCTTTGGAGGATTAGGAGTTCATTTATATGAAGCACTCTAACCAGTGTTGGCATATGGCAGTGCTCAGCATATGGCAGTGCTCAATAAAGATGTAGAGAGTTCTATGTGCAGGGCACTGTTCCAGGCTCCAGGAGTATGGTAGGAGACCAAAGTTCCTTCTCTCATGGAGCTAATATTCTAGTGGGTTGGGGGGCAGACACATGACAAACAAATACACAGATAAATAAACACTGTTAAAGGGATAATATGTAAGCAGAGCAAAAGAGTTGAAAGGGAGGAGCTATTTTGGATAAAGTGGTCAGGAAAAGCTCTGGCTAGGAGACTTGAAAAGAGGCATGGATAACTGAGAGAATCATGTGGATATTAGAGGAGAGTAGCTTTCCAGGCTGAAAAAAGAGTAACTGGGAGGCCCTGAGGTGGAAGGCTGCGTGGGCATTCAGAGACCGGTAAGGAGGCCAGTATGGCTGGTGGAGGGAGCCAGCAGGATAGTGGGGAGTGAGGTTGGAGAAGTAGTTGGGGCAAGTACACACAGACTCAGGGTGAGCCACAAAGAGGGTACTGGATTTATTATAATGGAGATGGAATGCCATGGAGGCTATGCAGCTGAGCAGAGTGGTGCAATTTCACCCAGGGTGTATTGATAAACAATCTCTCTGGCTGTTGAGTGGAAAATAGACTGGTGGTGGGGAGATGGGACAACATTTGAAGCTATCACCATAGTACAGGCCAGAGAGAGTGGTGGCTTTGACTAGAGAAGAAGTGGTGGGGTGGTAAGGAGTAATCATATTCTGCATGTATTTTTAAGGTGGAGTGGATGTGGAGTAAGAAATAAAGAGTGGAGTCAAAGATGACTACAATATCTTTGGTCTGAGTGACTAGAAAATGGAACTGCCATATCCCCCTGGATGTGATGAAGACCCTGGGAGGAGGTGGTGTTGAAGGGGGAGAACAATCCTGCTTTGAATGTGTTAAGCTTGAGATGTCTATGAGACATCTAATTGAGGTTGTCAGGAAGTTGTTCGGGGGAGAGACTGGAACTGGAGGTGTAGACGGGGCATTGTTAGCATGTGTGTGGGCAAGGTCACCTGGGAGTGAGAATAGATAGAGAAGAAGAGATTTCCAGGAACTCAGCCCTGGAGCCCCCCAAAGCTGGAGGTCAGAAAGAAGAGGACAATTCTCAAAGGAGGCTGGGAAGGAATGGGCAGTGAGGTGGGAGGAAAACCAGGAGCGTGGTGTCTGGAAGCCAATGAGGTGTGTGTTCCAGAAGTGGATAGTGATCAAATCGTTACCGCCCAAGGTGGGGTCATCGGCCCTCCACAAGACATGAAAATAGTCAAGAGGTAAGGTGGCAGGAGAGAAAGGAATTTATTACAGCTTGCTAGGAAGAGGGAGGATGGCCGACCAGTACTGGAAAGAACCATCTTACAAACAAAGACTGCAGGCCAGTTATATAGGGGGCTGGTCTCTGAGTGGGGGCATCCATCTGATCTCTGTGGGGGCAGACATCTGGTCTTAGTTCCTGATAGTCTTTTGTTTTACTGGGTATGCTATCAGAGACAGAGCAAAACCCCATACCCTGATCTTTCAGTTGTCCTCGATGATGGCTATCAGCATAGACTCTTTGCCTGGGGGGTCATCACATTCCTAGAGAATTCAAAAGAACAAAGTTATCAACTTATAGCAGCTGACAGGGCCCATAAAATCTACAGAGCATGTCTCGGTTAGTTAATTAGACATCGTTCAAAGTTACAATATGGTTTCTTTTCTACAATATGGCTCCCCTTGTGTCAACCTTGTGCCCGGATCAAAATGTGTCACAGGCTGCCGGAGGCTCAGTAAGGTGAGGATTGAGGATGACCTTTGATTTGGGAACAGAGTCATTGTTGAGCTTGATAAGGGCAGTGCCAATGGAGTGGTAGGGATGAAAGCCCAATAGGGGCAGGTTCAAGAGAGGATGAGAGGAGAGGAAAGGGGGTGATAATTATGGATGCACACTTTGAGGAGTTTTATTATAAAAGGGAGCAGAGAATTGGCACAGCGTCTGGAAGAGTGTGTAGTCAAGTGATAAAGGGTTTTCTTTTATGATGGAAGAAATAACAAATTTCTGTGCTGATGAGCATGATCCAGTAAAAAAGGGGGACACTGATAATGCAAGAGAGAGGGGGCGATGGCAGGAGCCAAGTCCTTGAGTAGACAACAGAGGATGGACCTGAGTGCCCTGGGGATAGGCTGGCCTTAGCAGCTCACACCCCAGTGGAGCGCTAGGTGCCGGCTGGCGGTTCCTGAGGGGAAGGGCGGCAGTGGCATAGTGAGTCCTGCAGAGACTAGAGAAAGGCTTGTTCCAGGGACGAATGCTAACTTCTTTTTATAGTTTCAGATTTCTGGGCGTAGATGTAGAGTGAATTGGATGAATTTATTACCAGAAACGAGAGAGGGCAGTCACTGATAGCAGCTGTAGGAAATTCCTGCCTTCCAAATTATGCAGTTGTCCATCAACAGCTCAATCAAAGCGCTCAGGCAGCAGCAGTTTGTCAGCTGTGTTTGCATTAAAAAGGGTCAGAGAGAAGTCCTCAGGAAGGTTAATGAGAGGAAAGTCCACCAGTGGGCTTATTTTCGATATTCTAGGCAACTCTTGTATGGGTAGAATCTCGGGCTGCTTTATTTCGATGTTGCTGGGAATTGACAATTGAGAGGATGGCCCTTCAAATACCAGACAGCTTCCTGCAGGTCATGGGCAATGGCTTGGCTTTTCCATTCTAGGGCACAGCTTCTTTTTTTTTCAGGAATCTTGGGTTGTAGGAAGTCTTTGTTTGCCAGCCCTAATTATGATTTATAACTTTGCAAACCATCTGAGATAGCTTGTGGCATTGCCCTGAAGCAGGACATCTGTGGATTCTGTTGTGACTGACAGCATCTCTCTGTTTCTGACGTTGGTTCTGTTTTCCTCTCTTGTCGAAAGCCCAAACTTCTCTCTTTGTTGCTTTGGTTTGCATCACAAGTGACCGCCTTGCTTGGTGTCTCTGATCCTTGGGTCCTTGGCTCAAGGAGTCTCTACCCATGGTGTCCTTAGCTGTCTGGACGTGGCCTCTGTGTGTCTTACCTGCACGTCTTGCCCAGTATGGCTGCTGAGTCTCTGGCTGCCAATGTCATGATCTGATGCCCTGGGCCCTACCTGAGCCCTGAGGAGACCCACCTGGCTGTCTGGACCAGCCCCAAACCTATATTGATAGCCTACACTGGGCCAGGCTGTGCATGGCAGTGGGGACTCAGAGATGAATGGGATATGCCCTCAAGGGGCTCACAGTACAGTGGGGAGACCAGCCACAGGGAAGAGGCAGAGAGCACGATCTCTCTCTCAGGGAACTGCACCTCCTTTATTGGGGCTGGAGCTGAAGTGCAATGGAGCTGGAGCTGGGGAGGTAGGCAGACCAGAGTTTGGAGTTAAATACTGAGGGCAGTGGGGAGCCACTGAAGTTTGAAGAAGGTGACTGACTTGTCAGAATTGCATTTGAGATTTGCATGCAAGAATCTCTCTGGATCCAGCTGCTGCTGTGAAGAGTATGGATTGGAGGGGCAGGAAGACCGATGAGGAGGCTTTGTTCATCTTGGCATCTGCCTGAGCCAGGGAGGTGGCAGAGGGGATGCGGGGGCAGACATCAAAGAGGGTAAACGCGCTCAGTTGGCAGGCCTCCCAGCTTGGCTTTAGAACACGATGCCAGTGAAGTACCTTGCACAAATCTGATTCCTTTCAGTCTTCATACAAACCCGTTACTCTCCCCAAGGCATGAGGTTAGCAGTAGTGTGACTTTAAATGCTGCGTCCCGCTCCCACAAATAGTCTCTCTTCCTAGAGATTGGGGGAGGCGTTATCTTGCTTTGTGGACTTCTGTGCTCCAGAAACCACAGTCCCAGTCCATGAGCCATTGAGACAAAACAGAAGAGGGAACTCACATGCTGTTTTCACTTTTCATCCTCTGTTGCCGTTTTGTTTTGCTTGGTGAGAAGCAGTAGATAGGTTACAGTGTTGGAGAGTGTGAATTTTGTAGGAAGACCGCCTGGATTTGAATCCAAGCTCCGCCATTTACTAGTGACTGTGGGAGAGTTACTTAAACTCCCTGTGCCTCAATTTCCCCATCTCTAAAGCAAGCATAATAATAGTAACCTATATCATGATGTTGTTGTGAAAATTAAATGGAATAGCACCTGTAAAGTACTTAGAATAGGGCTTGACCATAGTAAGATTTAATGCACCTTACCTGTTATTGTTGGTGACTTGGAACATTTGAGGACAGGAGGGCAAGGATGAAATGCTTCTCAATGGCAAAGCTACTATAAAGAGACCCAGCAAAATAGCCCCTCCCAACTTGGGTACCAAAGAGGCAGGGATGAGGCCCATAGACTATTTTGAAATAGCCAATAGGAAATGCACATTAACCTAAGGTTAGCATCACAGGTTAACGATATTGCAACGCAATGTGGTTATAATGGTGATATGAACAAGGTCTTCGGGAAAACTGAGGGCGGCATCAACGCTCCTTTTGGTGGGAGAGATGGGGGTGGGGAAGGAGGTTAATCAGCCTCCTGAACTCCTTCCCAGAGACCTGGCCTTGCACACTTGTGACTAGTTGGACCACCTCTGGGCAGCTTCCACTTTGCTCAGCTATTGAATGTCCTGGGGTCATTGTCTAATCCTTTCCACTTCATTCTCTAGATTGACTGAAGAGTAGAAAGGTAGGGGGAGAGATGGCTGCATGAAAGAACATAGTAATTCTTCCCTGGGTCCATGAGGGGGTGCTCACACTAGATGAATGGCTTACAGGATCTTTGGAAAGAGGAAGTCATCATATTTTTACATTTATACAAAGAGACATGGGTTTAGGAAGCTCGAGAAAACTCTGATTGAGTCCACTAGATTAGCTGCCATGGAGGATGCCCCATGGGAAAGAGATGACCTGAAGGTTAGGGAAAGAGAAAGGACGGAGCAGTCCTTCGCATGGGGGACCTACCAGGAGCAGCAGTCATCCCTTCTCGGGGTGCAGGACTCTGTGGCTAACGACCTTGCCTGACCTTCCCAACGACCCTAGTGAGCAGGGAGGCAGGTGCAGAGGTACTGCATTTTGTGAGAATTTTAAAAAGCCTGATATAAAATATTAATAAAATCTTACTTTATGCATGAAATTAATGTGATTCTCCCAAGTGTAAAAACCTATCAAGAATCACATAATTTCAAAGCTGTCTGGCAGATGGAATTACCAATGGTGTTTATGCTATTGCCACATGGCTGCATGGGTTCAGCTGGTAAACAGAATGACCCGCCACTCCCTGTAAGGATTGGCTTTGAATTATTCAAGGTTTAAGTTATATCTAGTCTTCAAGAATGCATCTTTTACATAAAAAGCAAGGGCCCTATATGATCATAGTCCTAATGTGACAGGTGTGAAGGAGGCTCAGGGAGTGGTGTCACTGGCCCAGGCCGTAAAGCTGTTGGCAGCACAGCAGGGGCTGGGAGCCAAGTTGCATGACCCCAATACCAGGACTTTTCTGAGAGCACCCTTTAGCAGCCTGGGCACTATTGATGTTTTGGGCTGGATTCTGCATTGTGGGGGCTGTCCTGGGCATTGCAGGATGTTTAGCAACATTTCTGGCCTCTGCTCACTAGATGCTGGTAGTCCCCCAACCCCCCAGTCTCTTTGAGCCTTCCTCAAATTATCTTTTTTATTATCTGTTTCCTAAGAGGACTCGGGAAATACAAGGAATCTGGGCAGCCTGGTTCCTGGGAACTCAGTGGCGCTTATCCAGAATCAGGGATGATGTGTGACTCCCAGTTTTGGCCTGGGCCTCAGTGGACTGGGCACCATGGACGTGAGATGGGCTGAGAGTTGGGGTGAATTGAGTTCACATGATGTCAGGGATTCAGAACATTTCTATTTTGCTCAGAGCCTTAGATCAAGTTTACCTTTTGAGCATCTGTTCTGGTGACAGTCGCTGTATAACAAAGCACTTCCATACTTAGGACTGGTTTAAAACAACAACTGTTTAATGATTCAGTAGGTCAGGAGTTGGGACAGATTCAGCAGGCATGGTTTGTCTCTGCTCCACGGTGTCCAGGGCCTCAGCTGGGAGGACGTGGAGGCTGGGTGCCTCTTGGCTGTGGGCTGGAATCATCTGGAGGGTCATTCACTCACGTGTCTGACACCTGGGCTGGGGTGACTGGAAGACTTAGCCTGCTTCTCCGTGTGGCTTGGGCGTCCAGCATGGCAGGCTCGAGGTGGTTGTTGAACATCTTACATAGCGGCTCAGGATACCAGGTGTGAGTGCTCCAGCAAACCATCTTTTATCTAGCCCTGGAGGTCACATAGTGTCACTTCTGTCACACTCTGTTGGTTGAAGGAGTCACAAGTCCACCCAGATTCAAAGGGAGAGAACATTGCACTTTTCCATGGAAGGAGTATCAAAGAATTTTGTGGCCATTTAAAAAAACAACTTTATTAAGATATAATTCACATACAATATAATTCACCCATTTAAAGTGTATAATTCAGGGGTTTTTATGGTATTCAAGAGTTGTACAACCACCGCCACAATCAATATTAGATCATTTTCCTCACCGCGAATAGAAATCCCATATCCATCAGCAGTCACTCCGCATTTCTTCTCCACTCCACCCTAGGCAACCATCACTTTACTTTCTGTCTTTATAGATCTGTCTATTCTGAACATCTCATATAAACGGAATCATATAATCTGTGGTCTTTTGTAACTGGCTTCATTCACAGCATAATGTTTTCAAGGTTCGTCCATGCTGTAGCATAGATCAGTACTTCAACATTTTTTTGGCTGTATAATATTCTATTGTATGTATAGACCTCGTTTTATTTATCCTCTCAGTATCTGTGAGGGTCTGCTTCTTAGTTCATAGATGGCTGTCTTCTCTCTCTGTCCTTATATGAGAAGGGGCAAGAGAACTCTCTGGGGTCTTTTTTGTAAGAGCATTAATCCCATTCACGAGGGCTCCAGCTTCGTGACCTAGTCACCTGCCAAAGTCCTCACCTCCTACTACTATCACATTAAGGGTCAGGATTTCAACATATGAATTTTGGGGGGACACAAGCATTCAGTCTATAGCAGCATCCATCCATGCCATTCGTTCAGTAAACGTTGGCTATGTGTGCACTGTAGTCAGGCACTCTGCCAAGCACCGGAGCACAGTGAACAGCGAAAGCAGGCACAGCACCTGACTTCCTGGATACACAAACCAGGGGAGAACAGACATTAGTCAAATAATGACTCAAACAAATTGTGATTATTCACAAACTGAGAAGTGCCATGAAGGAAACTCTTGGTTGCTTGGAGGGTATGTAACAGGGGGACCCAACCCGGCCTGGGGATCTGGGAAGACTTCCCTGAGGAAGTGATGTTTGAGTGGAGGTTGGAGGGATGCAGAGGAGTTGGGTGGGCAAAAACAAGGGATATTTTTGGCAGGGGGAGAGGGAGAGAGAGAGACGGGGTAAAGGATAGTGTTCAAGGCAGAGGAAGCAGCATAAACAGAGAACCAGAGACTGAAAGGAGCACAGCAAGGGTGACGGTGATGTGAATTAAGGTCCATGGGGGTGGACTGTAGAGCCAGGGGCAGTATGTGCCCTCTGAGATAAGGCTGAGGAGGCAGGCAGAGCCGTGTTAAAGAGGGTGTGGATTTAAGAGTTCAGATGCTAGATTCTTGATGTCACTGATAGGCTCTCTAACCTTGAGCAAATTACTAACCCTCTCTGTGCCTCAGTTTCCTCATTTATGAAATGAGAATGTTATTCTCATGTAGCCAGTAGAGTTGTAATGAGGAATGACTGAGGTAATACATATAAATCACGTAGAGCAAATCCTGGGACACAGTGAGGGGCCAGTAAGTGTTGTCTGTTACAGGTACCGTGAATTTTAAGAGAAATAGGTTTTTAGCAGGGAAGTGCTGATCTCGTCCTCAGCAACTTTTAAGCAGCAGCTAGTTGTGAAAATACAAGTGTGCGTTTGTGTGATGTTTAACATATTTAATGAAACATTTTAAGCACGTTAGAAGCACTCATTTAAATAAGATTGACAGGCCACTGACTCATCATTTTGATCCATTTGTTAAAAGAAGAGCCTCAGATACTCTTCTTGACAATCTTCTCTAAGTGTGGAGAATCATCCAAGTTCATTTCTTTCAACATCCTGTCATTCAGCCTGACTTTACAGCCAGTTCAGATTAATTTAGGGCTCACTTTACAGTCTGGGATTTTTTGTCTCCCAGGGAATATTCTGGATTTTGCTACAACACGGGGCTTTGCAGAAGGCAACAGAGGATCATGGTGGGACGTCCTGGCTTGGAATCCCAGCTCTGCCGGTTACTTGCTGTGTGACGTTGGGCAAGTTGTTTAGCTTCTCTGAGTCTGTTTCCTCTTCTGGAGAAGAAATTAAAATAAAACTTACCTCGTGGAGTTAAATGACTTGAACTTATACGTAATGGGATGACCGTGTGTTTCCGTTTGTTCCAGGGTGCTCCCTGATTCTCCCTGATTCTCCCTGATTCTCCCTGATTCTCCCTGTGGTCCTAATGTAATTAGTCATGGTGCCCCCTTCACTCCCAAAAGTGCTGCTGTCTTAGACAATAAATTACGTGCTCACCATATTTATAAAGAAAGCTGAATGGTACTTGGCACATAGTAAAGCCTATATACGTGTTAGCTATTGTTATTGTGTCTTTGCCCATGAATGGGTTGGTTTTGTGACTGACCTCCTCCTTCTCTCCCCATGGACATGGAAGGACAGAATGATCTGCCACAAAGGTCACACGCACGCAGCCTTCCCCTATCTGCCAGATGCTGCTGGCAATACCCCAGGTACTTTTGTGTTAAGTCC
This sequence comes from Equus quagga, assembly GCF_021613505.1. Lineage (NCBI taxonomy): Eukaryota > Metazoa > Chordata > Mammalia > Perissodactyla > Equidae > Equus > Equus quagga. Next base: position 87,492,711 of record NC_060274.1, on the reverse strand, counting down.
TTCTTTCACCTTTGGGGTTTAGCACATTTGCTCAGAGGAGCTCTGAGGATGTCATGTCACCGAATCAGGGAGTATTGTGGGCTGCTTCGAGCTTGGAAGGTCACCTACTTTAAAATCTGCCCCTCGTCTGCTTTGGGGAAGGGCTGGAGAGGAGGATGAAGAAGAGATGCTTCGGACCCAGGCAGGTCATTGCTGCCTTACCTCTGGGATTGGGGTTTTTGCTTGTGAAATCACTCTCAATGAATATTGTGTGGCTGTGTGTCTTCCCTTTCAGGCTGAACTAAATCTGTTATTAATCGTGTGTTCTAGAACATCCAGCTGAAGTGAGAGATGGAGTGGTCAAAGTGAGGGAGAAGATGGTGGGGATGTTTTCTTCTTGGCGACTCAAGTTCTGAATCAAGTGACCGAAGCCATTGAGAGAGAGACGGGGTTGAGATTCACCCATCGAGGCAGGTGCAGGAGGCATGGGGACTGCCACTTCTAACAGGGCAGCTTGCAGAACACTGTCCCTTGGGACACCCCTGGAAGACAGATATCCAGAGTCTCTCCATGTCTCTCTCACACACACCCACACACCCACACACACCCCTCTGTGACATTGTACACACCTTTCCTCTGGTTAGGATGTCTTTTTTCCCCTCTCCATCTGGCTAGCTCCTACTCACCCTTTGGTCGGACTTGGACATCACCTTGTCTGAGCCTATAATCTTCTCCACCTGGTAGGTGTCCCTGCCCCTTTGAGGGTAGCCCTCACTCTGCTGCATTGAAATTGCATGTGAACTTGCCCGTCTCCATGGGACGGTGCGCGTTCACCCATCTTTGTAACACCGCATCTGGCACAAAGCAGGCGGTGTTGAATGCAAGACTTGAGGAACCTAGGTTTCAACCATTTCCAGGTTCTCGTGGAAAGAAGCGCAGACTCATTTAATTTTTCATCCTGTAAACATTTCTGAGGGCCTACACGGTGCCAGGCCAAGACAAGGCGGTTCGGGAGGGGAGACACATTAGTAAAGAAATGACCGTGATGCGCTGTGATTAGTGCTGGGGGTGCACAGACGGGAGGAGTTACTTCCTCTGAGGTGATCAGGGAAGGTGTCATCAGGGGCGTCTGAGGTGGACCTTGAAGGAGGAGGGAGCCTCAGGATTCCCCCAGGGCTGGGAGGGCAGAGGGCGAGACGCGAGCAAAAGCCCTGAGATGTGCAGTACAGCGTGTCTGAGGACTGGGGCAGCTGCATGCAGGGCACGAGCGGGGGAACTCCTACGCCCCAGAGGGATGAGGCTGTCCTGCCTTGCAGCCACCGTAGGGGCCACAAAAAGGATCTGGAGGCAAAACTGCCCCTGTGAGAACCTGCGCAGTTAACTTCGGCCCCTGGTACAAAGCTGAGAGTGTTAAGTGAGGCCCCGAGGGTGAAGGCGCCCAGCTCAGCGTCTGGTACTTAATAGTTGTTCAGTTAAATAAGTTCTCTCCCCTTCTCCCCTCACCCATCCTTCCTTTATGCCTCTAAAATGGGGTAAAGCTAACGCCTTCCTCATAGAATTGTTTTTAAGATTAAAGGAGTTAATCCCTGGAAAGCTCCAACAGTACGTGTCTGTTGCTGCTGCCGGTATTATAGGTCACCCCACGGGTTTCTGCTGTTGTCTTCTGTCTTCCTATTTTCCAATCCTGAGCCCTGAGTTCAGACAGAGGATTTTACACCTGCAGACAGCAGGAGCAAATGTGCCTTTCTGTCTGTTTCCTGAGGGGTTTCCTCAGGACAGGCTACGTAATTTGCAGGGCTCAGTGCACATCGAAAACCCAGGGCCCCTTGTGTGAAAATTAGTAAGAATTTCAAGCCGGGGACAGTAAGGCATTAAACCAAGAGTGGCCGCTCCTGAGGGCAGAGCCATGTGTGATTGCATGTGTTGCACACCCAGGAAGCCGGCCCTGGGTTCCTCCGCCTGCAGAGCTTTGACTCCACGAGGATCGGAGTAGTGCTGATGCTCTTCTGCCTCCCTTTGAAGTCAGATTACAGTGGTTTTCAAAATAAGACCTGCACGTTTGAGGAAGAGGTGGGGAAAGTGATACTGCATTCGATGTTGTGTTTCGTCCTCTCCAAACCCATTGGATGTGTTTTATTACTGCCCATAATAATGGTAACCACAGCAACAAATAGGATGGTTTTCGTTGGATCTTTCAACTTACTCATCACAGTCCTTGCCCAGACCTTATAGATCACAAATAAAGGTACCATTTACAGGTCATCATAGATGGCCTGTTAGTTGCTCCCTTCATTCCAGATAGGTCAGCCCCCACGTTCCAGCACTGCCAGGCCATGAGGGTGAGCTGAGCAGCTGGTCTCTCCCCTGTAAGAGGTGGTCACTGAGCTTCTGATGTCTACCTCCTCCCTGCTGGGCTCTGTCTGGGGTTCAGAGTCAGGGAACACATCATTCTTGTCCTCCCCGCCCCCCGCCCCGCCCAGGGGAATCTCCCATCAAGTACGGGGACTCTACTTGATTTAAAACAATTAAATATCGAACTAAGTCTATTTGTAACGACAGGAGAATTCGGAGGAGAGACAGACATGTGTGGGCCGGAGGGTTGGAGACAGCTTCCTGGAGTGGGTGGGGTTTGAGCTCACTTTGAAGGACAGATAGGATTTGGATGGGCGCTGGGGGGTAGAGCAGGCATTCCAGGCAGAGGGGACTGCGTGAGCAAAGGCTCTCCAATGGGAATGGTACAGTTATGCTGGGACAGTGAGGGAATGGAGCAGAACAGACACAGTGATTTGGGTAAAAAATAAAACACTTAATAACAATCCCTTACATTTATAGTTTACATTTACATAGTGTAAAAAGAACAGCCATTCATAGAGAGGTGGTATGACACGGTGGTTACTTGCCATGCTGTGTTGGCGGCCCACATAGAGAGCTAGAAGTACTTGCAACTAGGACATACAACCATGCACTGGGGGCTTTGGGGAGAATTAAAAAAAAGAGGAAGATTGGCAACAGATGTTAGCTCAAGGTGTATCCTTCACCACCTTAAAAAAAAAAAAAAGACTAATCTGAGAAAGGGAAAAATTTCTTCCATAATATCATTTCATAGACTCCTGCAAGCTTCAGGTGTTCTAAAGCAAGAAATTTAAGCAATCTAAAAGGCAGCAGATAACATTCAACAAATTAATTGCTTCGAAGAAAAGAATGGAGGTGATACCTACAGACTTTAAGAGATTTAAAGCCATATCAATCAAGTGCTGTGTGCAGACTTTAGTTTCTAACAAACTAAAAACTGTTTGTTGAACCCTGATTCTAACAAACTAAAAAGGAAAACAACAACCATTTTCGGGGATCATTTGGATATTAGAACACTGAATATTTGATGATATTAAGGAATTGTTCTTAACTTGGTTTAGGTATGGTAATGGTATTGTGGTTGTGTTAAAAGAGAAGGACACTTTGTGTTTTAAAGATATGTAAGATGAAATGATGTAAGATGAAGTGATATGATGTCTGGGGTTTGCTTCAAAATGATGCCAGAGGCGGGAGAGGTGGATGGAGGTGCAGAAAGGACAGAATTGATGGTGGATTGATGGTAGTTGGGGCTGGGCAATGGGTACATGGGGGTTCGTTATATTATTTTGTTTACTTTTGGGTATGTCCGAAAAAGACAATACAAAGGAATGCCACAGACAGGACATGATTAAGGATCATGTGATTGTAACAGAGCAGGAATGTGAATACAAAGTAAGGAACTTGTTATTGTTCGTGGAGTAAAGGAACTTAACTTATTGCTACAAGCAGCATATTCTAAACGGAGCTTTCTTGGATCTACTTTAATGAATAGAGGAGACAGCTCTTATTGATAAATGCATTGCTTAAGAGATGTTATAAGGGCCAGTTTTGAAAATGCTTTGTTCTAAATGTTCTTAGGAAACAGTTCTCCAGAGACTGCAAAAGTTAGCTTTAGCCCATGCCTGCCTGACTAAATTTAATTTTGGATCCCCTCTCGGGAACTTGCAGATCTGCCCCCCCCCCCCCCATCCCTTCCTCCCCTCTGCGTCACCCGTCTATGTCTTTATTAGATCAAGCATAGTTGTCCTGTGCCACGGTCTGCCCCACTGCCTTGAGTTCCTTCAGAGCAGGGACGGGCCTCGTCCCACTCTGTGTCCCCACCCACAGCCCAGGGCCTGGAGCACCGTAGGCTCAACAGAGATGAACTGAACTGAATTGAATAACGTTTGGTCCAGTCCGTGAACTTTCTGCCATATCTGAAGAAGTCCCAGGAGGCCATACGTCACCTCTGTGGAGGGACTTGGAAAGGGTCCTTGACATTTGAGAATGAATTTGAAGTGAACCCCTTTGAGGGGATGGTTCATTGTTTCTTTATAGCATGACGCCCCCTGGTGGTTCTCTATTAGAATAGCTTCTTCAGGGAGCTATCTTATCCACCGTTTTGGTTGGGTGGGAGGAGGGTTTAGAATCCTTCTTTGACATAAGTTTAAGCTGCAACTGGCATCTCTTGGTCACTTATTGCTCTTTATTGTAGGAGTGGCCAGTATGGGTGAGCTCACCTGCATATGAAGGGGCCCATTCGATGGTGCAAATGGGGTGGCCATATCCAGCTCTGTAATAAGGGCTTCAGGGAGTCGCTGGCTTAAGATGCAAACTTGGTGGCCCCCTATGGAGTCCTTCTGCCTCAGATAAGAAAATGAAGCTGGATCGCTTGTCTCTCGAAGGTCACTATTAAAATGCACACTCGCGTTCAGGGGAGAGGGGGTGTCTTCATACGAGCAAAGAGTAAAGTAACATTTGTTGGGCACCTGTTGTGGGCAGGATATTGTTATAGGCTCTTTCACGTACCTTCCCATCTTTAAGCTATGGCCTCCACCCGTTCTGATGTTTGTGGGATAAAATCGATTTCAGCCCCAGTCCCACTGCCCCCATGAAGTCCTTTGCAGTCGTCAGACTATGGATGCTGATTTTCAGCTCAGTAAACCACACTTACAGTCTACCAGGACAGCAGCTCAGACGCCTGCATTAGATGTAGCGATCTGTCTAGGGTTGGACAAAGTTAAAGATGCCTCTTTTGTGTGGCAAGTGTATAGTTTTCTCTTGTTGTGTAATGAATTACCATAAAACCCCGTAAAACAACATACACTTGGTATCTCTCAGTGTCAGGGGTCTGGAGGTTGGCACAGCTTAGCTGAGTCCTCTGTGAAGGATCTTGTGAGGCTGCGGTTAAGGTGCTGGCTGGACTGCATGCTCATCTGGAGAAGTATCTGCCTCTAAACTCATCCAGGTTATTGGCAGAATTTATTTCCTTACAGCTATTTAACTGGGGGCTCCAGCTGTTTGCTGGCTTTCAGCTAAAGGTGCCCTCAGATCCTAAAGGTTGCCCACAGTTCCTTGTCGTGTGTATTTCTTCAACACAGATGCTTACTTCATCAAGCCAGCAAGGAGAAGCCCTGACCTCAAGGAGGGCTTTCATCTAATTAAGTCAGGCCCACCCTTGATAATCTCCTTTTTGATTAACTCCAAATCAACTGATTTGGAGCCTTAATTACATCTGTAAAATACCTTCACCTGTGCTGTATTCTGTTGGCTAGAAGCAAGTCACAGATGCCGCCCACACTCAAGGAGATTACACAGGCCATGACCCTGAGGGGGCAGGGATCCATGGAGGCCATCTTAGAATTCTGCCTACCATGATAAGATTGGTCTTGATTCTTTCTTATTCCAATATCACAGAAACTGTAGGTTCTGTGAAGACAGAAACCGGCCAATAGAGTTCCACTCTTCCTTGATTCCTCAAAAAAATTCAATACTGTGTACTACCCAGGTGTCAGCTGTGCTGTTCCACCTCTTGGCATAGGTGGGGGGCATTCTTTAATTGCCCAGGTGTTCTCAGCCTCAGGGCTCGCAGTGCTTCCTTGGCCATAGCGTGAGGGGTCCCTATGCTGTGCAGCCCTGTGTGTGAGTCTTTGCTGGCCTGACCAGACTATGTTACAAGACTTGGGTGGGTTGTGAGAAATAGGGGTGAGGACTTCAGATTCTTTTTTAAACAACTTCATTGATATATAATTTGCATATCATACAATTTACCCATCTTAAGTGTACACTTCAACAAGTTTTAGAATATTTATGCATTTAAATCATCACCACAATCCAGGTTTAGCATCCTTCCATTAACTCAGAGTTCCATTGGGCCTATCGCACTCAATCTCTGCTCCCAACCCCCAGCCCCAGATAACCGCTGATCTGCTTTCTGACTCTATAGTTTGCCTTTTCCCCCTAGAAATAGAATATAAATGGAATCATGCAATACGTGGTCTTTGGTGTCTGGCTTTTATCAAGCAGAATGTTTGTGAGGTTCACCCATGTTGTTGTGTGTATCATTACAGGCATGCCTCATTTTATTGTTCTTTGCTTTCTTGTATTTTTAAATATTTTTTTTGTATTGCTGAAGTCTCAGAAGATGGTTAGCTTGTTTTAGCAATAAATTATTTTTTAATTAAGGTATATGCATTTTTTTAGACATAATGCTATTGGACAGTTAATAGACTACAATATAGTATAAATGTAACTTTTTTTTTTTTTGAGGAAGATTAGCCCTGAGCTGACATCTGCTGTCAATCCTCCTCTTTTTTGCTGAGGAAGACTGGCCCTGAGCTAACATCCGTGTCCATCTTCCTCTACTTTATATGTGGGACACCTACCACACCATGGCTTGCCAAGCAGTGCCATGTCTGCACCCGGGATCCGAACTGGCAAACCCCAGGCCACTGAAGCGGAACGTGCACACTTAACTGCTGCGCCACCAGGCCAGCCCATAAACATAACTTTTATATGCACTGGGAAACCAGAAAATCCATGTGACCTGCTTTATTGTGATATTTGCTTTATTGTGGTGGTCTGGAACTGAACCCACAATAATTCCAAGGTATGCCTGTACTTCATTCCTCTTTATCACTGCATAATATTCCTTTCAGGACTGGCTACGTAATTTGTAGGCTCAGTTCAAAGTGACAATGCCAGTCCCCCTGTTCAAAAAGCAGGAAAAAAGTGCCATTACCCTATTAGAGTGCAAAGCGTTTCCCTTTGTTCTGCAGTCTCTTTCCCAGCTGGTCACATGTTTTATTCACTATTTAGGGTTGTGTTGTGCTCTCCCAGGCATGGGGCTCCTCACTGGGCTCACCATGTGCCCATGGCCCACCAGCTGCTGGGGTGCCTTTCCCATCGGCCGCTGGACCAACATGCTATGGCTTGGCTCTGGGTGGGGAAGTTGAGCCAGGCATCTCTCTTTCGCATGGGCCAAATGCCCCAACCCATGGTGACAGGTGAGCCCCAAGGGCAGTGCCACCTCTACGCTGGGATGCACGAGGTACCTGGATCTGATGCATGTCCCATTCACTTACTTCACTTACCGAATACAAATTTAAAAATAAATTTATTAAGAATTTCAAAACAGCAACTTAAGACATTAAACCTTAAGCGTGGGGCCCTTCTGAGTGTGGGGCCGTATGCAGCCACACTGGCTGCATGCCCATGAAGCTGGCCCTGATTCCATTGTACGAGGCATCATTTTGTTTATCCATTCACCAGATGATGGACATTTAAGTTGTTTCTAGTTTTCGGTCATGATGAACATTCGCTCATGAGAGTCTTCATGTGGACGTGTGTTTTTCTTCCTCTTGGGTGGGTGCCTAGGAGTATAATATCCGGGTTATGTGATAAGCGTGTGTTTAACCTCTTAAGAAATTGTCAAATTGTTTTCCAAGTGGCTGTACCATTTTACATTTCACTAGCAGTTTCTGAGGGTTTCTTCGCATCCTCCCCAACACTTACTATCTGTCTTTTTGATTATAGCCTTTCTGCTGAGGAGTGTGTGGTGGTATCATATTATGGTTTTGATTTATATTTTCTTAATGACCAGTATTAACATCTTTTCATGTGTTTATTTGCTATCCATCTGTTTTCTTTGGGGAAGTATCTATTTAAATCTTTTCCCCATTTGTTTTTAAATTGGGTTGTTAGTTTTATTATTGAGTTGTAAGACTTAAAAAATACGTCCAGATACAAGTTGGTTCAGTTATATGATTTGCAAATATTTTCTCCTGGCCTGTGACTGGTCTTTTCACTTAATGGTGTCTTTTGAAGAGCAAAAGTTTAAATTTTAACGTAGTCTAATTTATCATTTTTTTCTTTTATAGTTCATACTTTTGGTATCAGCTGATTCTTTTTATTACTCTCCTCAGGGAAGAAACTAGGGGCCACGGTGACTATCGTCACTCTTTTACTTGATTTGGGACACTGAGAGACAGATGTCTCTTGATTGTATTGTAGAAACACACAGGGAAAATGAACGTGATTTTTAGATTAACAAGGGCTTTGCGGGCTCTCCCTGCCCCCTCTCCCTCATTGCGGACGTGCAGCCCGTGTCTGGGGAGAGGCCCGGGGACAGGCTTTGGGACGAGAGAGAAGACTCACAGCCTGACACGTCCACTCTGCGCGTGAAAAGGGAAAACATCACATGGAGATTTCAGGGATCGGGGATCCTCAGACCCTGTCTGAGGGATTTTCCCAGAAGATCTGACCTCACGATCAGGCCAGAAGGGGAACGGTTCAAGGCTGAAGCTCTCCTAATTCTTTGTTTCAGAATCGAAGCACCGTTCAAGGTGAACAATGAGCGCCTCAGTTTTAGCTAAAACTGCAAATGGGATGATAGATGCAATACTCATAAATGATGAAGAGATGACTCAGGACATTTTGATATTATGAATACCTTTTTGTTAGTTTAAGAAATATTTATTGAACACCCATTATGTGTGGGCACTGTTCTAGGCCCTATGATTGCTTCAATAGGACAGAGCAGACAAAAATCCTTGCTCTGGTGGAGCTTACATTCTAGGAGGGGAGACAGACAATACATAAAAAGTAAGGAAAATGATACAGTGTGGTTGAGGTGATCACTGTTATAGGAAGAAAAAGCAGGGGATGCTGCTTAGGGATGCTGAAGATGCTTCGTATCATATATGGTGCTCAGGTGAGAACTCACCCAAGGGGTGATATTTGATGTGGCGAAGTGATATCTGAGTAAAGAACGAAAAAGGAAGAGGCCCCAGCCAGTGCAGAAACCCCAGGATGGCGCGCCTGGCAAGTTCAAGGGCTGGTGCAGAGGTCAGGGGAGAATGAGGAAGGAAGAATAAAGCAGGAGACCAGCCAGAGAGGAAACAGGGCACATAAACTAAGACTCTTACATGGAGTGAACTAGAACGAATTTTGTGCAGCTATAATATCTAAATTTCTATTCCATTCAGGTGTTTAATAGTTATATTATCCTCAAATGATTTCCCAAACAATACAAGGAATTCAGTGTGTCACTGACTAATAGTTGACTTTTTTAAACGGAAAATCATACTGTGCGGATAGTAAAAGATAACAAATGGATCTAAAATGTTATTACAGAGCTGCCAAAAAGATGAAAGTACTGGCCTCTGTGCAAATGAATAAAAATTTAAATACAAAAATGCATCTATTTTCTTTGAAATAGGTTTTCAATGGATTAAATATAGAGACCATGGGAAATTACAAGAGAGAAATTATTACAAAGCAGGCTGTAAACAAGGAACTACAATGTCACAGTGAAGACCTAGATTTCAAGAATGACTCACCAGAGTATGCGCTTCTTAGATACGAGTAAGATATACACCTGAAGCTATTTTTACTCATACCTGAGTAGTATGGAGTAGCGTGGACCATAATTTAAACGGACTATCTCCCTGTGCGCTGGGGGAAGAGAGCGTTGGCCCGAACACTGTAACTCTCCTTGTGGCGGGGGCTGGGCCCCCCTGTGGTGGACTGTGAACCCCGGTCACCATCTGCGAGGGAGTGAAAGAGACTTGCAACCGGCTCTACAAGTCCGGGGCAATAGGACTCTGAGAAAAAGCTGTGGGGTATGTGGCTTAATCAGTCATTTAAATCAGAAAGTTCTCCAAGCCAAGGGGTCCTATATTGCCAAAATTGGACCTTTAAATGTAAAGGAAAAAACCTGCCTCCATCTGACTGGAGTAGACTCTGAAGTATTTCTGGTGTAAACTGAGCTGTTTCTGCCTTTCCGGATATTCACCTTGGCACGGCTTTGTCAGAAACCCACTGTTGGCGCCCTCTGGTGGCGGATTCGAGCTGCGAGCTAGCAACTGGCGATACCCTGGAGCCAACATTTTCTAACAGCCCTTATTTAATGAGAAAGCTTGTACCAACTCATCTCGTGTAAAATCTAGCATTTCCCATTGCTAATGATGCATATTCTAGAGTTTAATAAAATGACTTGAACGCTAATATGGGCTTAAAAAATAAATAAGCACAAAATAAATAAATATAAAAACTTTGGTGGAAATAGCTACTATTTTGGGGGTTCTTACTATTCTAAGTGTTTCACATTTATGAACTCATTTAAGCCATACAACAACTCTATGAGATGCTGTTATATTCCCATTTTGCAGAAATGGAAACTGAGACAAAAAGAGGCCTCATTTGCAGAAGGTCAACCAACTAGTAAGTGGGAGAGTTGAGTTTTAAACTCAGGAAGTCTTCCGACTCTGTGCTCTGAACCACGGCACCATACTATCGCTCATGTAGCTGGTTTCACGCAATGCCTGGTTCTCCAGCATTGACTATCATTCTTCAGATGCTTTTGCTTTTTAAAAGCAAAGCAAGATAATATATTTGTATATATGTATGCACACGCACCTAAACAAAACATATATGAAGTAAGATATATCATTTAAAGACAGGTATGTAAAAAGGAAGAATTATGTATATGAAGCAAGATAAATACGTGGTTTCAATTTTAAAAGAAAAATATTTAAAGGTTTTTATGTGGGATGCATATATTCCAATAATAACATTTGCTGTCATTAATTAATTTAAAGCATTCTTCAGATTGGGATTGAAAATGTAAAAAATTCTCCATGTTGGGGCCGGCCCCGTGCCCGAGTGGTTGAGTTCGCACGCTCCGCTTTGGCAGCCTGGGGTCTCGCTAGTTCGGATCCTGGGCACGGACATGGCACCGCTCATCAAGCCATACTGAGACGGCATCCCACATGCCACAACTAGAAAGACCCACAACTAAAATATACAACTACGTATCGGGGGGCTTTGGGGAGAAAAAAGGAAAAACAAAATCTTAAAAAAAAATTCTGCATGTCAATCTGTTAGTCTAAGCTTCTTGACAGCAGAATGGGTACAAGTTATCTGAGTGCCAGTACAGTGTGGACTCTACAATGCTTGTGGTATGAATGAACAATGGAATGGATGAGTAAATATGTCAGCTGAACTTTTTTCTAAGTAATGAGTATTCATAATATTGATAGCAAATTCTTGTATGATGTCTATGATTCATTGCTTTCCTAACTACTTTATAAATACAAACTCAATCTACAGCAACCCTATGAGGTAGGTACTGTTATTACTCACCATTTTACAGATAAGGAAACTGAGGCACCAAGGTTAAATAACTTGTTCAGGCTGGTAGGTGACAGAGCTAAGATTCAAATGAGGAGGTTTGGTTCTGGCCATGAGCCCAGCCATCGGGCCTCCTGGCCTCATGCATGCTGGCTTGAGCCGCCTTGGCTGTGGTGAGTGTGTTTACAGAGCTGCAGGGGCGCATGCTGAGGGCTTTTCCTGTGCTTAGTGCTTATATGGAAAAGGTATTGGGCATGGACTCGCTTCCGCTCTGGGAAACTCAGACTTCACGTGCCCACTCAGACTGAACTCACCGTGCTATTCCCCAACCCCCCAGCTCACTCTCACTCTGTGCTCTGTGTCCCACCAATGGCAACAGCGGTCTCTTGTCTGGGCTCTCCTTCTCCAGGGTTGCCCCTGTCCCACTCATGCACATAGCACTCCAGAGTGGTTTTAAAAAAATCTTAATTTTAGACTTTAAGCATAACTCTGCAAAATTGAGCCTAAGGTTCAGAGAGTTTCCATACACCCCCTGCTCCCACACGTGCTCAGCACTCTCAACATCCCGTGCTACAGAGACACATTTATTCCGAGCGATGAGCCCACACTGACACAGCCTTATCACGCAAAGTCCGTAGTCTACATTAGAGTTCACTGTAAGTGTTGCACATTCTATGGGTTTGGACAAATGTGTAATGACATGCATCCACCTTAACAGTGTCATGCAGAGTAGTTTCACCACCCCAAAGATCCTCTGTGCTTGGCCTGTTCATCCCTCTTTCTCCCCTGACCCCTGGCAACCACTGATCTTTTTACTGTCTCCATAGTTTTGCCTTTTTCAGAAGGTCATATAGTTGGAATCATGCAATATGTAGCCTTTTCAGATTGGCTTCTTTCATTTAGCAATGTTCCTTTAAGTTTCCTCTATGTGTTTTCATGGCTGTATTGCTCATTTCTTTTTAGCATTGAATAATCTCCATTGTCAGGATGTACCACACTTTGTTTATCAGAGAGATCTTTTAAAAACATAAATCTGATTGTGGTTCTTTCTACTTAAAATCCTTTTTATCCTTAGGATAAAAAAGAAACTCATTAGCATGCGTTCCAAATTCTTCACAAAAATGGCCTTGCTATTCCACTCCAGCTTCATCTCTCCCATGGTGCTCTGTTCTGCATCCTTAATGAACTTCAAAGTGACATATTCTCACTTACCTCAGGGCCTTTGCACATGCTGTTCCCCCTTGCTTCACATCCTCCCCCTACTCTCTGCCTTAGCTCCCGTTCTCCCCTTCACATAACTTGTTGTTCTTTGGGGTGACTTCAGCATCCATGTTGGTGATCCAATCAATATCCAGAACTCTCATTTCCTTGACCTCCTTAGCTCCAAAGACCTTTCATTCTACCTGATTAAACCACCCACTTACAAAGTTGTCGAAAATAACTGTCCCACTTCTGAACTCTAGATTCCCAGCATCCTGCTCTCTGATGCCTCCCTACTATGAGTCCAGCTCACTTGTTTAGGACTCCCACCCAGGCAAGTCCCAGACCACAATGCAGCCTCTACTTTTCCACCTACCCCTCCTCATACCCTCATTTCTCTCTTTGTGCGGCATAGATTCTATGGCCCCGCATTGCAATCCTTCCCTTGCAAAGTCCTGTAAACCTCTTGTCTCTCTCTTTCCTCTGTTGTCTTTGCCCAGAAAAAACCACAACCTGGTTAAAGCCCTAACTCTGCCCCTGGCCTTGAGCAGCTGTGTGTAGGCCACCACCACGCCAACGAGGCTCTGCCAGCCTTGACCCCACGCCCTCCTCCAGCTGTGGCCTCGCCTCATCTGCTTTGGTTCAAAGGTCAAAAGTTCGAAGAAGTTACGTATCCTCACCAGCTCTATTTCCTTACCTCCCGGTCTCTCTCCTCCCTGCATTATTTCCATCCGACGTCTGAAACTCACTCTCCTGAAATGACTTTAACGAAGTCTCTGATGCCATATTTTGTCATAGACAGTTCTGTCCTCATCTTATTCAACCCTTATTCAACCTACAAAATGAACTACTTATTCATTTTCTTATTCTTCAAAAAAATTCTAAAATTGTGGAAAAATACAAATAATGTACACTTTGTCATCTTAACCATTCTTATGTGTACAGTTCAGTGGTGTTAGTACATTCACATTGCTGTGCAACCAATCTCCAGAACTCTTTATTTCTTGCAAAACTGAAACTCTGTACGATGTTAAATAAGAACTCCTCATTCCCTCTTCCTCCCAGCCCCTGGCAACCACCATTCTACCCTCCGTCTCTGTGAATTTGACTACTCTAGCACCTCATACAGGTGGAATCACACAGTATTTGTCCATTTGTGCCTGACATTTCATTAGCATAATGTCCTCAAGGTTCATCCATATTGTAGCATGAGACAGGATTTCCTTCCTTTTTGAGGTCGAATAATATTCCATTGTATGCATGTAGCACATTTGCCTCATCCATTCATCTGTTGATGGACGTTTAGACTGCCTCCACCTTTAGGCTATTGTCAATAATGCTGCTATGAACATGCGTGTACAAACATCTGTTTGAGTCCCTGCTTTCAAGTCTTTGGGGGCATACACCCAGAAGTGGAATTGCTGGATCATGTGATAATTCTATGTTTAACTCTTTAATGAACCTCCAAACTCTTTTCCATAGTGGTTGCAACATTTTCCTTTCCCCACAAGGTTCCAAGTTCTCCACATCCTCGCCAACACTTGGTATTTTCTGTTTTTTCAATAATAGCTGTCCTAATGAGTGTGAGGTGATATCCCACTGTGGTTTTGATTGGCATTTCCCTAATGATTAGTGATACTGAGCATTTTTTCATGTGCTTATTGGCCATTTGTATTTCTTCCTTGGAGAAACGTGTATTCAAATCCTTTGCCCATTTTTTATTTGGGTTGTTTGTTTTTTGTTGTTGTTGAGTTGTGTGAGTTCTTTATATATTCTAGATATTAACCCCTTATCCGATATATTTTCTCTCATTCCTTAGGTTGCCTTTTCACTGTTGATTGTGTTCTTTGATGCACAGAAATTTAAAATTTTGATATAGCCCAATTTACCTATTTTTTTCTTTGATTGCCTGTGCTTTTGGTGTCATACCCAAGGAATCATTGCCAAATCCAATGTTAGGAAGTTCTCCCCTATGTTTTCTTCTGAGAGTTTTTTAGTTTTAGCTCTAATGTCTAGGTCTTTGATCCATTTTGAGTTAATTTTTATATGTGGTATAAGATAAGGGTCCAACTTTATTTTTCGCATGTGGATATCCAGTTTCCCCAGCACCATTTGTTGGAAAGACTCCAAAAAAAAACCACTTTCTTTTCTAGTGTGCTGTGAATCCTCATGCACCTGCTTTGGCTCCTCCCTCAATGACTGTTTGTTCTCCTCTTCTTTCTGACCCCTAACAACTGGATCTCCATAGGCTCAGAGCTTTCCCCTCCCCTCCTGCTTCTTCCCTCCCCTCCCTAGAGATCTCCTTCAATCCCATGGCTCTAAATAGTGACGACCCCCAGTTCTCTATCTCCATCCCAGGTCCTGGACTCTGGGCTTACCCATCACTTGCCTTTTTGATATCTTCATTCAGGTGTCTAATAGCCATCTTAACCTCACATTTCTTGATTACCCCATTGAAATCAGCTCATTCTGATGCTTCCTCCATGTGCCTCTTTGCTGATCCTCTCCGAGAAAGAATATGTACAGCAGTCAACATTTTTCAATGGCAATTTCATTTCCTTTTACTGCACTGGTTTGGGTCTCCCGGTTGCCTGCTCTTGTAGCACGTGTTCTCATCTGCCAAAGTGCTCGTGGTACTAGTTTATTGTAATTATTTGTTTCTAGCAACTGGCTCTCGCTCCCACTAGACTGTCACCTCCACGGCGTGTACCTGCTTTGTCAAGGGTGAATCCCCAGGGCTCAGCATAGTGTCTGGCACACAGTATGGGCTCGCTAGATACCTGTTGATTGAACAAATGAATTATCAGGCAGTGGATTTGGGGGGGTTTTAGAGGTGAGATGACCAGAGTCAGGGAGCCCATTTCCGAGTCTAAGTAAAGGTGATGAATGCCTGAGCTAGGAAAGTGGGGCAGCAAGGAAGAGATATATTTAAGAAATGTGAAAGCTGAGTCCATGGATTATGAATGTCTGGGGATGGGGAGGGAGGGGTGTAAGATGACTCGGGACTTGTGCAGAAAGTACGCTTCAATGATGTGGCTAGGGGCTTGTTCAACGGTGCTCGCCAGAGTTGTTTGTTACTATAATTTATGGAAACGCTGTCAGCAAAGAACTGTATTAGGCAGTTCCTTACTTTGCTGTAGAGAATTCACTTCTTTTCTATAGAAAGTTTCCTATAGGCAGTTCCAGAAAAAGTGTGCAAACGTCACATTGCCAGGGTAACTCCATTCTCTGAGATCTAAAACGTGGTTTCAGTCCCAAGTTACATCTCATCTTTTAGGCCCAATCTTTGGTCACCTGGCTTTGGAACTTAGTCTCTGTTCTTTGGCTTTTTTCTTTTTCTTTCGCAGATGTACACACATCGGCTTAAGTTCAGTGAACTCCCAATTGACAGAGTTCCTAATTCAAGCCCACATGATTATTCCCATTTTTGTGTCAATTGTAGTAAGGTTATGAGACTTAACGTTTCCAATCACTAGTTCTAACCTGTCATTTTCCCATTTTCTACACATTTATTTGACATAATAAGGGCAAAATGCAGTAAAATATTCAAACAAGTGCACAAACAATGTCTTTAATGGATACAAGTGAAGGTGCTGCTAAAATTGAGCTATGAGCTGGCAGTTGGCATGACAGCTCCAACGTCTGCTTGTTGGATAATATATGAAAGCTCTCCCCGGCTGAGGGCAGCTTCGTTAAGCAGTGCCCTGCTGAAAAGAGGCGTGAAGAAGGTGGAATTCTAGGTTTTAGAAAATTTGTGGGTAGTTCTATACAGTATCTTTATTTGGACTTTCCTCCTTCTATCAGACCCACTCTCTATGTTCATTTCTTTGAGGGGGGTTTGTTATGGGCTGAATTGTGTACCCCTAAAATTCATATGTTAAAGTCCTGACCCCTAGTCCCTCAGAATGTGACTGTATCTGGAGATAAGGTCTTTGAAGAAGGAATTAAGGTAAAATGAGGTCATATGGATGGGCCCCAATCCACAATGACTTATAAGAAGATGAGATTAGGACACAGACTTGCACAGAGGGAGGACCATATGAAGACATAGGGAGGAGACGCCATCTATGAGCCAAGGAGCGAGGCCTCAGAAGGAACCATCTCTGCTGACACCTTGATCTAGGACGTCTAGCCTCCAGAATTGTGAGAAGATGAATTTCTGTTGTTTAAACCACCCAGTCTGTGGACGTCGTAATGGCAGCCCTAGCAAACTAATGCAGAACTCTTTGACGGAACGCTACTGGCCTTGCTGAGACCTCTTGGACACCCTCTCAGCCTCGCAGAGTCTCCTGGGCCTTAGAGGGGAGAGGCAGTCTCTTAGGGCCCAAGTGAGGAACAGAGGTTATGAGCAGTTGGACAACTTGTCCAGGTCACAGGCCCAGGGGGAGGCTGGACTGCCGACTTGAGTTTACTGTTCACCGCATAGTCTCCTTGAGAGATGTGGACATGTCCATTTTTCAGTCTATTTGAGAAAATGCTGTTCACGGCCTAAAATCTTGAATACATCCATGTAATCACTTGCAAACAGATGCTTATTCTTCTTTAGATCACCTGATAATGTTCATAAATGTTTCACATGAATGGCCAAAATGAAAGAAGTTGGAAAGGAGAGAGCAATAATAGGAGAGGTTTGCAAATCTATACTTAGGCTTCTGCCAAGATGTAAAACACATCGAAAAAGTAAAAATCAGGGGCTGGCCCGGTTGCCGAGTGGTTAGGTTCATGCGCTCTGCTATGGTGGCCCAAGGTTTCACCAGTTCAGATCCTGGGTGCGAACCTAGCACCACTCATCAAGCCATGCTGAGGCGGCGTCCCACATGCCACAACTAGAAGGACCCACAACTGAAAATATACAACTATGGACTGGGAGCTTTGGGGAGAAGAAGGAAAAATAAAATCTTTTTTTTTAAAAAAGCAGAAATCAATTGCAGATCATTTTTTAAAAGAAGAATCTTTTCTTATTATGAAAGTAATAAATATTTATGGTGTAAAAATTTTTTTAATAAAGATTTTATTTTTTTTCTTTTTCTCCCCAAAGCCCCCCCGGTACATGGTTGTATATTCTTCGTTGTGGGTCCTTCTAGTTGCGGCATGTGGGACGCTGCCTCAGCGTGGTTTAGATGAGCAGTGCCATGTCCGAGCACAGGATTCGAACCAACGAAACACTGGGCCGCCTGCAGCGGAGCGCGCGAACTTAACCACTTGGCCATGGGGCCAGCCCCCAAGAAAAAAGTTTTTTAAAGGGCATATTGTATCTTCAGTTTCCCCCAAATTAAGGACCTTTATTTTGGCAATTATAACTGAAGTTATTCTTTCTCGGTAATGATGTATTGTCACTGGAGGTAGTTTAGTTTTACCAAAAAAAATCTGATTAAAATAAGAAATTAAAGTAAAATTTATTTTTATGACTTTTTTTGGACCTTTTCATTGAATTGTTAATTGATGGTTTATTTTGTTTTCGCTTTTAGTGTGTGAACCCAAAAAGGTGTTTGTTCCGTGAATTCAAATTTAAGATTCCAATGCCCTTCCTCCTTATATTTGTCATTTTCTTTCTGAAATGACAGCGCCTGGCATATTTTTAAACATTTTCTAAAAATGTCCAGTCTGTGAAGCAAGTTCAAAAGGCCTGGTCTTTTGTCCTCATTAAATTATGAAGGAAATAGAGAATGTTAATGCATTCACTTGAAAACGGATAGAATCGCAAGATAGGGAATCAGATAAATTACTACAACTGTCTAGCATTGGTTAAGGGCTTAGTATGTGCCAGGCACTTCCCTGTAAACTGTTTTATTTAATTCTCACTCTAGTCCCACAATTTAGGTAGTATTTCCTCCATTTTATATGAGCAGACACTGAGTCAAAGAGGTCGAATCGCTCGTCCAGGGGCACATAGATGATAAGTGGTGGGCTCCAAAGCATGTGTTTTTTTCATTATGCAGCACAAGTTTTTAATAACCAGGACAGCTCCTCAAATAGTTTTTGGACTTCTTTAATGGGCATTCAGTGGCAAGGAGCACGCCCACAGACCAGGTGTGATGATAAAGTAATCAGACTCATTTTGTGGGTGGTTATGGAAATCATTCTCATTGTTTTGTAGGCACAGGCTTGCATATGTACAGTACATAGCCTGTGGGTGGATGAGTGTATACAGACACACACGTACAAAAGGCTATCCTGAAAGGGAGACGATAATGCCTTTGCAATCCTCCAAAACACAGCCAAATCCTATAGCCAAAAAAAAGTTGGCAGCCAAATGCTGTAATAACAATATATCAAGGCCCAAAACTTGAAAAATGCTCAGAAAATTAATATTTGAAAGTGCAATGATTTTTACTGTTTATTATTATTTTTTGATCTTCATTCTTTTAACTTGGTGCTTGGCACTGATTGGCCAGGACCTTAGTTTATCTTGACTATGACTTTGGTTATTTACTGCAGCCATATTGCGTCTGGCTGCCATAAGCAAATACTCTTCCTAGATGTCCTTAGAGTACATTGTTTACTGTATAACATAAATATGTTTAAACGTAGACAAACTACAAGGTACAGGTTGATGGATTTTCATGAAATGGACTCACCTGTGTAGCTGGCACTCAGACTAAGAAAAAGAACATTACCAGCCTCAGAGGAACGACCCCATGCCCAGTCTTAGGCACCATGGCCCCCTCCCCAGACGGGAGTTTTATCAACATAGGTTAGTTTTGCCTGTTTTTGAACTTGATATAAATGGAATCATAGAAAATACACTATTTTGCATTTGGTTTCATTTTTCAACAGGATGTTTGTGAGATTATCCTTGTTCTTACATGTAGCATCAGATTATTCAGTTTCATTTCTACATGGAGTTCCTTGGTGTGAATGTCACAATTTATTTTATCTGCTTTCTTGTGGATGGACATGTGAGTTTTCCCCGGTTTTTGATTGTTGTGAATAGTGCCCCTAAAAACATTCTCATACAGATCTTCCGGCACAAATATGTACATATTTCCATTGGATAAATGCCTAGGAGTGGACCGCTGGGTCATAGGGTAAGTGTATGTTCAGCTTTAGTGGATGCTGCAAACACGTTTTTCCGAAGTAGTTGTATCAAGTTAAATTCCCATATATAATACGTGAGAGATCTAGTTGTTCTGAATCTTTCCCAACAGTTGGTATTGTTAGTCTTTTTCATTTTAGCCATTTGGTGGGTCTGCAGTGGTAGCTCCTTATGGTTTTATTTTGTGTTTCTCTAATGACTAATGAAGTTGAACACTTTTTCATATGTTTGTTGTCAGTTTGGATATCCTTTTCTGTGAAATACCGGTTCAGATCTTTTGCCATTTTCTATTGGGTTGTCTATGTTTTTCTTATTGATTGTAGGAGTTCTTTGTGTGTGTGTGTGTGTGTGTGTGTGTGTGTGTGTGTGTATACCTATCCCAGATAACACAGTGGCAGGAGGCAGTATGAGGGTCCTGGGATCCTGAGGGTGTGGCACAGAGGGGAAGGAACAGAAAGGGAGTTTAGGGATCAAGTAAAACCTCACTTTCTTCTCCTTTCAGCCCCCAAATGGGAAACATGTTTTAGGTAGCAATGCCTTAAGTGCCCCTTGGTGGCTCTCTGCTTCACCAAGGGGTAGACTGGCCCCACCTCTTGGCCTGTTAATCTGGGTTTTGAAGTCCCACAGCCTGGGGATCTATACAGTATTATAAACAATTTCAGATGATCTTGTCCAGTCCCAGATTGAGAGTTGTCTCCCTTCTCCTCACCTCTCCTCCAAGCCCTCCCCTCTCCAGTTCCACCAAGTCCTGTCAGTTCTATGTCCAAAGTACGCATCAGATCACTTCATCCCACTTCCACCACCATCACCTGGTTCAAGGTTCACATCCTCTCTCCCTGAGGCCAATGAGACAGCTTCCAAATGGGCCTCCGACTGCCCCCAGTGACCTGATGAAAACATAAATTTGAACTCTACTTAAAGTTCTTTATTCTCCCTTTATTGTTCCTCACAACCCTCTTTTATAACTCCTTCCTTCATAGCACTTATCACAATTAGTAATTACGGGTTTCTTTCTACCTTTGTTTTCATGTCTGTCTTCTCCCTGGACCTGTCAATTCCATGAAGGGATCAGGCCTACTTTGTACACCAGCGTAGCTCAACAGTTGTTGAATTTAACATGAGCGATTGAATGAATGCCTCACGTCAAATCTGAATCTCCAATGCCCCTTCAAGTGGTCATCCAGCCTCTCCTGGGTACTTCAAGGGATGGGGCTCTCACTACCCCCGAGGCCACCTAACCTGTATTTGAAAGGAAAATATCATACCTAATTCAATGTTCAAACAGGAGGCAAAGTGTGTAAGCTAAAGGAAGGCTGGGGCCTCAGCAAGACGGAAAACAGGAAAATCTTCCCAAGGCACCAATGTCCTTGCTTAATTGTTTTAGTTGGAAAACTCTGTAGTTAGCAGATGCAGTTCCTGGCTCTTTGGCCTTAACTTCCCTCCCACCCATAGTGTTTCTGGGGAACTGGGTGCACTTCTGTTCCAGGGACAAAGCAAGCCTGGGGGGTCGATTCTGTTCCCATGCCCTGCCTCTGACCTTTCCCTCTGGAAGTGAGGTCCAGAGTGGAACAAATCATGGCCTGGGGCTCCGGAACGGGTCTTGCTCCTCTCTCAACAGCTTAGCTCCTTACGCAAGTGTGGATTATTTAACACAAACTCGTCAAAGGCGGTGGCGGGGAGCTAGACGTCCAAATGCATCCCCCGAAAGAGACAAGACCGCAGTTTGAAGTTCAGGCTGTATTGAGGCCGTGTCCCCAGGGTTTAGCTAGTCTATTAAGTAGTAATCTAACCCTGTGAAGATTTCAATTAATTTGACGTTTTCCCCAGTTCCCTTTAGATAGTCTGTGCTCAGCACTGTGGGTTCACGGCAATTTTAAATCCAGTACAGGAAATGTCCTCCTCTTTTCTTCCTCCTTGTGTTCTCACAGTTTGCAGCCAAGGAGAAATCTATCAGTGTTGCTGAACAAGGCCTTGGAGCCAGAGAGGTCTGGGTTCAAGCTTGATCCAACCACTTACTATGTGAGACCCTGGACGGTTCACTTACTTCGCTGAGCCTCACTGTCCTCATCTGCAAAATGGAGATAATACTTACCTCCAGGGCCATTGTGAAGGTTAAGTAAGCTAGGAAAGCTGTCCAGCACTGTAGCAAGCACAGAGTCAGAGTCCTGAATGGGATGGTTCTTTTTCCAAAAGGAGTCTCCCATCTTCTGGGAAAGATGGCCAAATACGGCTTCTGAATCTATTTGGTTGTTCTAGGAGATACTACATTTACTCTTGATTCCAGGCCAGTGTTTGCCGAATTGCTATAGGTACTGCTGGGCTCTTCAGCATCCCTGATGGGGAGACAAAGGCAAAGTGTGGGAGGTGAATTGAGCAAATGGTCTGGAAACAGGTCCAAACCCTGAAGCTTTTAATAATCTATCTCCAATTCATTCTCAATTCATTCCTACCGTCGAGGGCATAGAGGACTTTAGTTCCCTCCCGCCCACAGCGCAGGCCTGAATAACTAGAATCCGCCCAATGCCCTACTTTATACAGATGTTCCAGACAGGTCCTCTCCCGAGCCTTTTGAACAACACTGACGATCAAGGAAAAAAGAAAGAGCAAAGACTTGGAGGAGATCCACTGATTTTTCCCGGGTGGTAGAAGTATGGATGGCTATTATTTTTCTCTTATCAATTTCCCACATTTTGTAAGTGATAATTTAGTAGCATTATTATCAGAATCTCCCCCCCCCCCCCCAACACACACATACAAACTTTCTGAATTAAAACACTGGGCAAATTAATTTAAATGCTGCTGCATCTCTGAGACAACGGTGAACATATATGAAGTGGTCAAAGCTCCTATACAAAGTGAACAGAAGGCCAAAGGCACCTTGAGGTCGTCCCTCCTGGATTAAAAGCTTGTTCGCAATTGAGAGGGAGCAGTGATGTGGTTTCTGTTGCAGAGCACGTGGGCCTTACCCCATGCATCGTAGGTGCTCAGTAGACAATGGCTAAGTTGATGAATAAATGATGCTTCCTTTGAACATCTCAGAACATTTTGCCTTATCTATTTTCCTCACTGAGAAAGGGCTGCTTAGCTTAGATCCCCCCAGATAGGGGTACTATTTCTTAAACCAATCAGCTGATAAAAATTTATTGAGCTCCTATTATGTGCCAGGTACTGGGTATGCCGTAGTGACCAAGAGAGTCATGTTCTTGCCCCCAAGGACCTCATATGCCAGTGGAGAGTATAGGATATGAAGAAGTAAATAAAGAAATAAGATGTGTATAGACATGTCGGGACTGCAGAGGAAATAACTCCTGATAGGGAGGGAGGGTGAGAGTTCTCACCTGAGGAAGTGACTTGTAAGTTGAGACCTGAGGGATTAGTAGTAGTCAGGCATGCAAGAAGCTGGGGTGAGGGATGGGGAGTGGGGTTGTGTTCCAAGCAAAGAGAATAACATACGCAGAGATCCTCAAGTGGAAGAGAGCTTGGCTTGTTGAAGGGGGAGAAGGGGGCCTGGTGTGCCTGGAGCACAGTGAGAGTTGGGGGGTGTGGTTGGTGTGAGATGAGTTGGACAGATGGTTTGAAGCCAGATCATGCAGGCACTTGGAGGCTGTGGTTATGAGTTTGGGTTCACTCTGAGTGCACTGAGAGCCATTGGAATGTTCTGAGAAGGGGAATGGTGTTCTCTGATTTGTGTTTGAAAAATACTTCTCTGGTTTTTATTTGCGGAGTGGTTTGGAGGGAGGCAAAAGTGGAAGCAGGGAGATTGATTAAAAGGCTGTTTTACTAAAACTTCAATGAGGTAGCATTACACACCACTAGAATGGCTAAAATGAAAACAAGCACAATATCCAGTGTTGTCAAGGCTGTGAGCAATGAAGCCCATCTATACTGTGATGAGAGTGTAAAATGAGGGAACCATTTTGGAAAGCTGTTTGGCAGTATCTTCTAAAGCTGAGTGTATATGTCACTTGTGAACCAGCAGTTCCACTCCTGAGGACACGCTGAGCAGAAATGCACTCTTAGGTGCACCGAGAGATAGGAAAGAAAATGTTAATGACAGGTGATTCACAATAGTCTCGAACTGAAAACAATCAAATATTCATTAACAGTAGAATGGATAAATAAATGGTGGCATATTCATCCAAAGGAATACAATACAGCAAAGAGAAAGAATGAACTATTTCTATATGCATACAACGTGGGTGAATCTCACAAATATAATTTTGAGTGAAAGAAACCAGACACAAAAGGAGCCAAACTGCATGATTCCATTTACGTACATTTAAAAATAGGCAAAAATACTTTATGTTGATAGAAGTCCAGACTTTGGGATGGTGGTGAGTGACTGGGGAAGGGCATGAGAGGGGCTTCTGGGATGCTAGTAATGTCCTACTTCTTGATCTAAGTGGTGGTTACCCTTGATATGGGTGTGTTTACTTTGTGAAAATTGATTAAGCTGTATCCCTATGATTTGAGTACTTTTCTATATGCATGTTATATTTCAATCAAAAGTTTCTCTTAAAAAGGAAGAGTGAGAGACTATTGTAATAGCACATAGAGAAATAAATTTGACTTCGGTCAGAATGATAGTAGAGGAGGCAGTTAGAAATTGTCAGATTTCGGCATTATAGCCAATGGAGATTATTGATGGATTAGGTGTGTGTGTTGTGGTGGGAGAGGTTAGGTAAATAGGAAAGAAAGATGACTTGGGTGTTTTGCCCATCTTATTAGATGGATGATGGTGCCATTTGTGGGGCATCTACTTTTGCACTAGATCCCAATCCCTATTGCCTCGTCAAGAACATGCCTCCAATGAGTACCCCTTTCCCTTCTCTGCATCATTCATTTTTCCCCTCTAGATTGTTTCATTCTCATAGCATGCAAACATGCTGTTATTTCTGTCTCCTTAAAAAATGTTCTCTTGATGCCTTTTATCCACCAGCTACCAGCCCACTGATCTGCATCTATGTGGAGAAAAATACCTCCAAACAGGTCTCTATACTCTGTTTCTAATTTCTCTCCCCTCTTTTCTTTTAAACCCCCTCTAATAAAGGTTTTGCCTCTGTCCTCCACAGGAACTGCACTGGTCAAGGCAGCGATGACTTGAACATTGCTAAATCCGGTAGTCAATCATTAGTCCTCCTCTCTGCTTGACCTGTCCTAGGTGTTTGACTGAGTTGGCCACACTTTCCTTCTTCACCTGGTTTTCAGGATACCATGTTCTCTTGATTCCTCACTGGCTGCTCTTTTACTGTCTCCTTAGCAGGTTCTTCCTCTTCTCCCAAATCTCTTGATGTTGAAGTGTGCTAGAGCTTAGTCTTTGGTCTTTTATTCTCTATCTGTGCCCTTGGTTATCTCATTCAGTCTCATGGCTTTAAAAACCATCTATATACCAGTGACTCCCAAGTTTGTACCTCTAGCCCAGACCTCTGACCTGCACCCCAGACTTGTATTCACAACTGCTTGTTCAATGTTGGGTGTCATCTAAATGACAGCCCCAATTGAACAAGTACAAAACAGAACTTCTGCTCTTCTTCCTCCAAACCTACTTCACCTGCAGTTTTTTCCATCTCTGTTTTTGGTAATCCCATCCTTCCATTTGCTCAGGCCAAAAAGTTTGGATTTATTCATGACTCCATTCTTTTCTTCACACCATATCTGATCTGCTGGAAAATCCTGCTGCCTTTTCCTTTAAGTTACAATAGAGTCTCACCACTCCTCTACTCTGATCCAAGCCAAGCCATCATCTCTTGTCTGAATTACTGCAATTGTTTCCCAGCAGCTTGGGCTAAGAATGCTAAGTCACACGGTGGTGGTATAGTGGTGAG
Organism: Equus quagga; assembly: GCF_021613505.1. Taxonomy (NCBI): domain Eukaryota; kingdom Metazoa; phylum Chordata; class Mammalia; order Perissodactyla; family Equidae; genus Equus; species Equus quagga. Next base: position 87,467,208 of record NC_060274.1, on the reverse strand, counting down.
CATAGCTGCCTTCCAAGAAGGCTAAGTCAGGTTATCTCTCTCTTGTGGTCAAAACCTGCCGATGTTTCCCCATCTCACTCAGAGTGAAAGCAAAAGTCCTTGCCGTTGTACAATCTGGCCCTTTCCCCGTCACCTCTTAGGCTTTGGATACAATGTTAGTGGGTGAAATACTGGAGGGGGAATCAGTGGCTACAACCATTCATTCTTTCAGTCATTCCTTCAACAAACGGTTATTGAGAGCCTACTATGTGCCAGGCACTCTTCTAGGTGCTTGGGACATGTTGGTGACAAATCAGACAAAAGTTTCTGCCTCATGAAGCTTGCACGATAAGTAAGTTACATAATTTGTTAGAAGGAAATAAGAGTTAGGGGAAAAGGTAGGACAGTAAAGAAAATCCATAATCCTTGCTGGGGGGAGAGTGGGGAGAAATTGTGGTTTTTAAATACGGTGGCCTTGTTGAGAAGGTGATATCTGAGCAAAGCCTTATAGGAGGAGAGGGAGATAGCATTGCAGGTGACAGCAGTAATGGGGTCTTTCGGCAGCGGCCATGCTGGGAGTCGAGCAATGGCTGCTCCTGACAGGGTGTTGCAGGCAGTGGTAGCGGTGGTCATAGTTGGGCCAAATAATTTGGGTCAAAACAGTGAGCTCTCCATGTAGCTTTGATGAAAATATATTTGTTAGATTTCTACTTCCTTTAGAATCAGATTCCCAAAGTGGATTCTGAGCAATAGTTCTCAACAGGTCAAATAAGTCTGGGAAATGTTGCTTGGAGTTTCACAGGAAACATCAGCATCTTAAAGGCTTTGAGGGGTTCGCCGGTAAAGAAGCATGTTTAGCTCAACATTTATTAAGCTTATTTAGTTGTGGAATTCTTTTTTTAAATGGAACTCCTAGTCAAATTCCATAGAACTACAAACTTGGAAATGTTTATGTAGACATATTGGAACCAGCCAAACTGGGAAGATTTGATTGGGTTCTCACTGGGGGCAATGTGCTTAGAGGAGCTAGAAAACAGAGCTAGTTGCTAGGGTGAGTGGGGTCCTCTAACCGGGAAAGTCTGGACAGTCATGAGGTTAAAAAGGGCTGGGGATGGGTCTAGAGTCAAGTAATCATTGATTAAATATTTATTCAATGTTTCCTTTCTTGTGGCATATTATGTGCTGAGAGTTGGCAAACTTTTTCTGGAAAGGACCAGATAGTAAACATTTTAGGCCTGTGGGCCATAAGGTAGTGTGAAAGCACCTATAGACAATATGTTATTGAGAGAGCATGGCTGTGTTATAATAAAATGTTGTCTATGGATACTGAAATTTGAATTTCATATAATTTATATCTCTCATAATATGTATTTTTCTTTTGATTTTCTTTCCAATCATCTAAAGATATAAAAACCGTTCTTAGCTTGCATACCCTAAAAAAAGTAGGTGGTGGGCTAGATTCGGCTCCTGGTTGATGTATGCCAACTCCTGCTCTTTGCTATGTGCGTGCAGGAGCTCAGAGCCTAGCGGGAGGCATCTGTGTGGATAATTACAGTGTATTGTGGAAAGGGTTGTGGTCCATGTCAGCACAGGATGCTTTGAGAGCCTGCAGGAGGAGGTCCCAACCCATGCTGGGAGGGCTTTGGGTGGGTTGGGAGGGGAGCTAACTGGTAAGGCCCTCTGGATTTTTTGCTTCGTCTTCAAGAACTGGTTGGGTGTTGCCTTCATGGTGTACCTGCCTGAACTCAAGTGTTTCTTCTTCTGCCTGGGCATCTCTTTCCCTCAGGTCCTGGTCCTGACCCTCAGTGTTCGCCTTGGGTCTCTTTTCTGGTGCTACTATTTTCCTTCTGGCCCCTTGGTTGGGTTCTATGGTTTATATCCTCGTTTGCCCTCAGTTTACTATGGAGGCCTTACGTTTTGAGGATGGGCCCAGCAGCTGCAGCTTTCTCAAGTTTGGGTGTGTTTCCTCCCTCCTGGCCTCTCTCCCTCAGGGGTGGTATTTGCTCTTGGCTCCGTCAGTTTCTGACACTCACTACAAGAACTTCACACAGTGGTGTGCTGGAGCCAGCTCAGCTGGTTCCTGCGACCCAAATGCATGCACCTCATCCCAAGTGAGTTCAGTGATGTCTGGTTGGTAGTTTGAAATCTGCCACGGTGGGAGTATTTACACCACAGAAATTGGCAAAGGAAATCTGCAAATGCAAACCAGGGCTTTTTTTCTTTGTGGTGACTATTCCTGCCCTGGAGAGCAGGTTTACCAGCATAGCACTCTTTATAAGCCCAGGCAAAGTTATTTTATTTTATTTTTGTGAGGAAGATTGTCCCTGCGCTAACATCTGTGCCAATCTGCCTCCATTTTTTGTATGTGGGATGCTACCACAACATGGCCTGATGAGCGGTGTGTACGTTCATGCCTGGGATACGAACTCGCGAACCTCCGGGTCAGGGAAGCAGAATGCACAAACGTAACCATTACACCACCGGGCCAGCCCCCAAAGTTATTTTTTAAGGTATAACACAACCCTACTCATGGATTTATAGAATGGTAGAGCTAGGAGAAATTTGGAGTTAGGTGTAGTGTCCGCTACTAAACTGTCAAAAATGCCTGGGATATCTCCTCACTCCTGTGCCTTCCTGACAAATTCCTATAAGACTCTCCCAGTCGGTGCTGGTCACCCTTCCTTAGTATGTGCAATCATGTCACACTTTTTTGTCATCTTCTGATTCCACGTCTATCTTTTATTCAACTATGAGCTCCTTGAATGTGGGCCAGGAGGGACAACTGTGGGGTAGTGATTAATTGCCAGGGCTCCAGAGCCAGGCTGTCCGAGCCCCAATTCTGGTTCCATTACTTATGATCTGAGTAACTCTGAGCAAGCTACTGAGTAATTCTGTTTACTTCATCTGTAAACTTGGGGTAATGGTAGGACATTCCTCGTAGAGTGCAAGGGTGAAATAACTTAATATACACAAAAGCACCTAGAACAATACCTGCCTTCAAGAGGCATTCAGTGAACTCAGCTCTTATTAGCAATCATTTTGTCTTTAATTCCCATCATATTGTCTGGCACATGTCAGATGGGACATATTTAATAGGTACGTGAAAATCTAACCATATGAGCAAAAGTGTAAATGGAGACAGAGAAGGGAGTGATTTTTGTGGGCTGGAGTGAGGGAATTTAAACAACTGATGAGGTTTGAAACAGGACTTGAAGGGTGGGTAGAGCGTGGCCAGATGGGGAAGGTTAATGGTTAATTCAGCAGGCATCCGTAGGAAGAACTCTCCACAAGTGAGGCCATTTGGTAAATATAGAAACTGAATGTGAAAAATAATTAGCATTAAGCTGATTTCATCTCAAGTTAGTAGCAGGCCTGCTATCAAAATTCCATTTCTCTCCTCCCTAGTGTCTGCTGAGGTGTTACTAAGTGTTTTGCTTTAGGAATATAATGGATTTTAATCATTGAACGAAGCACTTGAAGAAAAAGCAGGAGGAAGTCTGGAATGTTCTGTAACTCTAGGCATCTATTTTATGCATGCTGAGAAATTAACACAATATGATAACATTTCTACAACCTTCCAAGAGTGATTTTACGATGACTTAGAGATTGCAACCCCTTGATTCTTCCCTCTCCCACCTCCATTGTCACTTTGCCTTTTGTGAATTATTCTTCCTTTTGGAACTCACCTGTACTTTCTTTTGGCAAATCAAATGCAGACTAATAACATGAGGCTGGGCCCTGAGATTATGCTAAAAGAGAGACTGCTTCACAAGAGAAGGGAGGAGGGGTATTAATTTGTCTTTTTTAGGACCTACACAGTGATTGAGACTGACATAATTCTCTTTGAGGTTTTTATTCCTTTGTCGTTGAGCAATTGTTCTTCAGCTGATAAGAGTAGATCAGACAAGAGAGGGCGACTGCTACATAAGAGAGATCAGGACTGTTGTGAAATTTATCTTTAGTCCTCTCCCCACTCCAGAATTCATGGCTTCTGGGGCAGGAGAGATCTGAGTTTGAGTCAGGACTCTGTCATTTTGTAGTGGGTGACCTAGGGCCCATGACACACCTTTTATTTTGAGTCACACTTTCCTCCTCTGTCAACACCTGCATGGCAAGTGATGTAGGTTTCAATGAGATGGAGCTTGGGGGGGTCAAGGGGGCGGGGACAGTATGAGCCTGAACCCCGGAGGCTTAGGAGACGCTTGAGAAGTGCTTCCTTCCTTGCTCTTGCTTTTCAAAGTTCTTTTCTTCCAGAAGGTGTTATATGTGTTAACGAATGGTGGGATCTTCCTTACACATATTTAAACTGATACAGATATGTGAAAATTACCATCCAGATGGAACTTTTATTTTGTGAATGTGTGCAGGAGTATGAATGTGTGTGTGTGTGTGTTCCTGGAGGGCCTGCAGGCACAAGTATGATAATATTCCCACAACAATTCCTTGCATCCTACCCTCAACTCCATTTTTTTCTTCTCTTCCATCAAGAAAGCAAATCTGTTAACCAAGGAATAGAAAAAAGTAGCAGACTGGTCTGAAAATGCATTGGACAAGAAAAACCCATTCTATTCTTGTAAAATCTTGGAGATTTATGACAAACATGATACTTGAAATTCACAATACACAAACAGCTGTCATTCTCAAAATATGCTATATATTGGGTGGTCTCAGTGAAATCCAAACTTTTGTGAACTTTACAAAACGTTACTGCAAACAAGGGTTTGGTGAATCAGTAATGTCAATTAGTAGATTGAAGATTCGCTGTTTGGTAAATTAGCATTCATTGAATTGACCCAAATCACCTTGTCTACCGCCTCCCCAGCTTGCCTGGGTATGGGCAGGAAAGCTTTGCCTTGTGTCCAAGGCCATGGCATTCAGAGGGGTCTTTTATCCACCTCATTCATTTTAGATTTGGGTATAATAAAGCATGTAATTGTGTTTTATTTTCTATGCTCAGGAGGCATAAAAACTATACAAAGTTAAGAGAAAATACTTTCCGTCATAAAATATATGCAATTAAACAACATCTTAAGAAAAATTTCTGCAGGCCAATTTTCACTTTAGAATGGACTTCTTAACTTTTCAGTCTTCATACCCAGAGGGGGCGCTGTGGAAAGGAAGAAAGTGCACTAGCCCTATTGAAGAACGGTGTTCAAATCCAGACTCTGCCACGTATGAGCTCTGTGACCTCGGGCGTATTACTTCACCTCTCTGAGTTTGTTTTTCCACTCGAAAAATGAGTCATTCTAACTACTCACAGAGTTCTGGCTAATGACATTCTATAGTGGCCTTTAGCCCACTTTTCCTTTCCTGCCTCCTCTGGACCAGCGCTCTCAGGATGCAGGAGTATTTGCCACATGGGGATCATTCCAGGGGTCTGGAGGAAGCCCATCTCACCTTCCCAGCTGATTCCTTTTTCAGTGATGGCTTGCCCATTGCCCAGATGGACTGGTCCCTTCATGTGCTAGCTGGAGAGATAGGAGTCAACAGCACTCAAGGGGATGGATGCCATCCCTTGGAGGGTGAGAGGAGAAAAGGGGCCTGTAACAGAACTCTTGGGAACACCAATGTTTAAGAGACAAGGGGAGGGTAGAAGGCTAGCCCGGAGGGAGCTGGGCATGGGAGAGCGGGAAGATTCAAAGGCAAAATCAGGCAGAGGAGCTAGTCAACTGCATCGGACACAGCGGAGAGGCCACGGAGGACGTGCTCCTCTGGTTATCTTCAGGTGCCTGACAGGGCATGTTTCTTTGCTGCTAGAGGCAGCAGCCAGGAGGACAGCAGCTGCAGAGGAGTGGCGGGGCCGGGGGTGGGGTGGGGCCCGTGGAGGAACTAGAGGGCCCAGGAGAGCAAGGTAAGCCCCGCTGAACGCAACTAACTTCGTCCAAAATCGTCCCAACGCCCTTCTTTCGTCTGCTCTTGCAACAGCTTAAGAGAGCACAGTTCCACTGAAGCACGATCAGTTCCACTGAAATGATGGAAAAACCAAGACTCAGAGGACGAATGCTGTTTTCAGCCATCGTGGAGCTGGGATTCGAATCTAGCTCTCCCGAACCTCAGTCCCGAGCCCTTTGCGTCTTTGGGAGTTTCCTCAGCGTTTCCAGTTCCCAGGGAGCAAAGCCGCGCTTGTGCGGTATCCCGGCAGGACTCCACGCTGGCTCTCTTTGTGGGAGAATATATGGGCAAACGGGGTCCATCGTCCTCATGGCAAATCATGGCATGATTTCCCGCCTTTACTCCGCCGCCTGCGCTCACTGCCTTTCGCCCTGGTCACTTCTGCTAGATAAGTGGGGCGTCCTTACAGCCTGGCTGGGAGAGACCACAGGGCAGCCCAAGAAGGGGCGGTCTTGCCAAACCCACAGGCGCCCTCCAGCGGGGCTGGCGGTAAGCACAGCCGTGTGGACAGCGCCCAGGCGGGCGGGAGTCTGGGAGGAAGGCCTGTGTTATCCAAAGTGAGGTTCCTGGTGCTGGGGGCTGTGGCCGTGGTGGGGGATGTCTGGACAAAGGGACCCTGTGAGGCTCTTTGGAATGGGGAGGAATTTTATCACAGTTAGTAGGAGATTGGGTTTGGATTCTGAGAATCCTCAAGTTACCCCTGGGTGTGACAATGTTGCCAGCCACATTGTCACCTAGTGCCATTTCCCTCCTTGTTTTTGTGAAAGGAACACTGGCGTCATTAAGGCTTTTGAAGTGCCTTTCTTCTAAAAGTTCAGGGTTTCTTTTTTTTCCTTTTGAGGAAGATTAGCCCTGAGCTAACATCTGCTGCCAATCCTCCTCTTTTTTGCTGAGGAAGACTGGCCCTGAGCTAACATCCATGCCCATCTTCCTTTACTTTATACGTGGGACGCCTACCACACATGGCTTTTGCCAAGTGGTGCCATGTCCGCACCCGGGATCCGAACCGGCGAACCCTGGGCCGCCAAAGCGGAACGTGTGCACTTAATTGCTGTGCCACCCGGCTGCCACCTAAAAGTTCAGGGTTTTTACATAACTTTATAAAGTGTTGTGGAGCATTGGAAATAACACGGGCAGTCATAAGTTCTGGTGGCAGAATCACACGAACTAGTTTGGGGAATCTATCCCCTTCTCTGACCCTGTCCCTCTCCCTGAACTTCTCACCCTTCACAGCTTGCTATGTCAAAGAGACATGGTGCAAAACTGCCCTGAGATGCATAAGGTGCAAAAAGACAGCAACGACAATGAGAGCAGCAGCTGATGTTTATTGAGCGGTGACTATGTGCCGTACGTTGCTCTAAGCACCATTCATGGATTAAGTCATTCAGTCCTCACAAGAGCCATATGAGGTACCACAATTATCTGTGAAGAAACTGAGGCAGAGCCCAAGGTCATGCAGCCAATAATAGCAGCGCTAGGATTTGACCCTGGCTATGGAGCTTGTGCTGTTTGTCGTGATGTTTTACTGTGTTAACATGAGCGTAGGTAGGATGAAAATGATGTGGGTACTGTTAGGGTGAAAATGACAATAATAATGTCAAAAAAAAAAAAAAACCCTATCACTTTGGCTCATGTCTTTTTATCACTCTCATCTCAAAAAAGAGACTAGCGTAAATGTTATCTCCTCCAGGAAATTGTGGGTGGAACTAACGGCCCCGTGCTGGGCTCCCCCCACCTCCTGAACTTCTCTCTGTCTTAGAATCATGTGAGATTATCATCTACTCCCTTGTGGGTCGGCCCTCTAGACTGTGAGCTTCCTGAAGGCAGGGACCGTGACCCACAGCCTGGCCCAGGCAGGGTGACCATGGAGCTTGGACCCTGAGCCTCTGGGCACTCTCAGCGTTTTCTCGCCTTCCTCTCTTCCCTCCCACTCCTTTGAGGCAGCTGGATCTCCCTCCCGTCTTCCTAAGAGGGTCTCTGTTGAGACGTTTCAAGATCTATCTGGGAGTCAGGAAGGCAGGTCTGTGGTCCTCTGAGGGGCTGCTGACTAACGGGTGAGTCATCTTGACGACACTTGTGGTTTTCTCATTTCCCTTGGTGCAGCAGGAAGCTGAGGTGGTCAGTGCTGGGGGCCTGTGCCATGTTGTGGATGGGAACCAGGCTCACCTAAGATACCTGGGGGGATAGGGTGGGGGAGAAGCTTGGGAGGTGGCTAAGGGCTCCCTCCCCCAGGGACAGAAACCTTAAGGACAGTTCAAGGGCGGTAAATCTCAGGGCCACCATTCTGTATTCCAGGTGCGGGGATGGGAAAGGACTAGGGCCTCCCCTATGGGCTCTAACTAGCACCTGTCTCCTCTCTGCTTGTTTATTTCTTTGGACTTTATTCAAAAAGGAAGAGGTTGAAAAAGTAAGAGTGGGTGGAAGGCCATCGGATGAGACTGTCTGGAACTTTAGACCCTCTCAGAAGATGGAGAAAGACAGCGTAGCACGGGGCATGGGAGCCTGGAGAGGAGTCGGACTGGTCTCCATTTAGATCTCACGCTCACCTTGCTGTAGCCGGCCTCAGTTTCACCACGTGGGAAATGGGGATTGTTGTGAGGGCTCAAGACGATTCTGTAGGGGACAGGTTCTCGTGCAGTTACCTGGACAAACATGAGTTGAAAATGAAGAAAACTACTAGAAAGATCCACTGACTTTTCTCTCCTTTCAATTTAATCATTGAATTAACACTTCAGTTTTTCCCTTTTCCACTTCTTATTATTTCCAACACGTGGGCTAGCATTTCTAGCTCACTGCCACTGTTCAGTTTTCCTTGTGATTTGCTTCAGTTGTCACACGTTTTGAGTCAATCCCATAACCGTGTGCTGAGTGCAGGCTCTGTGTCAGGGACGATGCTTTGTGGTTTGGAGGATATCTTCAAAATCAGAGGGAGAATTCATGAAGCATCTCAGGTGAAAAGAGGAAATAAAGTTGCCAGCCCATTCTCCCAAATGCCTTTGTTGGCTTGAGAGGCATTTTGTTAAAAATTCAGTTGCCAAATGTACATGGAAGAATTTATCACAATGAAAAAAATACCTTTTGGGAACTTACATACCTGACAAAAGCATCTTAGCATTAAATCGTTAATACTCCCACCTGCTGCCAACTATAACTGCTCTCTTTTGTCATGATAATACAGACTGGCTGATGCTCTGGGAGAGGTTTTGGGCAACAATATAATCAACATCTGGGAAAATTTGCTTGCAATTCTGAGATTTCAGTCATCTTGTCAATGTAGAGTCTTTGTACTTTGCCCACCCATGAAGATTTTTATAATTCATGATTGTAATTTAGAATTCCAACCACACAAGTCTGTAATCTATTTCTTTTGGCATCAGCTTGCCTTGTATGGTGAACATGCCTAATAGTTTATAAGGCACCAATACATAAGGTGTCTCATAACTGATGATGTGGTATCAGGACTTTTCCGTTAGGCTGTGGTTTGATGGAAGAATGAAATCCCTTCAGAAGAGAGGAGCCAGGAGTCTCGAGACAACGAATACGAATTCTTCTTTACTCAATCAGTGGGAAGGATGGACCATCTTAGCCTGATTCATGAGGATGGTTAGAGCACATCCCTGACACAGAAAGCTGACATGCTAATTTCTACATTTCTTCTTAAAGCTACTGCTGTAACCAGAATATTTGTGTATTCATTCAACAAGTATTTGTTAACTGCCTCCTCGGTGCTAGGCAAGTTCTAGGTATTTGGAATACATCAATGAACGAAATAGGATAGCCTTCACGAAGCTAACAGTCTGGAGATGGGTTATTCATCTGGCTCAGGATAATTTAATCTATATTTTACATTATAAAATGGCTTAAACATGAAAAATACGGAAAGTAATTTAGATGCCCATATCTGTATTGACAACTGACTTTTAACATGTTTCTTTTTTTCTAATTATGGGCGCAGTACAAAATTTGGAAGACACATAGAAGAAACTAAACTCCACCAACCTTCCTGGTGGGAGGCCACCCGGAGTGCAGCCAGTTAATGTCCTTAGGAGCTAGGAGAAGCCTGAGCTCTCTGGCTCCAGGAAACCAAGTTACCTGTATTCCCAGCCCTGGCATATAATCACTGTTACCATTTTGGTGTGTTTCCTGCCTGTCTTTCTGAAGTGCATTTTTAACATAGTTGCAACCACATTGTATCCTACTTTGTTGTTGCCTCTTATTTCTTAAATGTACTTTATCTTTACTCTTAGTAACTATGTTATTCTGTGACATATCCTCCAAAACACCAGCATCCTTATCATTATCATCAACAGAGGCCACATCCAGGACACAAGAGTGTGGAGTATGTGTGTGTGTGTAGCTAGCTGTGTGTATTTGTGTGAGTGTGTGTTTGCTGGTGACAAGAACATGTTTGCCGTCCTCGTTTGAGGTGAATCACGAAGCTGGAAGAAAGTCCTAGATGAATTTGGCTACCAGTGAACAACAGATGGAGGAGAATCTCCCTATTACAAGTCATTTTGGCAAATAGTTGCATCCACTCTGGTGTCGGAAATCCCCTTTGGGCTGCCCGTCTGTTCTCTTTGGTTCCAGCGTTCTCGGTGCTCTTGGTAATTCTGTTGCCAAGGTTGCCACTGAGAGGAGTTACCTCCTCCAGGGATTTCAGAGCCACGGTAAGAAAATCTAACTCCGTAATTTTGTTTATGGTTATTGGAGGGCTTGAAATGAGATGCATATGTAAAATACTTAGCATAGAACCTGGCACCTGGTGGCCCGACCCATGTTAGACCCCTAAGAAACCACACTCCCTTCCCCACGTCCAAGTGCAGGTGTGTGCCGACTCTCCCCACAATGCACGATCCATCTGGGACCTATTGCGGTGCAAGTCGTAACCTTGGATGCTCTGTATTTATTCTAATCCCCTATTCCCCAGACCCTCGTCGAACATCTTTGATGTGGCAAATTTTGCTGGCCTACTAAAGATTATTCACTTAATTTCTCTCTGCTCTTACTCTTGCCTCTTGACACAGTGGCATTTTTGTATTTCTATATATTTATGTTTCCTAATTACAGAAAGAAAAAAAAAACATACGTTAAAAGATGATGTAATTTTCAACTACTAAATGAATTATGTCTTGGCTTGTTTCCTAAAGCCAGAGCCATAACTACTATTAAAATTGTTTATACTCTAAAACCTATAAGTGACAAGAGCAACAACAAACCATATGAAAAAGAGATGTTCTTTCTGGGGCAAATCTTTAATGTATATTATGGTGGTGGGCTTAGGTTCTTCAACTGAGTGAGCCTAGACTTAAGATTGAAATGTTAAACTGTCATTTGGGGACAGATTTTTTTCCTCAGCCCTGCGCACACAGGTGGAAACCGTGTCTGCACCTGGTGAGTTGGAGGTCAAATTTGGTCAAAACAGTGGAGAGGATAGAGTTTCAAAGGATCTATGTTTACCAAACCCTCTTTTCTTTCCTAATTTCATTTCCCCGGCTCTTTCTTGCAGTTTGATGGGGCCGTATGACTAATTTCTGGCTATTGGAATGTGGGAAGAAGGGATATGTGTTTCTCCCACACCTGGTCCCTATAATCCTTCTTCATGGACCTCCACCTTATTTTTCCTCCTTCATCTGTCAGCTAGATGTGGAGCATCCCGTGGAGGACTCTGGGACCTAGGGCTTGGTGCAGCAACAAGATGGAAGGATCTTAGGTCCCTGAATACCTCCAAAGAACGAAACCCAACAGCTCCCTGCTCTGATCTACATTGGGCTTTGTAATGAGCAAGAAATAAACCTTTATTGTGGTGTCAGCCTACGGAGAATTTGTATATTTGTTATGATGTTAGATACCCAAACTAATATAGGATTTGGCACATAGTAGGCCTTCAATAAATATTAGTATTTTTTCCTGTTGGTCCCCAGGAAGCACAGAATGTCAGAACTCTCTCAAGGAAGGCTGAAATGAGAAGAATTGATAGGGTATGTCTCAGCAAAGTCCTTGAGAGAAAGTCAGGAATCAAGTGGGGAAGCCAAATACATTGCCAATGGCACATGGTGGGGTCTGCAATGGAAGATGTGGCCTTGCCTCAGGAGCCGGATAGAAACATGATGGAAAAAGGTTGGAAATAGACTTGGAGTATTTGGGATAAATGTTGCAAACCAGTAGTAGTTCTTATCCCTGGTTTCTCACTAGAATCATCTGGTGAGCTTTAAGAAATGCCAATGCTTAGACCCCTATCTCCATTCAAGACCAGTGAATCAGAAGCTCTTCTGGTGAGCCTTGATGTCTATATGATTTCCTAGTTCCAGGGGTGAGCTCAGCTTGCTGTGTTGTTGAGAACCTCTGCGTAAATAATATTGAAGCATTTGTGTCTCACCTTTACTTAACAGTGGGTACTTGTGTGAGGCATACTTGGGTACCCAAAGGGACCGAGTAATCTTAAGGTGTGCTAAATAAAGTTCAGAGATAGTTGCAGCCAGAAGAAACTATGGCTCAAATACGCCATTTCCCGAGACATGTGTGACTTTTTTTTCTGCAGAGATGTGGAAGGTCAGACTGTCGGATGGTCCTGATGCCTTTGAGTTCTGTTCTAGTGTTCTGGGTGCTCAGTCAGAGGACTGTCCCAGAGTCCTGGAGCCAAAAGCTCCCCTTCCACAGTTGTCATGAGCCATGTTCCTGCTCTCTTGGGGAATTATGGAGCTTCACGTCTCTGAGGCTGGTTTTGTGTAGAGATGAAAGAGCAAGGAGTTAGTGGCCACTGTGGATAATGGAGCATACTGACAGTGATCACTAGTAAAATATGATGCTTTTGAGGATGTGGACAAGTTGATTGGGAGTAATATTTCAACTGAGCTTAAATACCTGCTATGATTTTGGAAACCTTATCAAATTCAGTGCCATCTTATTAAAATGACCTAAAGAGGAAGATTGAAAGGCGGTGCTGAATCGCCGGCTCTGAGTTGCCTTTTCTTTGAGAGACACTGTACTACGGGAGGTCCGCTCGGCACTGTGACCCCTGTGCACTATTCACCCACTCATTCTTTCAACAACTTCTAATGGGAATTTACGTGCCAGGCATCGTGCAAAGAGCTAAAGAAGTGAATAAGACATGGTCTCCATCTTCAAAGATCTTTTTGAAGGAATTTTCACTTGTAATTTGTGTATTTATTAGGCCCTGCAAGAGAGGCCTGATTACGCCCATTTTACAGGAGAAGAAAATGAGACAGAGCAATTAAGCAACTTGCTGGAGGTCACACATCCTCTGGCACCTGTATCGTCACCCCGGGCTTCTCACTCGGGTTCAGAGGCCTTTCCACAGAGGCCTCCCCAGGGAGAAGAACCAATGGCTGTTGGAAGGTGGAGGGGAGAAAGGTGCTTGCCAAAGCTGATGTTCCCGTCCTGACCTACCAGGGAGGGGCTCTCTGAAACGAAGGCATAAACGTGAATTCAAAACTATTCTAATCATTTCACCACAGGGAAAAGTGTATGAATCTGAAGGTGGATGAGGAAACGGAGGTGGCCAAGAGAGGTCTTCAGGAATCATCAAGTGCCCCAAGCTTGCTTGGACCAAGGAGCACAGTCAGAATCATGGAGAGAAATGCCTTCCTGAGCCAAGAGAGGTCTCACCACAGACAGTCATTGTGCTGGGGGCTTCTCCAGCTCGTGCTGCCATTCTCAAACTGGCTTTGGCCTTCAAACTTTCCTTGGGGTCTGGAATATGATTCCTGCAGATGCTCCGATTCCTGGGTCCTCTCAAGCTGCTTGATGGCCACTTGTATCTATTTCCCATCTTCTCCAGATTCTTTCTTACTACGTTTGTATTAGTCATGGTTCTCCAGAGAAACAGAACCAACAGGATGTGTGTATGTATGTATGTATGTATGTATGTATCATCTCTCTAGGGAGAGATTGATTTATTTTAAGGAATTAGCTCATGTGATTGTAGAGGCTTGGTGAGTCCAAAGTCTGCACAGTAGGCTGGCAGGCTGGAGATGAAGGGAAGAGTTGCAGTTCAATGGCCATCTGTTGGTAGAATTCTTTCTTGCCTTGAGAGGAGGTCAGTCTTTTTTCTATCAAGACCTTCAACTGATTGGATGAGGCTCACCCACATTATGGAGGGTAAAGCTTTCCTCAAAGTCCACTGATTTAAATGTTAATCTCATACAAAAAAAAATCTTCACAGAAACATCCAGAATAATGTTTGAGCACATAGCTGGATACTGTAGCCTGGCTAAATTGACACATAAAATTAGCCAGCATAATCCCCATGGCTCTCACATGTGCTCCCTACCTGTCAGAGTGTGCATGAAAAATGAAACATCCAAATGCTCCTTCTCTGGCTTGTTCTCTGCGTCTGCAGTTAGAGTCTTCTTTAAGAAAAGCAAATCTGATGGTATCAGTGTAGCAGATTCTGTCAAGGCCCTGTCCCTATCCTATGCTCTTACTACTGCATCGGCATTTCTTTGCCCGAGAGCTTCATCTGGCCACCAGATCTTGCTCTGCTGCCATTTCAGCAGGCCAGAAGTACCAGGGAGTTGGTGCCTTCGGGGAGCAATCCTTAACCAATGACTGACAGGAACGCCCCGGCTCCTTCTCTCCTCGGGGTGATAGCTAAGGCACGTGCCTTACTTACCCTGGCCCCTGCTGTTCCGCAGAGGATTAAGCTGCGGTTACCCACAGTGCTAGCTTGTCTTTACTGCTGTTTTTCCTTCCTTGTCTAACTTCCTCACTCCCTTCCTGAGAGTTCCCATTTCCTGTAAAAGCATTTCACTCTCTGTAGGAGACAGTCCAAACTTCCCAGCATGAAAACCAAGGTCCCCCATACCTCTCCAAGGATCACCTAGGCTCCCCTGGACCAGTTCCCCCCCAAGATTCTGGAGGCCCTATGAGCCAACATAAGGAGTTTTTACTTAATTTTAAGAGTCTACTCTATTAGTTTATTCTAAGAGTTTTTACGTTGTTCTGACAGTTTTTCTAGAGTGATGGGGAGTCACTGAAGGGTTTCAGGCAGAGGAAGGACATGACTAAATTTTTATTTAAAAATGTCACTTTGGCTGCTGGGTAGACAATGGCTTGGAGCAAGGATTCAAGCAGCTTGGGGAGTTAGGAGGCTATTGTGACAGTTCACGTAAGAGATAGTGTAGCCTGGACTAAGGGAAGGAGGGGCATGGAGAGGAGTGGATAGATGCCAGCCATTTAGGTCGTAGTTCTGCCAGGACTTAGTAACTGTTTAGATGAGAGAGACAGAGGGGACAGTAAGGACTCACAGGTTCTGATCTCATGGTAGAGTGGTTGGGGGGAACTTTTACAGAGATGGGGCTAGTGGAGGTTGAGAGTGAGGCTTTGATGATATTCTGGAAGTATTATGGCTAAGAACCCAAAAATGCCTGTCCATGAGGGGCCATGTGGGAACAAGCCCATGCTCCACTTTCCACACTCTGTGTTTGTCCTCATATGGGCTGCGTCACCCAGAAGGGCACCGTTTGCTCATCCTCACAGGGGTGCCACATGGCCTCTCCCCAGCAGAGGACCTTGCCCTAGGAAGTTTGGCTCAAAGAATGCCTTGGAACCCTTATCAGTCAGAGAAAGAAATTCTCCTCCTATGGGGATAGGTGGAAAGAGGGCAGCAAAGGTGGTCCTGGCCTGGGAAGGGGGGTGGAAGCACTGTCCCCCTCCTCCAACATCCCAAGTGAACTCTGGAGCGGGGAGTAGGAAGGTGAAGTGTTCAGATTTGGATGAGTCGAGGTTGGGTGCCTACCAGACCTTCTGAAGAAAAAGGAGATAGTCTGTTGCTTGGGAAAGTGATCTGGGTTGTGGAAATAGATACTGGAGAGTCATTAGCAGAGCTATCAAGAGTAAAGAGGCTTGCTCAGGGGAGAGGGCATGGAATGAGAAGATCAGAGTTTCCCTGGTTAACAACAACAGTAAGGGAATTGGCCAAGAAAGCTAGAACGAAAACCAGGAGTGAGTTGTGCCCTGAGGCCCAGGGAACAAAAGACATCCTAACTGATGCAGCTGTGGTCCACGGAGTTACATACTGCCAAGAGGCCTAGGAGTTGAGCGCCATGATACATCCACTAAATGTGGCGATGCCTAGGTGACAGAAGTATCATAGAATGGGGATGGGGCTGGAGGCTGGTGGGCGGCAGAGTAACTGAGCACTTCCTGAGGGTGTTTCCTGAGCCAGGTCCTGTCCAAGCTCCGGACTCCAGCTCTAAGAAAGCCCACGAGTGTCTGCAGCTCAGTTGAGTGATGGAGGCCTGGAACCTCTGTCTCGATGGCTCATGGGGGGATTGATATTCCAGGGCTTTGGACTGAGGAGTGAGTGAGCTCTGAGCCTCGTTCTTCTTGCCTCTGAACACGGATTATCTCAAAACTTTATGTAGAAAACAAGCACAAAAGGGACCCAGTGTCCTAGTGATGATGGTGATATTAAAAATAATATTTATTGAAAGTTTACTAAGGGTCAGGTCCAGGATAAGTCTTTAACATAAATTATCAGATATTCCCTATGAGGTAGGTATTACATCTCCATTTTATAGAAGAAAAAACTGAGAGCCAGAGAGGCTAGGAAACTTGCTCAAGTTTACACAGCAAGAAAGTAGAGGAACTTTTTGTCCTTTAAAATTTATTTTTAATGTTGTTAACCTATTTATTATGAACTAGCACCAAAGTTCATTATAGAGGAAGATGGAGAATGAATGGAGAGAGGGAATGACGGAGAATGACCATCCTGCCCCAATCATGTCACCTCCTTGGCAGGCAGCATTGTGTGTTACATCTGTGTTCACTGTTAAGTTCATCAAATGTTTTAGTGAAGGTCTCTCTGTGCCAGGCACCAGGCTGGGGCTGGGATGGAAGACTCACCCCTGTGGCCAGCAGCTCCTATCCTCATGGGGTGACCAGTGCACAACAAGCGGTGTGAGTGTAGCGTGATGATTTTAGGATGGGGATGCAGAATGGGGTGAAGGGGAGGCTTAAAGTGGAGCGGCCACCTCCCTCCAGGAAAGGCAGGAAGGACATGCTTTCTGGAGGACTTGGGACATCAGTGGAGACTTGAAGGATGAGGAGGAGTCTACAGGCAAAGCAAGTGGGCTGTGGGCGAAGAATATTCCAGGCTTGATATTCTGAATTAGGAAAAAGAAATTCAAGACAATCATTTTATCTCCCCCACCCCCAGCACAGAGTGTCTCCAGTTCTCAAAATCTCCTAACTGCAAAAGCTATTGGAACATTCTCCCCAAATTCTTAATGCAAAAAAGAAATTTAATTTACTCTAATTTGCTACCTACTATTATGGCAGAGCATTGGTCTGGGAGCCCCTCAGCTAATATTTTTTGAGATATTGAAGAATTTTTTGAGACACTGAAGGCAAGTACTGAAAAATAGTCAATTTCACAGGTGCACTAATAATATGTAAACAGAAAAAAAATTGAAGAATAGACAGAGGCCATCCCTAACACAAAGAAAAATCACCAGTGTGTGCAAATAGGATTCTGTAATCTGCATCAGGCCTTCCAGGCATTTTTCTGCCACCTGTCTCAGGCCCTCAAGTGTGTAGGCACTTTGCTTTTTACTCTCCCTGTTTATTTAGATGGTCTCTGCCATCCTTGGGCCGAATTAATATGGGAAACAAAGAATGGGCTCTAGGGGTGCAATAAAGTAGAAGCAAGATGAAACAGAAAAGGGCATTAGTGACCACCGAAGAGGAATTGCATCCATAAATACAGACTTTCTGAGACCGCTCTCATTCAGACCTCTGGTTCCAGAGGTTGTTCTGGAACTTACTCTTCTTGTAAAGTCCTCAAAGGCAGGGACTGTTTCTTGGTTAGCACGATGCCTAAAACACAGTTGCCACTCAATAATGTTAGTTTAACACTTCCCTTTCTCTGTTCATTTCTTCCTCCTCTCCGCCCCTCCTTGAAGGTAGTGTTTGGTAGATCAGTTAGGATTCTTGGTTGCAAGCAACAGAAACTCACAGAAGGGAATACAGTCTAAGGTACTAGGACATCTCATGGAATTTGGGAGGAGTTTATTTTCAGATACTAGCTGAAATGGGGCCTGGAGTGTACTGGAACTTTCTCTTCACTTTTCTCAATTCCTATTTCCAGCAAAGATACTTACCGGCCCTATCTGGATCCTACCACTTACCACCAGAGGAGCAGACTTGCAGTTCAGAAACTTCATTGCCTGCAGCCGTGTCTGTGATCATGTGAATGCGAGGGGGCCCTTCCCAGAAGTGGGAGTGGTTGTCAGGCAGCCTGTTGGGTGTCCGTGATGAGTATGAACAGCCGCTCTTATTGGAGAAACTTGGGTTTACAATTCTTGGACCATTGGCTGTTGGGAGAATTCCAAATGGTAGATGGCTTCCTACCTGCAAATGGTTGAAATGCATTAATGAACTGCTGAGGAGCTATCTCCTCTTTGGTAAAACAAAAAGTTATTTTCTTAGAAAGCTGGCTTTTTGATAACATATGCTACATATAGTGTCTCACTTTTTTCCAGAGGTTTAAAAACCAAGGAGCAATATTTACTTGCCATCGACACTCTTTCTCTTATGTAGAAACAGGTATCAGCCCCTTTACAGGGAATATTCAAGGACATGATATTAGTGCCTGAGTCAGAGGAGCATCCTGCAGGTTTTTATTTTCCCATATACAATTGTTATGTTTTGAAGGACATTATTTGATCCATGAGCTATGAATTGATTTAGGTACTGAGTTCAGTTCCTACTCTACTTTCTCGGGCTGAAGCCAGAGTCACACATTACATCTTGAGAGAAATTAATCTTGGCTAATGACTAGATCAAACCATTTTATGCATCTTGTTTCTTTCCTTCCTTCCTTCCTTCATTCATCAAACATTTGTTGCTGTGCCTTCCCTGTTAGAATCCATTCCAGTGCTTAAAAAAAGATCAATCCTTTCCAAACTTATTTTAAAGTAAACGTAATAAAACTAGAAGCTATCCAAGCCTGGACAGGTGTGAGATATTTACTATAATCTAGAAGTCAGCAAACCTTTTCTGTAAAGGGTCAGACAATAACTATTTTTGGCTTTATAGGCCATACAGCCTCAGGCACAACTACACAACTCTGCCTTTTGGTTTAAAAGCTGCCATAGACAACAGGTGAATAAATGAACGTAGCGATGTTCCAATAAAACTTTATTTGTGGACACTGAAATTTGAATTTCATATAATTTTAACCTGTCACAAGAGTAGCTCTTCTTTCGAATTTTTTTCAGTCACTTAAAAATGTTAAACCCATCCTTAGGTGGAAGACTCTGGAGAAACAGGTAGCGGCTGCATTTGACCTGCACGCATCAGTTTGACAACTCCTGCTCTACCAAGACCATCGGATCCTCTCATCTGCCTGGCTGTCCTTGTTTAGTTTTTTTTACTTCACAGGCATCCTTGAAGGAGCATTTCTGAAAGAGCAAGCCAAAGCAATGCTTCTTTTGATCTTAGTCTTGAACTCCTTCCTTCTTGGCTTATGTAATGGTCGCATTCGCCTTCACCCGGTTTGGTGTGAGAGCCCCACACTGAGAAGGCTGCTTGAAGACTCTGCACTTGAAGCGATGCCTTTAGTGGTTCTCTAGGTGTGCAGTATCTAAAACCAGGGAGAGAGATAACGATTCCGGGGAGAAGCAGTTTAAAAACAGTTCTAATTGTTCAGGCAGGTTATTTTTACCAGTCTTTAGGCGACAGATCAATGATCACATTGTTATTATTTTTATAGATGATATTTCAAAAAGCTTTTCTGCTAAGAGTGATTAAATACCAAGTTTTAATTTTACTCACTCAAGGAAAAATTTCCATCGCACTAGGATATTTTTTCTTGATAATTTACTATAGGAGACTATCACTTGGAGCTTTCAGGTGACACAAAAGAAGGCATGCGCTGCTGATGAAGGTTTGGGAAAGAGGGAGAAATACAGGGTAATGGGAACTGTAGGAAACTTTTGGTGGTTACTATATGAAAAAATATATAGGGGCCGGTCCTGTGGCCAAGTGGGTAAGTTCGCGCGCTCCGCTTCTGGCGGCCCAGGGTTTTGCTGGTTCGAATCCGGGGTGTGGACATGGCACTGCTCATCAAGCCATGCTGGGCAGCATCCCACATGCCACAACTAGAAGGACCCACAACTAAAAATACACAACTATGTACCAGGGGGCTTTGGGGAGAAAAAGGAAAAATAAAATCTAAAAAAAAATTTTTACATATAAAGATTTCTTTACTTATAAAATTAATGGTGATAACAATAAGTAAAATATATTATTGCCATGAAGAAGAATTTTCCAGTGTCTACGTAATGAAACTTGGGAGTCACCTGGTGATTGCAATAACTGAACGCCTACTGCATGCCTAGGTTTCACCCATTTCCTCTCACTTGACCCTCATTGTAAGACAAGGAAAGCCAGACTCAGGGAGATAGAGCTGGCAAGTGGTGGAGGCGGGATTCAGACCCAGGTCTGTCTGTGGAGCCCTTTGCAGGTTTTCACACTGTAACCAGTTCCGGTCTCAAGGAGGACCGCACGGTTAGAAGCACCCTGACTCCCAAGCTGAGGTGGGCCATTCTGTGTGACATGAGGTCCATGACACCCATTGCCTTTTGGATCAATTAATCTTGCCATGCACGTGTGCAAACTGTCAATGTGACCCTGGTTCTAGACCTTCCCTGAGAGAATTTTTAACTGAAGTTCCAATTACATCTGACATAAAGAAAAAACCATTTCTCTAAAAATATATGGTGAATTGAAGAAGATTTAATTCCTGAGACAATCATTAACCTGGATTCCAGTGGGCTTGAGAATTTTATGGGTCCCCTGAAATTGTATTAGAATATTGCACGTGTGCATACGTGCCTTTTTTTGGAGAGGGTTTCTAATTTTAGATTCTGAAGATGTGTGGACCCACTGTTCCCTAAACTCAGTTGGAACCAGTTAGGGATATACCTGACTGACTATCTTGTTATTGACAAGGGTTTGTCAGTTGTATCAAATTCCATCACAACAAATGAGGTTAAATTAACTGTAGTCCCATAATAGCCTGAATATGGCACTGTCATTCCACGTTACCCTGGGTGGACTCCACCAAGGGTCTCAGCTCTAGTCTCTTCCCATGAGCTGCACAGCCCCTGACACAGAACAATGCAACTGTAGATCCTTAAGAACTGCTTGCTGGTTGGAGGGAATGATTTTCCCTATTAGAAACCTTGCCTAACTCAGTCATTTCAGGTCCTGGAAGGACCAATGATTGACTTGGCGTCATAAAGCGAAACTCCTATGTCCAAACGCTGCCACTTTCCAGCTGAAGGGGCTTAGTCAAGCTCCCCTTGGCCTCAGTTTCCTCTTCTGTAAAAAGGTTAGCTGTAGCATTGGTAAAATCTCTCCCACTTCCACAAATTCCAGGAGTCTGGTATGTGGTGCAACCAAATCAGAAAGCGCTGGGACAAGCCATTTGGAATGGGCTACAGCTTGGTCGTGAACTGCACATCTTAGCGCCTCTATATGAAAGCGCTCGGCCACAAATATGGGTTACCTTGATAATTATCTTCTGGCCGGGTCTGCTGAGAGTACAGTAATCTTATCGGGGCTCCAGGCTGGTTAAGGGGACAGCTGCAGGGAGGAAGTGGGCGTGGCGATTTTCCTGACTTCCTTGTTTGGAGTAAACTTTGGCAGCATCTGACCGGCTTAGAGGTTTGCTTTCCCATCTGTTGATGTGCTTTTTGGGAGCTCTCCTGCCTGCCAGAGAAAACATCTAGAAGAAGCACGACGCCAAATCTTAGCCATTCCCTTGGGTCCCCAAACCCCACCAGCCTCCAGAGAGGGGAAGGCGAAGCTGAGATAGAAAACAGACGTGCCTGTAGCGCGCTGGCTTCAGCGGCTCCCAGAGAGCAGATTGGAAAATACAGGGATTTCGGCACCCAGTCACCAGCCCCCATAACACGCACGGGTGCGCGTCGCCTCCCGTTCTTAGCGCTCCTCTGGCCGTATCTGGAACTTGGCATTGGAGATGGGGCAGTTGCGATGCTCGCTGACTCCGCCGTGTGCCTAGAGCATTAGGTGGCTTTGCGGTCCCCGCGCCTGCAGCCGGCGCGCTCCGCTCAGAGCGCGCGGCGGGTCTGCGGGAACAGCGCGCGGCGCGGCGGGGGAGGGGACGCGGGCGAGCGCGGGGCGGGGGCGCAGGGCTGCGCGCTCCGCCGCGGGGGACCCCGGGACGCCACCGGCTGAGCCATGACGGACGCCAGCAACAGGAAAGAGGGCTTCAAAAAATGCCGGAGCGCCACTTTCAGCATCGATGGCTACAGCTTCACCATCGGTGAGAACTTTCCACCCTCTGTCCGACTCCTGGCTTGGGCAAACACCCTTTCCGGTGGCGGCGAGGGTCCTTTCTAAGCGAGGGGGCCGGGGGTGGTCAGGGGTCGGGCTGGGCCGCGAGGCGCTCACCACGCGGCCCCGGGGAGAGGCGACAGGGCTGGGAAGTCGCGTGCGTGGCCGGGTCGCCGCGCCCGGGGCTGTCCCCGCGACGCCCCTCCCGCCGCTCTAATCCGGCATCCCGCTGAAGCTGGTTTTCAGGATCTCACCTTTCTGAACTACTCGATTTCTTTGCTGAGATTTTAGTAACGCAAGCCAGAAGAGGACCGATAGAGACTGGGATGAAGGCAGAGAGATGGAGAGTTGGAGACAGAAATATGTAGAGAGGGAAGTCAGAAAGCGACAGCAGACGTGGACGTGATAGACGCTAAGACAGTCACACAGAGAAACAGAATGACAGAGACATCTAGACACGGAGACATTAATGGAAACACCTAGACACAAGGTCAGAAATACACAGACAGAGACGCCAAGACAGAGACTAATAGAGAGACAGAATGACAGAGAAGTGGAGACAGTGAGGGAAATAAGAGAGATGCAGAAGCTGAGAGAGATGGACAGAGATAGATTCGGAGAGAGACTGAATGAAGCTTCTACAAAAGTTGAAACAAGGAGAAAGGAACACATGGAAAGAGAGAAAGAGATGAGAAGGGGAGGGTGAGGAGAGAGAGAGACAGAGAGCGAGAGAGGCAGAATTCAGGGAGGGAGGGATGTACCATGTTACTGAAATATTTGAGAAAAAGCTGTCCTCTGGATTCCCAATGGCTCCCTGTTTTCCTGCCTTCCCAAACTCTTTACTGAAATGGGTACCAGCTGGGGGGCTGGAGCTGTCTTCCCCACTCTGAGAGGGAGCAGGACCACACGGCTGCCCCTCTGGAGGCTGAATGTGAAGAGATCACTTCTTGATGCTTTTACTCCTGGTCCTGTGCTGTGCACTGTTTTGAAGCAACTGGTCCAGGGGTTACCTCCTCATCTTCCCAGGAGTGAGGGCAAAGCTGGGGAGGCTTCCTCTCTTGAATGTTAGAGTTTGGAGAACAGCGGGGCAGAGCCTGGTGCTGAGGAGCTGCTCTAGCATTTCTACTTCTGAGTGTGCTCAGGTCACTTATGCCTTTAAGCCTAGACTTCACCCCAAAGCCTTTGAAAATGTGGGGTATATTAACTTGCTTTGTGGTGGGCTGCACCTGCTTGGAGGTATAGCAGGAAACTGCTAGGGACCAGAAGAGACCGACGGAGAGGAGCTCATCTCTGGGCCACTTGTGCTCCTTCTAATGAAGTGGCCCAAGATTTCTGGGGCATGGATTGAACACGTTACTTCCAGAATTGTCTAAACTCCTTAGCCTGCTTCCCAGGGCTCTCCATTCTGGCTTGAGTTTGCCTTTCCTGCCTCCACTGTTACTTCAAACCTGTTTCTTCCACACATTCATCATTGCTTGCCCTTCTCCAAATCCCACCCCTCAGAGACTTTGCTTGGGCAGTTCCCTCGGCCAGGAGTGCCATTCCTCCAATTCTGCATTGAGAGATCTTGTCTATCCTTTGCTCTCCTTCCCCTTCAAAAGGAATTTCGCCCCCTGCACTCCCCTTAGCCTCATAGTCCTCTGGGAGAGCTCACATCCTGCCTTGAATCACTTATTTTGGCACCTCTTGGTTGTCCTCCTTGCATGACAAATTCCTTAAGGATGAGTGTGTTTAATTTATCTTTCACCCTCTAATGGTGATGGTGGCTTCTTGTTGGGAGTTTTTGTAGAAATGAATTAAAGGTTGCCAAGGTCAAAAGTGATTCATTGAAAGGCCGTTGTCATGTTAATTTTAGTTTTCTTGAATCTGGTAAGAGAACTTCCAAAAGGGATTTTTATGTTTTACTTGGTAGTTCCTGTGAAATCTTATCTTCCAAAAGAAATGTGGCTTCTACAACCCGGGTTCACAGTGTGATCTTGCCCCTCCCAACCCCTTGCCTCCTTTTGCTGCTATCCTCCCTAGAAGAAATGGTCTGGCATATTGGCATGGTCTGCTGCTCAGAAGGGACCTCAGGAGTGAGCTGGTCACTTCCTGGTAAGGGAGCTGCCAGCTTATTTCAGATCTCTGGGCATTTATTCCTTCACTCCTTTCCATCTAGCCTCCTCCTGCCCTCTCTCCTTCAAGGAATACTTATTGAATTTTACTGTATTAAAAGACACAATTTGGCACAATGGCAAGCATTCAATAAATGGTAATTGTTGTAATTATTCAAGGCCTAAGCTAATATTATGGGGAGTTTATGGAGATAAATCAGACTTAAAACCTGCTATCCGAGGAATCTGTATTTTTGGGGTGATGTGATATGTTCATACCATTTTACAAAGAAGAAACTAGTAAGTTCCATTAGCGACATTTTTCAGCCCTTATAGACATTTTATAAAACACAGATAACAAAAAAGAAAGAAGAATATCACTTGTAATTTTGTCACCCAATGCTAAGTATTATTAATATTTCTTGTATATACTTTCAGTACATTTTTGTATATACAAAATTTTTTCAACAAAAATGCAATCATAATGTTTGATAGTCTTTTATTTAATATCTTATTAGTTTACTTTAATATCTTATTTGTTTCATGCTATATATAAAGTCTTTAATCAGTCTCCTATTTGCTGGCTATTTAGGTTGCTTTTAATTTTCACCATAATAAACAATGAGAAAAGACTAAATCTTTGGGTACATCCATGAATACTTTTGAGGATAAATTTCTAGAAGTATAATTGCTTGGTCCAAAAGTATGCATATTTTTAGGGATTTCAAGACATATTGCTCAACTACCTGGAAATACCAACTTTCATGCCCACCAGCAGTGTATAAGGGTGCTCACACATTCTCACGAGTACTGGACACTATAATTAAAAAAAAAAAGGTGCTGCTTTGAGAGGTGGAAGGTGATATCTCAATTCCACATGTTTCACTTGTTTTGTAAAATTGCCTTTTTATGTTCTTTGTGTGTTTTTCCTCTGAGGATTTCATCATTTATTTTTAATTTGCAAGTACTTAATGTATGTAATACATGTTAATTATACATTCAATCAATATATTAATTATACATAATATGTAATTATAATTACTATATATTAACTATAATATACTTTATATTATATAATTACTATATATTAATCACATAATTATATAATTAATGTCTATCAATAATATACATTATATGCACACATATATGTCTCTGTGTATGTAGACATGTGTGTGTGTGTGTGCATATATGTATGATTTGCAAGAGCTGTCTGTCATGTACGTTAGAAATATCTCCTCCGAGCATGAGGACTCACATTCCTGCAGCATCAGTGTGTGGCACTTAGGACTTGCTTTGTGAATGTAGATACCTTGTCGCTTACACCCATGGTTGCCAGCTTGTCACATGGCTTCAGCAGGGTGGAGTAGGTGCACAGTCTCCCTCTTACCACGGGAGAGAGGAGTCCTGAGGAGATCCTGGTGGCCCCCAGATCTCTCTTTTGCTCAGGTGTCTGACATTCTGTCATTAGGAGTTACCTCCTTTTCTAGTCTGTTAATTTTGCAAAATTTCCGGGTCAAAGGACTTGACTAAAGAAAGTTATGTTATGGTATTGGTGACTCAAAAAATTCTTACTGGGGGAGACCTGTGAGGACAATAGGAGTATTGGGGGTTCTGCAGGAGGGGAGCTGTGACCCACCCCTGTGGCAACGTCAAGAATAAAGTTTCCTTAGAGGGCCCCTGACAAAACTTCTCTCTGCTGAGTGGTCATTTCTGGGCTAAGGGGAGGCATCTGCTTCTGGTTTAGACTGGTAGGGAGCAAACTTCAGCTATGGTTCTCCATGAGGGGGGCCACTCCCCAGGCGGTGTTTAGACATGTGCAGTGTACTTTTGGTAGTCGCGTGCTGGGGTCCTGGGGACAGGCTCTACAGACAGTGAGCAGAGGCCAGAGGAGTTCACTGTTCTGCAGCGTGAGGGACAGTCCTGCACAGTGAGGAATTGTCCTAAACACCAATCACACCCCTGTGGAGAAACCCGTGAGAGTTCCCTCAGACATGGAAGCCTGGGGCTTGGGAATGCCCTGCCTGCGGGGACTCTGACAGTCAAAGCTGCACTGAGAACGGTCCTGTGTAGCTGTGGGGTGTGGAGCGGGCACTGAGCTGGGTTCTTCACTCAGCTCATTCGATCACCTTTCACAGCAACTCTGAAAGGTATCTGTTATGACCCTCATTTTAAGAGAAGAAACTTCTAAGACTCTGAGAAGTAATTTGCCAGAAGTCACAAACTAGGAAGTGGCCGAGTTGGGTTCAGACCACGTCTGCCCTGACTCCTCAGCCCAGTGTTTGCCCCACACTCCGCTGCCTCCCACAGTGGACCTTGTTTCTGCCTGAGCTTTGGGACCAGCCATCCTCTCAATGAAGAGTTTGTCAGGTCGGCTGAGTCAGTGCAGGCTGGGTCTACACCAGAAGGAGGGGGACTGTTGTCACAGGGGAGCTGGGGCTGCTTGTAGGAGGATAAGGTGGAAGGAACAAGGTTTGTTAATCTGCCTCCCACGGGGGCTGCCTGTTCACTCCCATGCTCCCCCACCTCCCCTGGCAAATGGTTTTGTGTCCTCTTCGTATAATTTTCTCAGATCATGAAATCAGGTATGTGGTCAGGAGGTCTTAGAGACAAGACTATGAGGTTGAACATGTGCCACATCCAGAAAGCGTTGGCTGTCCTTGAGCCTTTGTGATTTGAGAGGTCCATCCCTAGGAAACCATTGAATTTATGATTGTAGCAAATGATTATACTGATTAGCATTAATTGAAGGCCATATGTAGAAGTTCAAGTGTAATTTGACTCTGGTGAGGTACTTGCTAGCTAGTATTTGAATATGAAATGAATGGTTGTGGGGAGAGTTGCAGGATCATTGTTTTCCAGAACTTTCCTTGTCTTCTGCAATTTGGATATCTATTTGGGTTTGTAGTAAGTGGATTCACAGATTCCTACTTTGTCCATGAGGCTGCCTGAAATACAAACACACGTCCACCCCCCCAAAGGTGAAGTATGTCTGCAAAAAACAAAAGCGCTTTCTTTTTTGACCTGAGAGGGCCTCACTCCAACTCTTCTGGTACTCCTTACCACTCACCTTACACACGAGAAAGCCAGGCTCAGGGAGGGCCCTCATTTCCCCTTCTTCCCTCAGTGATGACCTCCAGGGTGTCAGGAGGAAATGGGTGAAACCAGAGGCGGGGAGGGTGTGAAGTTGGTGGGCTGTATGGCAAAGAAGCTGCTTTCTTCAAAAATGAACCTGGTGGTGGTGTGGAAAATTCAAGGCCTGTAGTGAAGAAGTATTGCTAACAGAGGGATGTGTTTCCTGTAGCAACTACCGCTGGCTCCCTTGCCCCTGTGTTTCTCTCCATGGGGTTGACTCAGAGGAGGAAAAACAGGGGCACCCTAGATAGCAATTGGAGGCCCAGGAGACTGGGAGTGAGGATTTTATGTCCCACCCTTGGACTGCTGGGAGCTGGGAACCCACGCTGACTGCAGGAAGTCTGCTGGCAGATGCTCCTCTCACAGGAGTTCTGGGGTGGGCATGGGTGGCTGAGGCCAGGGGGACTTGGCTTCATGCGCTGGGGGTGTGGCCCCCTCTCCAGCCCAGGCCTAGTGGCCTCTGGCTTCCCTTGGTGCATATGACTGAGGACTTTCTCAGCCCAGACTGGGTCTCGGGGTTCTCTCGGCCGAGTGTCTTGTCTGTCTTCTGTCTGCCTGCTTGTCTGACTAGGAGGAGACCTCTGGGCATTGTATGCTTGGTTGGAGGCGATGGTGGGGAGCGAAGAACTGAATAAGGATCCAAGGCAAAATACTCTACAGCCACCTCTCCCATTGACCTAATTCTCTCCTGCTCCTCACATCTCTGGGAAGACTGAAGTGGAGTGAGGTGAAGTGGGGTGTGGAAGGAGGGGTGGTGCAAACCAGGGCTTGAGGTCTCTGCTCTGGCACTCGTCTCCTCCTCCCTCCGCCCTGCCCCCATTCTGCATCTTGGGCAAATCACTCTTTGAGCCTCAGTTTCCTCATATGTTAAATGGAGGGTGTGATCCTTAGTTACAGAGCTGTGGTGAGGATCAAGTGAAGTTATGCATCAAAGGATTGCTTTGTTAACTCTAAAATGCCGTTAAAACGCTTCTTATCAGGGAAGACAATACCAGTTAAAACTTGCACACCCTTCTTCACAGCATTCTGCTTCAGCAGAGAGACGCCAGTCTTTAGCTTGAGGAAAGGAGCTCTCCCCATGCAGCTGATTCTCAGCCAGTAATTGGAGTGCACGGTTTGGTTTTAGGATGCATGTCAGCTAAGAGGTCGCATTTGTAGAGGGAAACCCTGGGCTTTGGAGTCACACAATGACTTACCGTGCTAGCCAGGCCAGTTGGGTAGCTTCTCTGAGCCTCAATTTCCTTCTCATAAGAAATGGGACTAGTAACACTTTCCTTGTGGGTGAACCATGGCCAGGGGAGTGAAGTGCCATGCACAGTGCCTGGCTGTCACACCTGTGTCTTTGCTCAGTATCACTTTCCTTCACCTGAGATCATACTGTGACTAGAGTCGGCTCTGGCGGGAGTGAGTGAGGGTCAGTGTTGTGATCCTGAGGGTTTGTGGGTGCACTCTGAAGCGGGCTCAGAGATGGGTCAGTATTCACCTGTACTGGTGTGGGAATGGCCACCAGGAAGCCCTGTACAGCTGTCACCAGACAGGAACAAGAGCAAAGTGTGCACTGGGCCCCCTCCTGCCCTCAGCTGGGCTGATCAGCCTCCCAAGGCCACACAGTGCACCTGGCATGTCTACCCAGCCTCCGCAGACCTGGGTGGAGCCCTGGGTAGAGTACACCTGGGGTCATGGGGACATTGAGGGCAGGGGGGAGAATAGCATTGCAGGAATGACCTTCTGAGTCTGGCTTGGGGATCTGGCCTGGGACACAGAAGGAAAGGGAGACCACGATGGTTAAATTGGACTAGTAGAGTCCAGAATATACAAGCTCTGGAGTTAGACACTTGGGGTTCAAATTCTGAATCCTGTCTTCCTTTTGTTGTAATCTGGGAGAGGTGGCATTACATGGCTAAAGTTCAGTGTCCTAAGCTGTAAAATGGACATAATAAACAGTATCTACCCTACTGGGTTGGGAAATTAAACGAGATAATGCAGGTAGGGCTCCTAGCAGGGCTGACTGATCCACTGGGTGCGGTAGGCAGAGTGCCCAGGGCCCACAAGATTTTTAGGATCCCAGGACATGATTTTAATTTCTTTTAAAATCAGAATAAAAAATGGACTTTTAGGTTGAATAAAATGTCTTAATTTATAATATTAATATTCTTCAAACCAATGCAATCCTAGAATATATTTAAAATTTTTAAAAATTATTTTTTGTGGAGGAAGGGGCCCACAAAGGCAAAAGTGTCTAGGGCCCTTGAAAGTTAGAATGTGGCTCAAGCTTCTAGGATAATGCATGTACTAGGCATTCAAAATTGTTAGCTATCTGTCTTAGTCTGTTAGGGCTGCTGTAACAAAAATACCATAGACTGGGTGGCTTATAAACAGCAGGAATTTAGTTCTCCCAGTTCTGGAGGCTGATCAAGATCAAGTCACCAGTAGATTCAGTGTCTGGTGAAGGCCTGCTTCCTGGTTCATAGAATGGCTGTCTTCTCTTTCTCTCACAAGGTGGAAGGAAATAGAGATCTCTCTGGGGTCTCTTCTATAGCGGCACTAATCCCTTTTATAGGGGCTCCACCCTCATGACCTATTCACCTCCCTAAGGCCCTGCCTCCTATTACCATCACACTGGGGATTAGCTTTCAACATATGAATTTTGGGGGGGGGGGGCACCTTCAGTCTATAACACTATTGTTGTTGGAAGTTAACAAACATTTGCTGAATAGGCCCTCTGGAAAGACGAGAGAACCACAGAGGGGAAAGTGCACAGTGTAGTGGAAAACACATACTAGACTCAAAGTTGAGGGATGGGGTTCACTTCTTACTAACTTGCTATTTAATGCTATTGACTGGGCAAGTCACTTAACATGGGCCTCAGTTTCTCTATCTGCAAATGAACTGGTTGGGTAAGGAAATCTCTTTGGTGTCTGCCACTCCCGAAGGAGGTGGATTTTGAGCCCTGAAGGCCTCATAGCTTTCCCAGAGAGGGAAGGTGCAGGGGAGTGGCTGAGTGAGGCTCACCTGGGATCTTTGGTGAGCGATGCTTTGCAGAGTTCAGAGCAAAGTGGAGGCAAATTGGATGTAGGACTAGCGAGTTCGAGATTATTTTTGAAGTAGACTACACTTTGTGTATACAACTTTGTACAGTAATTCTTACTCACAGTGAGAAGTTTGATGATTACTGAGCGAGACTCAAGGAAGGAACCCAAGGCAAGTTAATGTGTAGCTCCCTGGCCTTCCAGCCATTTCATGTTTATGATATCAGATCCCAGTGGGAAATAGGGGAATGGGTGGAGATTTCCAAGCGTTCCTGCTTGCCTGCAGGGTTAATTCCATTCTAATGTGACATGAAGCCTTTATGGCTTCAATTCATGTTACTAGATTTGTTTGTTAGGAAGAATAAATGTGATAATAGATAATAGTTATGGAAGCACCTACATGGGTCCTGCTTAATAAATGCTGGCTGGATTTGAGAGGCAGTATGTATAGGGTTAAGAGCGTGGATTGTGGAGCTGGACTACCTTAGTTTGAATTTTGGTTCACAGTTTATTAGCTGTGTGATCTTAGACAACTTGTGTAACCTCTCTGTATCTCAATGTGCTCATCTGTAAAATGGAGATAATTATATTACCTGTCTGCTAGAGTGTTGGAGGAGTAAATGAGTTAAGGTATATCAGGCACTCTGAATAGCACCTGGTACATAGTAAATTCTATATAAATGTTTGTCATAATATTATTTTCATAATATTGTTATATATAATAATAACAATAAAATTCCATAATATTGTTATTATTAATGTGAAAATAATAATAATAACCAACTCTGAATTCGTCGTGATCAACCACACATATATCTTCTTCCTTGAAAAGCTGTAAGGATGACCTTGGTCTTCTGCATTCCATTGTTCAAAATTGGCATGTCCTTCCAAAAGGCATTCACTTCTGTGTCCTTGGGCGTTGGTGTCCTGATGATGTACGCTAGTCTTGATGAATCCATGGTGGATCTCCAAATGTTCTCATCTTCTCAACCAGTTAATCATCATTTAGGATGGCTTTGTGAAGTGAGTCCCTGGCTGCCAGGCCCTTTTTAGATGGTTAGCTCTCCTAGGCCAGGATGCTAGGTGGAAAGGAAGGTGATGCAGAAGACCTGGGCTCTAGACCCACTTCTGGCCCTTCCTGTCCCTATGACTGTGGAAAAGATCGTTAATCTCTTTGAGCCCCAAGTCCCTCATTTGTAAATGGGATAACACTTCCTTCTCTGTCGTGTT
The DNA here is from genome assembly GCF_021613505.1 of Equus quagga. Lineage (NCBI taxonomy): Eukaryota > Metazoa > Chordata > Mammalia > Perissodactyla > Equidae > Equus > Equus quagga. The sequence goes on along the minus strand of NC_060274.1, from coordinate 87,435,527 downwards.
CTTGGGAGAATTCAGTAGGATGAGGAATGGTAAGAACCCAGCACACTCTAGGTGCCCCATAATTGGTAGCTGTTGGCTGTGATGATGGAGAGGCTCTGAAATCAGGGCAAGTCTCCCAGACCCGCAGCTGCTTCCCTAGATGGTGCTCACCAGCCTCCCCCCTGGCTTCCTTCCACAGCCCCCGACCAGCCACTCATGTCAAGTGCTGGCACTGCTGCAAAGCTGTCCTTAGGATTTCTGACCAGGCCCGGGATCTGGCACGGCTGCCTCACCCCAGCCGAGTGCTTCCAGCTGGGTCTGGGTAATTGGTGCCAGCTGCTCTGGGGAGAGCTGGTTGGCACTTCCTGTGCTGTTTGGCAGGCAGGCTCTGGAGTGTGGCATGAGCTTGGCTGGAGAACCAGGCCTTCCCCAAGGGGCCCTGCAAGGGCTTGGAGGCAGAGTTGCTGGAAGTTGGTTTCTACTCGTCAGAGGACAGCATCTGCTGGACAGCGGTCCAAACCACTGAAGTCTGTCTCCATGAATATTAGTCCATGTGTGCTGCTGCCCAAGTTTGTTTCTCTGAGAGGAAATCACGTTGATTTGCTGACTCCTGCCTTTTCTCTCTGCTTCTCCAGACAGCTGTTCTTTCTCTCTTCTTGATAATGGCATATTGTGGCTCAGGTTTGATTCCATGGGCTTGGAGAAGAAAATAAGAGAAGAATCAGCTATCCTGGACTTGCGTCACTAGTGACTATCAGTGTTTGTTTAGTGTTAGAGAAAGGGCTTTTTGCAGATGGTGCAGTTGAGCTTCTACAAGTGGGGTTACAGGTGGGGCCGTTACCGATGAGTGAGGGTTTCAATGCAGGTCTTCAGAGTTCAGATCCAGTGCTCTTTCCTGTTCTTTTATTTTTACTTTTTGGGTTGGAATGCTATGTTAGACTTGCTGAATCATACGTTGTGTTCATCAGACATCTTGACCATTGGACACCATCTCGAAGAAGTTTTGTGGTGTATGAGGTGGAAAGAGTATTCCTTCTTTACTTTTGGACAAACCAGAAGTTGAGTTGCTGAGCTCTGATGCTAGCCATTTATGAGATCTCGGATCACTCTCTTTACCTTTCTGAATCTTGTAAATAAAGTAAGAGTAATAATATCTATATACAATTACGTCAATTATAAAGTGCTGGCCCAGTAATGAGACCATCCAGGTGCTTGTAACTCTTAGTTCCTTCCCCTTCCCTTTTCTCCTTCCTTAGTTCATGCCAAACCTGAAGGTATTTTGGCTGGCTTAGAGGTTCACCCTCTAATCACAAAGTCTGGGAACCCTCCAGCCCTTTGGAAGCCTCATCTGTCTGAGAGGCCTCAGGAGAAAGCTGGCATTGTTTTTCTCTGACTCTTGGGCACAGGGAGCCCAAATGAACACAACAGGATTTAGGTAGCGAGTGGGAAAGTGGATGGATTTCTATTTTAAAGTCATTAGTTTACAATTCCCGAGAAAGACTCATTGGGTCTAATGACTCACCTTTCTTTAACTGTTGGAAGTTACTTTGGATTTTCAAATTTTGTCAAGTCAGTAAGTATTGAAAGGGAATCCAGCATCTGTGAAACAGGGAGCCAGCAGGACACTGAGCAAAACCACATCCCAACCATATGCTGGGCCCCAGGGAATCCCAACTTGCCAACAAGATCTCTATGCTTCCTTTTTCATCTGGGTCATTCATGAGGTCAACTGTCTAAGACAGTGAAAAAAGTTTTAAAGATGCAGAATTTGGGCCAGTTGTGTAAGACTGTGAGCCTGGTCTTAGTGACTATTTCAAGGAGGCTATTATGTAAGCTGTTGCCCCCATATCATGTTGTTGATAATGATAATAAAGTTTTATCATTTGTGGAGCACTTTCCAAACACCAACTCACTTGATTCTGTCAATAACCCTGCAGGAGAACTATGAGCAGCTCCATTTTCCAGGTGGAGAAAAAGTGACTTGTTTTAGAACTCGAATCTGGTTTCTACATTTTGGAAAGCTTAGGTAGCTGAGGCAAAAATCTGGGAACCTTCTCAGATTCTCTTTCCTGTGTCTCCACCTCTACCTCATCTAATTAGTCATCAAGTCCTGTGGAGTTTCTTCTCTAAACTCTTTCTATTCAACTTTTCCTCCATCTCCCCTACCTTAGTTCAGAGCCCCCTCTTCTCTCACCGAGTCTATTGCAATATTTCCAGGTGGTCTCTCTACCTCTCAACTTACCTCCCTTCCAAACTCCTCTCAACACGGCAGCTAGAATGTTCTTTTGGAACACACAATTGATCCTGTTGCCCAGACTGTCTAGAAGCTTCCCATTGCTTGCAGGATCAAGCCCACATTCCCAAGTAGGGCTCACAGGCCTTCCATGATCTGGTCTTTGCTTTTCTCAAGACTCATACTTAGCTGTGTCCCTGCCTGCCCATGGATTGTAATTATTCACTTTGCCTTTTGTTTATGGAGTGCCCACCAGATGACAGCTATTGTGTTAGGCACTAGGAATACCATGTGAGTAAACCTGACTAGCCCGGTGGGGCCCATAGACATTAGTGGCATAACTGTGCTTTGTCCTCTGACAGAATGACCAGGGTGCTGTAGGAGTGCCCGGCAGGGGGATGACACCTAGTCTGGGAGATTGGAGTGGGCTTCCCTGATGAAGGAGGTGGTGGGGGAGCATCCAGGTGGAGCAGACAGCCTGTGTAGAGGTCCTGTGGCTGGAGGGTGGGTAGAGGAGGAACATGGATCAAGAAGAGGCTGGAGAGGTGGGCAGAGGTTCTCGGAGGCCAGCTGCAGGGTTTTGATCCTCTCCCCAAGAGCAGTGGAAGGCAACTAATGGTTTTGAGCAGAAGTGACACAATCAGATTGGTGTTCACAAAAGCACACTCTGGCTCTACTGTGATGAATCAGTCTGGGAGTGTTTGTTGATTGGTCTTGCTGTTGTGTGATAACCAGCCACTACTGTGTGTGCGGCATCGTTGCTCTGTTTCGGGTCTTCCTGCGTGCTTCTGAGTGTTCATTCTCTCTTTGGAACAAATCAGACAAACATTCAGGCTGCCAGAGAGGCAGGTGGTCCGTGGGGGTTGGAGGCTCTCTTCATTTTCCTAATTACTTAATTCATTTTTTGACAAAATGAAGATAGGATTATTAATTTTATTTGCCTGTGATAATGGTTCATATTCCTTTTAGGAACTCAGGAAAGAAAACCTCATTGTCCAGAGATGACCTCTGTTAATATTTAGGTGAACCTACTTCCATGTTCTTCTTTGTCTGAGTTTCACATAATATTCTATTGCAGTTTTACATTTAAATGGGATCATACATGTTGTTCTAGTACCTGCTTTTTAAAACTTAACTGTATGTATAGACATTGAAAGTTACTCAGCTCGCTCTCTCTGACAGTGCCTGGGCCCTCCTCTGTGCTCATCTCGGCTTCCCTAATCCCGATACCCCATGAGCCAGGTGAAACTTCTCTGAGCAATTCACAGCGTGGCCTTTTTGGGCAGTGCTGTCACACCAGTTATACATGCACAGGTTTTATGTACAAACACATGTACTCACACACGCCACATATACTTGTTCCCTCTCTCTCTGTAATTAAGCATTTGCTATTTGCTGGGCACTGTTCTAAGGGTTTTGAAAGTACTAGCTCATTTAATTCCCCATTTTCTTTTTTTATTTAATTATTTTATTGAGGTCACATTGGTTTATAACATTGTGTGAATTTCAGGTGTGCATCATTATATGTCGGTTTCTGTATAGGCTGCATCATGCTCACCACCAATAGTCTAGTTTCCTTTCGTCACCATACATATATGCCCCTTTACCCATTTTGCCCTCCCCCCACCCCCTTCCTCTCTGGTACCACCCATCTATTCTCCTTATCTGTGTGTTTGTTTGTTTATCTTCCATGTATGAATGAGACAATATGGTGTTTTCTTTGTCCATATGGCTTATTTCACTTAACATAATACCCTCAAGGTCCATCCTTGTTGTTGCAAATGGCACAATTTTGTCTTTTTTATGGCTGAGTAGTGTTCCATTGTATATTTATACCACATCTTCTTTATCCATTCATCCCTTGGTGGGCACTTAGGTTGCTTCCAAGTCTTGGCTATTGTGAATAATGCTGCAGTGAACATAGGTAGTTCCCCATTTTCTAATGAGGAAACAAAGATATTTGCCTGGGGAAGTGGAGAGACCAGGACTTGAATCCAGGGCATCTGAAGCTAAAATGTTTATGTGTGAGCCTGACTCTGCATGGGAGATGTCACAGGAAGGGCTCTTTGTACACCTGTGGGACATGCCTTTGGTAAAAATTCAAAGCACTTTCGGGACGTCCAACATCTCCTCTTAGCATCCCAATGAGAGAGTTTGTCACCCTATATGAAGGAGGCAAACTGAGTATTAAGCTCTTAGGACCAGAATGTTTCTTATAGTTTATTTCACCTGAAAGCTCAGTCAGCCACTCATTCCTTCATTCATTCTCTTACAAACATTTGTGCAAATAAAGAGACATTAGACAATTTTCTCAGTTTTGAAAAGTGTGAAAGCTTGTGGTAAGACTAATATTAAAAAATAATGTCCTTGGGCCAAATGTTGTTTGAAGGATTTATAAAGGATGAGGGTAATAGGGCCAGGAAGGTCGCACTAACTGTGGGAGTCAGCAAAGGCTTGGACTCAGTTTTTTCCCGTCTTGTGTCATCTTCTCTTCCCCTCTCTCCTTCGTGCCCATCCTTCAGTTTTATTGAGGTGTAATTTACATACCATAAAATTCACCCATTTAAAAGTACAATTCACAATTTTCACTCAATTGACAGAGTTATGCAGTCGTCACCATGTATAATTACTTCATTGTTTTATTTTGAATAGTGTGCATTACATTGATATATACATTTGTTTATTCACCAGTTGATGGACACGGGTTGTTTCCGTTATTCGGCTGCTATGAATAATGCTGCTATAAACATTCACGTACAAATCTTTGTGTGTACATAGGTTTTCATTCTCTTAGGTAGACTCCTAGGAGTGGAATTGCTGGGTTGTATGGTAAGTTAACTTTTAAGGAACTATCAAAGTGTTTTTTCCAAAGTGGCTGCACCATTTTACAATCCCACCAACAATGTACCTGAGTCTTTGAACTGAGTTTTAAGGAAGTGGGAATTAGCAAGATCAGTAGTTTTCAAATACTGCAGGGGCAGGGCTGGCTTCATAAGGACCAAATGGAGAGCTTGTTAAAGATTTCTGGGCCCACGATTTGGAGATTCTGATGCTAAAGTTATGCGATGGGGCCCAGGTGTGTGCAAATCTCTCTCGGTGACTCTGATCTGCCACTTTGTTTGGGAATCACTGAACTGGATAAGGTTGAGGGTGGGATGGGCGCGGGAGGGATTTTGGGAAAATTCTAGGCAGAGAAAACGGCGTGTATAAGAATAGCATAGTATGCGCTTGTTATGGTTAACAGTAGGAGTGGCTGGAGAGAGAGGCTGATCAAGACCTGAGGTGGGGACAAATTCATTCACTGACCTATCCATCTAGTTGTTTATGAACATTTTTTAGGGGAACTAACTTTTTTTGTGTACCAGGCACTAGGCTCAGAGGTTTATATTTAATTTTCAACAACCCTTTTTACTCATTATTATTGTCAGTTTACAGGTGGGGAAACTGAGGCTCAGGAGATTAAGTAATAGGGCTGGGACTTGAAAGCAGATCTGTCTGGCTCTTTCCATTATATCAGTTTGCATCTACTCTGTGCAGAGCACTGTGGGAACAGGGTCTCGGGATTTCATATTCATTATAGGAGAATTCGTTATGCATTCTAATATTGCAGTTGATTCTCTGGCTTGCTGTGCAATCACTGCTATTTGCTCTTCTTTTCTGTGGGTTAGAGGTGTATTAGATTTTCTCTAATGGAAGTGACAATATTTCAACATTCTAGGGAGATGCAATGTAAGATCTCTTAGTTAAACGCCTTGAGGCTTTAGTTTCTGTCTGCTTCAGTGAAAGTCTTCTGGCCGCTTCTTCCCTCCTTGTCCTTGTTGATGGAGGTTGCATTTACTGACGGTGTTGACACTTGACCCTGGATCTTGGTGGCTGTCAGTCTGAGCTCTACAGAAGTGGGAGATTAAGGCCCTCTGTGAATCAGGAGTTGGAGTTCTGCGGTAGGGCAGTTTTCAGAGTTGGATGCGTGATGAGGGGAAACTTGTAGTAATTACTGAACAGATGCCCTTAATGAGGTCTCTGCTGGATTTCCAGCTGGCAGTGAGAGCTCTGCACTGGGACGGGAACACGCAGTCACTGGATCATTATGTGACATCACATCCTCCCCCTTGTTGTCATAGCAGCTGTAATCATCCCACTGAAAGTGTCCCTCAGGGTGATGACAAGCCACATCTTTTTCCATTAATGAGAGTCCGTGGTGCTTTCTTCTATGCTAAGGAGAAAAAGAACTAGCATATTAATGATCTCTGAAAGGAGAAAAACTTGATTTTCAGCATGATATTACACCTACTGTTGTTATTATTTTGACAGTTATCATGCAAGTCGTACATGTTGATTGTGGAAAAATTTGTAAAATAAAGATTGGCAAAGAGAACCACAAAATCCTACTTGTGATATCAACATGTACAGAGAATTGCTGTTAACATTTTGGTAAATATGTTTTTTCTGCTTGAATTTTAACACATATGTGTATTCATTATTATTTTTTCAAATATGGGACTATTACTGTATTGTTGTTTCCTTTTTTCTCCTACCTAACAATGTATAATTAATATCATTTCATATCAATAGTCTTCGACAGTGTTTTTAAGGTACCATGGTTCATTTAGTTGGTCTCTACTTTTGGATGTTTAAGTTCTTTCTGCTTTCTTGCTGTCACAAATACAACTTAGTGACCATCATCATTTCTACATCTTTATAAATCCTTTTTGCCTTAGCATAAATTCTTAGACATTTTTGAGTAGAAAGAGCTGAATATTTTTGAAGTATTTGAAATAGTCTTACTCCCTCTCCCAATGTTGAACAAGTTTACAATTCCATAAAGTTGTACATAAAAACATGCAATATGAGTTTACCTGTTGACCCTTACTTACATTGGATCTCAACTTTTAAAAAAGTTGTAAGTTGATAGGTCAAAAAATGGCATATAACTCTTCTGTTAATTTATTTATTTGTGGGGTTGAGCCTTTTTTTCTCATGTGTTATTTCTTCTATAAAGAGCATCTGTATTTCTTTTATAAATAACATATTTGTTTTTCTATTGGCGTACTCTAATTTATATAAACTTTTTATATATTAAGGCTATTAAACTTTGGTGATATTTGCTGCAAATAATTTTTACCATTTGTAAATATGCCTTTTAACCTTGTTTGATATTTGGACATTAAATTCTAAAATAAACCATTTTTTTCATTTATGGTTCGTGTTTAGAAAAACCTTCTTCATAGAAGAGATTATGAAAATAGGCATCACTTTTTTTCTAGTACTTTATAGTTTTATTTTTATAAAATCCTTAGTTGAAATCTTTGAGTTTATCTAAAATTTATTTTGTGATGAGGTAGATAAAGATTTAATTTTGTTTCCCTTCTAAATTTATCCATTTTTCTCTGCGCTGATTGAAAATATTAATTTTGTAATAATGTCACACACACGTATGTACATACATTTACATCTCCTTTTGGAATTTCTACTCCATTCTTCCATCAGTCAGTCTTTTCCTGTGCTAGTGTGATGCTATTTAATTATTGTAGCTTTATGATAACATTTTAATACCCAATACGATAAGGCTATACTCATACATCTTTTTCATAAAGTTCTTGGCTTTTCCTGCACATTTTTCTTCTTGATGAACTTTAAATCTGTCAATTTGCATTAAAAAGTCCTTAAGGTTTTTGACAGGGTTGTAGCTAAGAACGTGTCTTAGCAACCTCCTGGGTGCTCTCCTTCTAAATCACCTTTTAAAAATGTTCCATGGGCACCTAAAAATAGAGTGTATTTTCAGTTTCGTGTCTGTCATTCAGTATATTTATTAAATTGATTGTGTTTTAATTATATAATCCAGACTAATTATCCAGATTAATAATCATATTATTACTATTATTCAGATCCTTCTCTATTTCTTTTGGCTGCTTGACCTGAAGAAGACTGTTTATTAAAGGCTTCTCATTATTATATTTTGTTCTTGTAAATTTCTCTTTGTATTTCAGTTTTAGCTTTATATATATTTTGGTACACTGTAACTTGTTTACTTGTTTTGTAGGATATATAAAAATTATGTGTTTGCTGTCAATTTTACTCTTTTTCAATATAAATGATTCTTAGTGGCATACATACCACTAGGTGGTGTTTACCATTTTCTTTCTTAAAATTTACAATATCCTTTTTGTGTGTGTGTGTGAGTATATTATATTCTCATTGTTAAAAACTCCAGTTAATCAGACCTCCCCACTCACTTCCCAAAGCGTTAAACTCTCCCTAAATCTACTTCTGACATCTTGGTGAACACCCTTTACTTACTCTATTGGTTGTGTGTGCACGTAAACACACACATTCACAGTTTGCCGTGGGATCATTCTGTACATGCTAGCGTGTACTCTTCATTTTTTTCCTACTTAAAAACATGTCATGGTCATCTTTCTGTTGCAATAAACATAAAAAATCACCGTTTTAAATGAAGTTCTTCGTGGTTCGAAATGTTTATATTTTTCATCAGCTCAAGAAATTAGGCTTCTCATTGTTTTGCCTTCATCCTTTTTGTTTCACTCTGCTTTAGGTACAATATTTTGGTTTTTGCTCCAATTTGATAGTTTTAATTTTTTTAGTTGGGGAGATTAATATAATTACCATTATAATTGTTATATTTGCTCTTCTTTCTGATATATTAACAATGTTTTCTACTGAAAAAACTGCCACATTTCTCTTTCCTTTTTTGTTTTTCGGTATATTGACTGTATTTTCTTTACCTTTTATCTCTTCTGGTGTTTGGAAGGCACACGTTGTATTAGTAGTTACCTTTCATTTTTCAAAAGCTTCTTTAAAAAGCTCTTTCGGATTGTCAGAATCAAGTGTGAAATGGCATCTTTGGTGATAAGGCATTTAGCACATTTTTACTTGTCTTGCCTACTTCTTAGGCTATATTGATATAACCTTGGGTTTAAAAAGCCAGATGTTTTGATATTATTATTTTTAGCATTGTATATTTTTCTTTTTGGATACGTTTTTGTCTTTGATTTTGTTTTTTTAAGCACTGATGGTTAATTTTATGTGTCAACTTGACTGGGCTAAGGGGTGCCCAGATAGGTGGTAAAGCATTATTTCTGGGTGCGTCTGTGAGGGTGTTTATGGAATAGGTAGACCGACTATAGATTAGCCTCACCTAAAGCTCGTGGGCGTCGTCCAATTTGTTGCAGGTCATGGAACAACTCACCTCCATAATTGTATGAGCCAATTCCTGTAATAAATCTCTTATATATACCAATATATATCCTATTGGTTCTATTTCTCTTGAGAACTCTGACTAATAGTTTTATTGAGGTATAATTTACCATAAAGTTAACCTACTTTAAGTATACAATTAAATGATTTTTAGTAAATTTACAGAATTGTGCCACTGTCACCACCATCCAATTTTAGCTCATTTCCATCACCCCAAAAAGAACCCTTATGCCCATTCATAGTCCTTGAATTCAGTTTTATAGCCAACTTTCAGCTAATTATTTACTCTTTTAACAAATTTTATTTCTCACCTCCACTCACTGTTGTGCCTTTCTGGAACTCTTGTCTTAATCTTCAGATTGTTGGATTACAAATTCAAGAAACTTTCTAGAAGTTCCTGTGTATCTTAAGAGCTCATGTATCTGAAAATCCCTTTCTAACATGGCAGATAAATGGGTGGCATAAAATGCTGGATGGTAACTTTTTTCATCTTCAAAATTCTATAGGCGTTGATTTAATGTCCCCTTGTATTTAGTCTAGCAGTGGAGAAATCTGAGGCCTGACTGATTTTTCATACTTTCCAGGCAACCTGGTTCATCTGCTTGGGTGCTTTTTTTTGCTGAGGAAGATTTGCCGTGAGCTAACCTCTGTTGCCAATCATCTTCCTCTTTTTTATATGTGAGCTGCTGCCAGCATGGCTACAGATGAGTGGTGTAGGTCTGTGCCCGGGAACTAAACCTGGGCCACCAAAGTGGAGCACTCCAAAGTTAACCACATGGCCACTGGGGCTGGCTCACTTATAATGTTTTTTAAATTAAAATTGATCTTTGTAGTTAAATAGTTTTGCAAACATGTAGGTAGATGGGGTATCTTTTAGGTGACTTTTAAAGAAAGCCAAAGGCCCGTTTGATCTGCTTATGCAGTTTTTCTTCATGTTAGGGATGATTTCTTCTATGATACCTTTGATTATTACTTCTTTTCCATTTGTTCTGAATTCTCTTTCAGGAACACCCCTTATCCCTACATTGACTTTCAATTCTCTATTTTCTACAACTAGAATCACTTTAATTTCTGTTTTCTTCCCCTCTGATTTCCCTTTGCTTTGACCATGAAATAGATTTCGTATACCATTAATTTGATTCTTTAACTGAATTCTTTACTTCCCACATGTATGTTACTTTTGCTATTGCATTTTTATTTTGTTCAGGTCCTTTCTCTCTTGTATTTGTTTTATTTGCAAGTTTAATTGTATTTTAATTTACATCTGCCCATGTTTCTATTTTTTTTGCCATATAGTCTGTGGCAAAGCCTTATTGTGCTCGGGGTGTGTTGGTGTGCACTATTCCCAGCTCAGCTTCCTATTTCCATAGGCTGTTACCCAATGAGTCCTGCTCTACTGAAGTGGCATCTTCTGTCTCCTCCCATTGCCTGATTCTCTGACACTCTGTATGTGAACAAGACACAGTTACCAGTATGCATTGCTATCAGGGTTCATCCTGGTGGTATACTGCCTTTATCTAAGAGGGATGTACTGTGCTACCATCAAGTCTCTTCTCACCCACATCGATGTTGTATTTTCTAGAATTGTGATTTCTGCTTAGATTTGGAAGAGGTAGGGGGTGGAGTTGGGATGAGGATAAGGGAACAGAATCTGAGGCTGAAAGATGAAAGGGGAAGTTTGAAGCATCTTTCTTTGTTTCTCTCAGTCTCTCTTTCTTTGGTTTCATGGTCTCTGTTTCATTCATCAAAGCCAGGCTATGTCAAGAGCTAAAGTCTTCACAGCTATTGTTTTAATCCAGTGCCATCTATTCTATGCTCATCAGTTGCTCCCAGGTTCGGGTATGGGACTGTGATCAGTTTTAATTTTGTTAGGACTTTTTTATCTTTTTCTATGCCTTCTTTGCTGTTAATGAGAACTGAAGAGCATCTGCATTGGGGGCTTGTGACTTTATACCATTTTGGGCTGGCAGCATCATATTTGATTTTCTAAGACTTGTATAAAAGTTTTTAAATGCCTATTGGCAATTTGTGAAGACTTTGTAAAAGTGAGATTTATAGAGGATTAAAAAAATAACTCTTCATATCTGAGTAGTGTCATATGTTGCTTATTGTTGGGAAATTTGGCTTATGTGCGGATTTAAGTGATGTGGAATGTAGAGTTGTTTTTTTTTAAGAATGAGTCCAGGAGCAGAATAGTGAACAACTGTTTTATAAGAGCCAGGATTTTGTTCTTTCTATGCTAAGCGAAGCCTCATTTCCTGGTTTTTTCTTCCTCCACTGGCGGTATTAGTAGTTATAGTAACAGTCACTGATGTCTGTTGAGTGGTGCTTGTGGAGCAGGTACTATGTTAAAGCTTCACATGTAGTAGCTCATTTAATCCTTACAACAAGCCTGTGAGATAATTATTATTATTATTTCCACAGAAAGGTTAAGCGATTTGCCTGAGATCCCAGAGCTTACAGGTGGCCTAGCCAGGGTTGGAATCCAGGCTGTGTGGCTCTGGGGCCCTAACTCCTAACCATCACACAGCACCATGTCTCAAAAGAGCTGCCTTTCGTGTAGTTACCCAACATCCCTCCCAGATCCTGAGTTCCATTTCACCCCTAACTCTAGGATTTAATGTCTGCTTGCTCTTGAGTTAAAATGCCTCTCATTTGTGTTAACAGAGAGCTGAAGATGATGTTTGGGATGTTTAAACTTCTTCTCTTCCTTGTTTTTTGAGTGATGGTTAGATACGATTTTATCTAGATGGGAAAAGACACATGCTCATTTAAGTCCTGTTTACACTTGTTTTTATCAGTTCTAATACTTTATTTCTTGTCTTTGCTTCACTTTGCTTTGATGTAAAATGAGGCTGATAATAGTACCTATTTCTTAGGGTTACAGTGAAAATGAAATAGATAAATAATCTATGAGTATAATAAATAATCTAAGAGTACTTAGAACAGAGCTTGGGACATGGTTAATGGTCAATAAATCTGGTGACTATTGATTTTATTAGTCATGTTATTGTAATAAAATTTTCTACTTTCATTATGACCATTTACATCTCAAGTAAATGAAAATATGTTTGCATTTTCTCAAACTGGATGTCCTGTAGTTCATGGGTAAGGTTTGCCGACTTGGTGAGCTGTCATCTACAATTATGGAGTCTTACTAAGTGAGCATGGTTACGTATCATGTCATTATGTCAATGAATTTGCTGGGTGTTTTTACCCACTGCAAATAATATCTCATCTTAGATGTTCAGTTAAACTCAGGAACAGTGATTTGTCGGCTCTCTGTGGTCATGAGGTTTGAGAGTGCGTGTATAAATGAACCACAGGGAACTCTACACTTAATTTCATTGCTCTCCTGCCACCAAAACCCATTCCAGAAGCTGTTTGCAGGGGCAGTGCAGGAAGACTTGTGACTTTTTTTTGTTTCATTTTCCCCAGCCTTCCTGCCACCTTGCAGGTCGGGAAGTCTTAAGTTAGAGCCTGGGATACAGAAAGGGGGTTTGGAGAATTTTCCTACACCAGATGGCTGTAGCTAAATTGAGCTGTTTTCCTGCTGCTGGTATTTCTTTGTTTGGTGCTACACGCTTACCCTGAAATGTGTTTTCAAGTTCACTGGCTTTCTTACTTTTTATTCAGCAAGATTCATTGAGAAGGGACAAAGTATGGGCCATGAAGAGAGAGGCCACTAGTGTGACTGGCTGTGCAGATTATGTGCCTACACGGACTTGCATGAACCTGCTTGGCTCGCTGTACCCACTGACGTCAATGGAGGCTGGGCGTGGGCACCCTGCAGAGAAGTCTTTATTTAGAAGTTGTTTTTTTTTTTTTTCGTTTTAAACTTTGAAATATATGTCAAGGTGTTCAAGGTCCCTTCTGATGAAATATGTCAGCTTGCTTTCTTTGCGAGCCATAGAAAGGATGCTATTATAGAAAGGGAACAGCTTTTCTTAGAAGGTGGAGCATGCTCATGGAAGTACCTTGGAACTTGGGGTACAAAGTTCTGGGTTTTAGTCCTAGAGACGCACCTTTAACTTTATGACTTTGAGCAATCATCTCCCCAGTCTGGGCTTAAATTCTTCATCTATAAATTTGGGGAATTTAATTTGATCAGTGGTTTTCAAACAGTTCTGTAGAATCCTAGGGCATGGTAGAGGTGCTTTAGGAATCGGGCAAGTGTTTGATTTTCAAGCATCAGTTGGAAAATATATTTTTAACTTTTAAAAAACTATTATACATGTTCACCTGTCTTATCAGATATACAAATTTCTTGAACACATCAGCACTTGTAAACGTGTTAATTTACATTGCAAGATTAGCTATTTTTCTAGTGGAATTTAGGAATAAGCTTCCTCTATTTCGATTTATTTGAAAAGTGTCCTGAGATTGCAGGGTGGATAGCAAAGCTCATCCAGTTCATCCCTACTTAGAAATACCAATCAGAATTTTTTGGACCCTGTGTAAGCAATGCAAGATCAACAAATACATTGGATGGTGAAGCTGATGTAATGCACAACCATCATCCTTTACCCCCAATTTGAAATTTTCACGTCCAGCAAAACAACATCTAAATGATCTCATTGACCCACTTTATAATAAATATAAAAGTTTTCACTTTTAAATAAAATTATGATAATTAAATACCATTATATCTGTATTGGAGTTCTGTGTAAAATTCCATTTGAAGACAAGGTTTACTGCTAACATGTTTGAGATATCATACTAGATGTTTCTAAGTGTCCTTCTAGTCTAAAACCCTCTTAAGAATTGAACCTTAAGCCTTCCTGTTATCTCTTGGTGTATGTTCGTTACTAAACAATTCTCCATTCTGCTCCTCTATAATGAGAATAGTTCTCACGTCGTGTTTTGAGATCTCTAGAGAAGAGGCAGCAGCATGAACTGATATTCTGAGTACATTATTCTCCTCAGGAACCAAACAAGATGGTGATACTAGCAATCAGTGTTTTTAGATTTGGGACACTTTCACATTTGATTTCTGTGAATTAGGCTGCCACCACAATTATGGTGTCGATGCAACCTGTTTTGTTGCTGAATCAGTTGGCTTCCTGCTGACTGTAGACACAGCCATAGTTGTGATGCCCCCCCCCACCCCCCAAATTGGTTGTACTAGTCTTTGAAGGCAAAGTTCAGACTTCTCCCTCTGGTTCTCCAGGATATCCTCCTCTGACCGTCACCATGCTCGTCTGTCCTGCTGACTGAGCACGAAAGTGAATTCCGGCTTACTAACAAAGAAATGTGAGGACCCACAAAAGAAATCCAGTGGGTTCTGAAACCAAGTTCCAGTTCTCACTGTGATGACTCTATGTCCACTGTGGCTGAGGAAATAGTTGTGGGATGACCTGTGTCCTTTGGTGTAGCCCCAACATACTTTCAGAAGTACTGTAGTTACAGGAAATTCTTGGTTTATGTTTATACCTTGGCTCAAAGCACAGGAGCAAGACTTTATCACTTAATTTTTATGGATGGCTTTGCTTTCCTCTAATATGATTTGCAAAATGCTGGCTGCCTACTTCCCTGGTTCATGGGACTTCCTGTGACAGGCTGTACATTGTAAGCCTCTGACTGGGCACCCTTTGCCTTATGTCTATCATTGCTGCTGCTGTAACTACTGTTGTTGTTTTTTTTTTTACAACTAATGTTATTTGAGTGCTGTGCTGGAGGAGTCACTTCCTGGGTATGCTCCAAGCTGAAGATGATTTCTCCGTTGCCAGGTTTAGGGCATTTCTTATTTAGTAACGTGAAACACCCCCACCCCTATCTCCATCTTGAAGCAGATGCTTCAGAGGTTACTGATGAATTATTCCCTACCGAATATAGAGTTAATTAAGCATATAGTAGATGCTTAATAAATACCTGTTAAAATTAGAGCATGGGCCTGTGTCCTTTTGCCCCGTGTATTCTTCTACATTGTCACATTTGACATATATGCCCAATAAAAATAGCTTTATAAGACTGAGCATTTGTTCTCCAGTTTATCACTTAATGGTGGCCATGTGGCTGCCTCAGCAGTTATCCCCTTAAATCTCATTGGCTAGAATGAGGTTATATGCATACTCCTAGACCAATCACTGGCTTTGTGGAAGGGAACTGTCATTATTGACTTAGACCAATCCATGGACTGGGTCCCTTTCACCCAAATGTAATCAGGATTCTGGTCGCTAGTCTTTGAAGGGGGAATGGCTGTTGGTTAGTCAGCCAGGAGTGACTGACCCAGGCAACCTAACACAGAATACTTTGCTGGTTGGAAGTCAGGGTTTTTGCTATATAATAAATCTCACTGTAGGCTTTGAGACCCTATTGATTTGTGCAAATAAGTGTTTAGAATTTTCAGAATTTAGTTAAATGGGAGGATTACGTCTTTGTTGGTTCTGTGCGAAGTAAGTTATTTTCTGAAATTTCCTTGTGAAACAGGTGGGTGTATACGTGTCTGATCTGGTCTGGTGGGATGTTTGGAATGTTTGTCCTGGATGTGTGAGAATTTAATCATTTAATCATTTCTTAGTCCAGCACAGGTCAGTCAAGCTGGGTTATGAGGGCTCCTGCTGAGACTGGGCCTCCCCCTGCTTCGTGGGCCTCATTATTCACTGCTGGCCCTGCTGTTCTTTCAAACCCATCTGGCTAGTCTCCATGCTCCTGGCTGATCACAAGGGGTGGGGAGAGCTCTCCAAATTTCATGGCGCTGCCTTGCTACACTCCCCAATCTACTTGCCCAAGCTAATGAACGTCTTCATTTCTCAGGCATGACCCCTCCCAGGCTGAGATGCTGCTGGGGTGAACTGGTGAGACAAAGTCGAGGCAATTTATTGGCACTTGTTGCAAATAAACCAGTAGAAGAAATGACAGGTCTGCAGCACCCACTCCAGAAGTTCTCTACCAAGAAGCCCCAGTTTATCTCCTCAAATTCTTCCCTCCCTCACTTTGTCCTTTATTTGCCACAAAAAGTCCTCCCAGATGCCTGCCCAGGCATTCTGCAAGGTGGACCTGGAAAGACCACAGGAGGCTTCACCTCTGACCGGTGTTCATTTCATTTGCGAGCATTTTCCCATTTATCATTATTGTAAGGTGGAGGACTGTTACCAAGTCAGGGAGGGATGGGGCACAACCTGCGACAGGTGTGCCAGCTTCTTCCTGTTTTGCCTACTTGTCGGGAAGGTCTTGTGGGACTGTTAATTTTCTAAATTTTCACAAGTAATTTATTTAATTTCAACTAACTGGTCTGATACCATAACTTCCTCCGATGTACTGGATTTCTTTCTGATGAAAACTACTCATTTCACAGCATCATTCCTATTTCAGAAGTGATTTGTTCCGGGGTAAAATATTCTTATGTTTAAACTATTTCTCCCATTTATGTTTCTTTAAAAAAGACATCTCTTATTGTCTATCTATTATAGACTATCATAGCATTCTATCCTCACACGAACTCATTCAAAGGAAGGAATGTGTACCCAGTTTAGCACAATAATATGTGCTGAGGTTAAAAAGAAAAATTCCTTCCATGGGCACCGACCCTGACAAATTGATTAGATTGTCAGAGAGTTTACCACTGAGCAGGCCAGCATTGTGGAAGGGACTTCTCAAAGGCCGTCTCATTTAACAATTCCTCAGAGCCCCGTTTGCACCTCTATTTTGCACGTGAGGAAACTGAGACATGGAGAGGTTAAGGGACTTCTGCTAAATGGCAAAGAAGGAATTTGAATCTGGATCCCACCCTCTCCAAAGCCTGTGCTGTCTGCACTGTGCGTCCCCATGTGCCATAAGATCATGGAACAGGATCTTGAGGGTCATGGCATCCGGCCCCTTGCCTGCAGGCTTGGGGGACTTCAGGTCTTGAGGCCAGGTGGCATCTTGCTTACTTTTCCTAACTAGCTCCTTATATTTCAACTTGTCACGCATGGAGTTCTTTCCTCAGGTCAAGCCACTGGAAACCAATCTCCTTGTCTAAAGGCCTTGGGGGCACCCTGATGAGTGGCACAGTCAATAATGAAGTTAGCTTGACTTCCCCAGAGGTCTTTCATCTTCTTTGCTTTCTTGACTGTGCCTGTATATATTCTTGTCTGATAATCCAGTGAGAAATCCTTTTCCTGGGCCTCATAAACTCTTACAGATTTCTTTTTTGTTTATTATCCAAATGCCACTTGATTATTGTAAAAAGAAAAAAAATTAGAAAATGCAGTTGCATGAAAAGAACAATTAATTAAAATCACTCAAAATCTACCACCTGGAGATAAATACTGTTACATGTTGTAGTGTATTATTTTAGTTTTTCTTACGTGCAAAATTTGCATATAATATAGAATTGTAATGTATATACTGTTTTGTGTTCTTTTTAATTGTATAGTCTGCTGTTATTGCTTAACAATCCATCCTAAACTCTGTTCTATGTTAATTTATATAGAGCAGCCGCATCATCATTTAACAGGTGCTCATTATGCCAATGTACATTTGTTATAGTTTAACCAAGGTCTTGCTACTCAAAGTGTGATTTATGGGCCAGCAGCATTGTCTTGATCTGGAAGCTTGTTAGAAATGCAGAATCTTGCCCCTAGCCAGACCTACGGACTCTGACTCTGCAGTGTAACACGACCCCTGGGTGATTCATGTCACATGAAAACGTGAGAAGCACTGGTTTAACACAGTCCTCCTTGAACCTGTAGGTTGCTTCCAGTGTTTGAACTGCAAACAACACCGTGGTGAACATTTAACAGGCATTTTTAAGGAGGTCTCTATATACTGCTACTGTCACAGCTGTCCTGGCAACGTGAGTTCAGCAAGTTTGGGTGGCTTGTGTTTTATAGCTTATTGCCTCTTTCAGGGCTCATGGGACAGAATTCACAAGATCTAAGAGGTTCTCTCCAAGTCAGAATAACTGATAATTTATTATCAGGGGTGCTAGCTGGTCCTGCCACCTCTCTGGCCGCCTCCCCGACCAGCAGGCAGTAATCCTTTCATACGCATGCGTTTGACGATGGGGTTGGGGCGGGGGGAGCATAGGGAGGGAAGGTCGAGTTCAATGTGATTAATCAGTGAAAAGCTGCATGTTCTTTGAAATGTTACCTATTGTCCTAACTGCATTCAATGCTAGACTCATATTTCCCCCTCTCAGTGAAAGGCTTGAATTCAAATCATTGATATTAAAAACAACCTAATGAATTTCACTGTAGGCAATTTTTCCTCATTTTCTCTTTGAGCCTCTCTGAGGAGATCAAGCTCATTAGTGTCTATTTTACATTTACTCAGCCAACAAGTGTTTCTGTGCACCAGCTGCCTTAACGCTCTGGGGACCAGGCTAGGTAGAAATAAATAAATGTGGAGCCCCTACTTAAAAAATCTTTTTCTTTTACTGTAGCATTTCTGGTATCCTCCACGTGCTATGCTTTATATATGTTATTGAATCCCTTCTATCATTCCAGAAAGAGTGGTATCATTAGTCTCATTTTCTGGCAGAGGGACTGAGGCTGGAGAGGTTGGTGATTTGCCCGTAGCCATGGGGTCAGTATGTGGTGGCACCAGAGTTTAAACCCAGGCACTGTCTCCAAACTCCCCCTCCCCCACCAGTCGCCAGTCCTGCCCCTGCTGTCACCAGGCCATGCTGAGTAACACCTTCCCAAGCCTTTTGGCAAAAGGTAGGGAATGAACCATTCAGAAACTTCGAGACTGAACTGAACTGAAGTTCAAGACATCAGGTCTTCCTTACCTTGAGTATCTCAGGGTCTAGGAATGGACCTCCACAGTTTGAGCTCCGGGTCTGGTGAGGCCCACGTGGCTGGGCTGGCAACCCTGGAGGAGTCTGCTGTTTCTCTCATCTCCCTGTGACCACCACATCTGGCATGCTTGTCTCCGTAGCACTGCCAACCTGACTTTTCCTTTACTGACGGACGCGCGGTGTCATCTTTAGGACAGTCGTCCTCTCTGAGCCTCTGTTTCCACTTCTGTAAAATGGGGAGAATAATCTGTAATTCCTAGAAGTGCTGTGATGATTAAAAATAATAATTTCTATAAGGTGCCTGAGCGCTCCGTAATTTGGAGGCATCAAAATTGTTGTCTGTGGACGGCCCCTGCTGGGAGATGAGGCAGTGACCAGGAGGAAACGAAGTGATTTTGGATGGGATTTCCTTCCTCTTAGACATTATATCCTTTCCCAGTCATTGCCAGGGGCGTGAGAAGAGACCCCATGTCGGGGATGGGGGTGTCGTTTGCTGGGATGTTGGGTGGTGGGTAGAAAGAAGGAGAGACAGAGAGAGAGAGAGAAAGAGAGAGAGAGGGAGGGAGGGAGGGGTATTTCTCTGCAGTTTGAGGGGAGAAGGCCCTTCGGCTCCCCCTTCTTCCAGAAGCCTTCCCTGCCTCCAGTGCTTGATAGCTGCCCCTCCTTCTACCTGACTCCCCGTCTTCATCGGCTCCTTACATGGCAGTGCCCAGGTTTGGGCCTCAGTCTCCCCTCCCCCCTTTTCACTGCACCTGCTCTGAGCGTTGCCATTCACTCCAAGGTGTTTGCTGCTGCCTGTGTGCCAGACACCCCTGGAGATCTCTCCCCAGCCCTGAGATCTTTCTCAGACTCCAGAGCCATGCTCCCCACGGCCCACTGGATGTCTCCACCCTAGTGTCCCCTAGATGCATCCTGCTCAGAACGCCCCAAACTGAACGCACCCCTAGCTCTCCCCCTGCCCTTAGATGAAAGTCCCCTAACTGCGGCCTATGACCCGGCCTGTGCATCCCTTGCTGACCTCATCTCCACGCTTGGCCTTGCTCACAGTATTTCGGTGGGAAAGCCCCTCACCAATCTGTAACTAAGGAGTATGATTGACCATGGGTGTCTCTGGAGGCTAGGCCTCCCAGGGCCTCTCCTGGCCATTGACTGGGCGGCGGGAAGACTGAGGCAAGCGGGACTCCTCTGACTGCTGACTCAGGCTCTGTGCTGCCCTGCCACACCTCCTGTAGACTGCTGTGGTCTAGGGTGCTTCCACCCAGCCTTCTCTTCCTCCCTCCTGCCCTCCAGTCAGGCATCTGCTTTGCAGTCACATGGCTCTTCCAGCTCCATCCCCCAGCTCCCGCCCACCCTTTACTCATAGGCCTCTCATCTCATGAAATTCTTGCCCATTTATTCCCATTTTGCATTGAGGATGGAGGCCAACACACTCTTCTTTGAGCTGAATCACACCTCACGGCTTTTGCACTTCTAATTCTCTCTGTTTTGAATCTTCATCCTCGCGGCCAGCTGCATCTCATCATTCAGGTCCCTGCTCAGATGCCATATCCTCATGCCCTGACCATTCTGTCTAAAGAAGTGCCCCCCCATCATCCCAGGCCCTGGATCTTATCTATCACATCATGGATTTTAATTCCTTCCTAGCCTCCTGAATTCTTTTTATTTGCCGAACTTGTATTTTGTTGCTTACTCCCCTCCCCCACCCGTCAATGAGAATGGAAGCTCTAAAAGGACGGGAGTTTCATTTGTCTGGTCCTCAGCGGGGTTCCAGTGTAGGGAATAGCACCTGGCAGGCTCTCAAAAAAATTTCTTGAATTGATTAATTTGTTCTCCTCCAAGTCTCTCTTCTGCTTCTGCTAATGGTGCCACTTGCTCACTCCACCCTTCACTTTCATCGGAAAGTTGGTTTTCATCTTTGATTCCTGTGCTGGAGATCTTCTCTCTTATATATTGTCAAATCCATCCCTCTCTCCACCTCTTTCCTGCATGTGTTTCCACCAGGATCACCACTGGAGCCTCCTAACTTGTCTAGCTTTGGCAGATTTGTCTCTTCTAAATTTTTGAGAGTGATCTTTTCAAAATGTAAATCTGACTGTTCAAACCCTCTGGTGCCTGGCTTGGGTCCTGATTTGAAAAAAAGAAATATAAAAATACACTTTGGATACGACTGGAAAATTGAGCGCAGACTGGTTATTAGATATTAAGGCAATGTTGTTTTTGTTGGGTGCAATAAGGATCTTGTGGTTATGTTAAGAAAAGGTCTTTAAAGATAAGTATTGAGGATTTTATTGATGAAATAGTGTCTAGAATTTGCTTTAAAATACTGCATGCCTTTGTTTCTCGTGTTCTTCTGGCTTGGTGCTGTCTTGCGTCTCTCTTACTACTTCCTCCTTGTGTCCCCCCTCAACCCCCAGGGGAGGTTTCCCAGATATTCCTACATATTCATTAGGAACTTGCTCAAGTACTACCTCTTTCATGCAGCCTTCCATGATTGCTCCCTTGGAAGTGATATCTTTTTCTTGTGAATACACCTAACACCATGTGTTCTTAATTTCTCACAGTACCACTCTGGTCCATTTTTCGGTTGTTTGGATATGTATCTATCTCTGTTAGTCAGGATTCCTTTGGTTGTGGCCTGTGAACTCAGCCGACTTCAGTGGAAAACCTTTACATACTGACTCACAAAACAGAAAATACCAGAATTACAGGGTAACCTAGCTTTAGGCATAGCTGCATTCAGTGGCTTGAATTGTGTCCTCAGGCTTGGTCTCTGTCTCTTTCTCTTCATCTCTTGGCTCTACTTTTCTCTGTGTTGGCTTCACTCTCAGACGAACTCTTTCTAGGTGGTGGCTTCCAGTTACATTATCCTTGAAAGAGAAAGCACATTCTTCTCTTTCCCTATTATTCCAGCTTAAAGTCCTGTGATAGAGTGTTGTTTGCTTGGATTAGATCACGTGCCCATGTGCTGAATGAATCCCTGTGTCTAGGGGACAGTTGGATGCACTGATTGGCCAGGCTCACATCAGGTGACCACCCCTAGGGCTGAAGGACGGGGCTGACTTCATTCGGTGTTCCGTGTGCCCTGTCTGGATTTGCTCATTAACCATTAGTAGCAATCTCATTATCTAGGCCAAGGGGTAGTGAGACAGCACAAGGTGCTGGTGAAATGAGTTTCCTTCTTTCTTGCTAATCTTGCTGTCTCAGGACTGGTTCACCTTTTCTGTTTTGTTAGCTGCTTAAACCCAGTACTACTCTTTTTTTAAAAAAAAAAATTTGTACTCAGGTATAATTGACATAAAATTATATTAGTTTCAGGTGTACAGCATCCATTACTACTCTTAATTTTACATATCTCAGTGAGTTTCATCACAGACTGGACTATTGCCCTTGCTTCTTGGCAAAGCCATCCCAGATTCCAGAGGGAAGTGTAATTGGGATTAAAGAACAATAGGGTAAATTGTAGTGTGAAACTAGAGGAACAAAAAAGCCTCTGTTTGGGCATTTTGGAAAAGTCTACTTGAAAAGGAAGGGAGAAGTGCAGGAGGCTTCCAGGCAGAACTTTCATTAGTGTTATATGGTTGGCTGTTTTCTAGCTCCGTGATAGGCCCAGAGAATGTGGCGCATGGAAGACTCTGGTTCATTAACTTTAGGACAGATAAAAAAAGATAGGATCAATGTGGGCACTGAACCCAGTGGATCCATTTGAATAATTTCTAGTGGGCTTTATCAGCCATTCCTTGAGCATTGCATGTGGGCAGCTGCACCCAACCAAAGTCCTGGATGGCCTGGGGTGTTTCTGCATGAGGTCTCTCATCTAGTGGACACAGTGTGATGAGAGACCTAGCAGCTTGGATCCATTTTGGAGGGAATGAGAAACTAGCCATGAAAGCAGCAGAGTGTAAAAAGTGTGGGCATTTGAGTGAGAGGGACCCATGTTCAAATCTCAGTTCAGTAACTTGGTAGCTGTTTGACTCTGGGCCTTTTAGCTAATCCCTCTGAGCCTCAATTTGTTAATCTGTGAAAGAATAAAAATACCTGCCTCCCAGGGTGGTCAAGAAGGGTCATCGAGATCATGCATACAAAGGGCTTGATTATGGTAGGTGCTTGATAAATGTTGGCTTCCATTCCTGCTTTTTAATTTTTTTTGAGGAAGATTAACCCCTGAGCTAACATCTGCTGCCAATCCTCCTCTTTTTGCTGAGGCAGACTGGCCCTGAGCTAACATCCGTGCCTATCTTTCTCTAATTTATATGTTGGATGCCTGCCACAGCATGGCTTGCCAAGCGGTGCCATGTTCGCACCCGGGATCCGAACCAGTGAACCCTGGGCTGCTGAAGCGGAATGTGTGAACTTAACTGCTGTGCCACTGGGCTGGCCCCTCCATTCCTGCTTTGATAAACACGAATAACATTATCTTTTATGTCCCCTAGTTTGCACGTTAAATCTTCAACACCTGTCAGTGTTTTAGGGGTTCTCTGTCTACTGGTTCTCAATTGTTTGGTGTATAGAGAGGTACCCTAGCGACCTGGGGGGCATTCACAAGCAACATTTTGTAAACATCGTAGTAAAGATTGGATCAGGCAAGAATCATCAATGGATCCTAAGTCTAGGGGGTGGGTGGGATTTTGGTGACGAGCAGTATATTTGTTTGGTCCTAAAGCATCTTGCAAGGGAGGAAACAAAACAGTAGGGACATTGTGGAAAAATCTGACATTGCCTTTGTCAGGTGATCAAAATTAAAATGGCTTTTGAGGGACAGAAGGACATTACGCGCCTCCAAATGTGAGACTCTCAGAAGGAAACCACATCGTCCATGCAGTCTTCTGGCCAAGATTACAAAACCTCAACCTAATCATAAGGAAACATCAGACACACACAAAATGAGGAACATTCTCATATAAAAAAACAAAAGTTTCGGGGGCAGGGCTGTACTCTTCAAGAATGTCAATGTCATAAAAGATATCGAAAGGCTATTGGAAATGTTCCAGATTAAGGGAGGCTGAAGAGGCATGACAGTTAAATGCAACACATGATCCTAGACCAGATCCTGTGCTGGAGAGAGAAATGCCTTAAACGATGTATTAGATCAACTGACAGAACTGGAATATGGATGGTAGAGTAGGTAAAAGTGCTGTCAGTGTAAATTTAGGAAGTTGCTAACTGTTTTGTGGTTATCCCTATTCTTAGGAAATACAAACTTAGGTATTTAGAGCTAAAAGGCCATAATGTATGTAACTGACTCCAAAATGGTTCAGAAAAATAAACTTTTTACATATACCCACAACTACACCTATGTCCATATACACATTATGTAAATAGGAACATATACATGTGGAAGGTGGAGAGAGGAGGAGAAAGAGAAAAAGAGAGAAGCAGAGAGAATAAAGCAAATGGGGTAAAATGTTGACAGTAGATGAATCTGGGTAGTGTTTGTGGGTGTTCTTTGTACCACTTTCGCAACTTTTTGTAAATTTGAAATTATTTCCAAAAAGTTAAAGACAATACATTGTGCTCTTCCCCCTTCCCTGCCCCCAAAGACCTGCGTTACTGGGATGTTGAGGTGGTGGTGATGAATAGGTGTGCACTGAGAAAACTTTCATGGTGATTCTGATAAACTCTCAACCATGCCTGACTAGAAGGAGGAAGCTGGCCTCTGTGGTAGGAATCACATTTGACATCTTAATTCTTTAATTACAATTCAAAGGTGGTAAAACCAAGAATCATAATTTTGTAGAATCTAGAATGAAATGATTTTTGTGACTGAGGACTAAAGGATTCAAGAAGGAAAGAGGCAACGAAGGCCTTGTGGGCAAGGAGAGCCTTTATAGGAATTTTCATCCCCACACCTAGGTGTGAAGGACATATTCTCTTTCTAAAAGTCAATTTAAACTTTATTCCAAGCTCCCATTCCAAGTGGTTGGCAGGAAGTTCCAAGAGTCATTACTGGGGCTCCCCCTTCTCAGGTCCTAGGAACGAGAACATCGCTGCTTCATACTGGGGACCGTGGAGCTCCCCAGCCCCAGCCTGATTCCCTGCAGGTCTGGTTGGTGGTTTTGCTAATTCTCCACCATGTTCGGTACACAGGAAGTCTTTGGCCAGTCTGGGAACCTGTGTGCCTGGGACACTGCCATGCTGGGGGCCTCTTGCAGTTACCTCTGTGAGGTCTTGCCACCACCACCTGGTGCCTTGCTACATAGAGGGTATGGGCCACTGCTACTCATGGGACCCCTCCCCCAGTCTGGATCTCTTACCATCTGGGGGATTGTCTCCCTTTCCTCCTTCAGAACCTTCAAAGTCACATAGCACCGTTTGTGCCATCCTCCCAGACCACCTGCTCACTCCACCAGCATAATTTTTTCAGTGAGTTTAGGATTTTACAAAAGGTAAGAGAGGCCCACAGACTTAGCTACCTGGTTACTTGCTTGGAATTGGGTGTGAAGTGGAGGTGGGAACCATAGAAAATACAAATTCATGTCAAAAAATACAAATGAATGCCAAAAATTAACCTGACACATAACTTTTTATCTCCTATGTATAGTCCAATTTAGAATTAAAAAAATTAAAAAATACTCCCATCAATATGGGCAAATTAGAAGTTCAACCTGGTTTTTGGCAGCTGTTTTCTCACCAACCACCAGATGTCACATCTGAAAAATAGGGCAGCCACAGGTGTGTACCACCTATTTCAGGATCAGCACACAATTTTTTAAAAAAATTTTTTGAGGAAGACTGGCCCTGAGCTAACATCTGTGCCCATCTTCCTCCACTTTATATGTGGATGCCTACCACAGCATGGCTTGATGAGTGGTGCGTAGGTCTGCACCCGGGATCCGAACTGGTGAACCCTGGGACGCTGAAGTGAGCACGTGAACTATGCTACCAGGCTGGCCTCATCAGTACACAAGTTTTATAAATATTTTGCTGTTCAGAATGGAAGCCTCAGGATAATTTTAGTCCATCAGTGTTTTATTTGTTTAAGAACAATACTTTAGAACTGGTGCCACGTTAAAAGAAAAATCTACAAAGTAGCGATATTGAACTGATGCCAAGAGAATAAATGATTTCAAATTAGTGAATGGTTTACACCCACCAAAATATCTGTCTAGCCCTTCTGATTCCTATTGTCTAGCTGTCACATTAATAGACACTTATGGGCAGGTTCAATGTAGAAATCAACGTTGTCTTAAGTCCTGGCTTCTGATCCAAGAGGCCAATAGGGAACTCACAGAGCAGTGGTGGGCACTTTCTGGCTTCTCTCCGTCCCCCAGGGATGAGGAAGTTGAGATCTCCCCACAGAGGAACGCATGGAGGGCTGCTCTCCACGGACTGAGCACTCTGCTCGTGAAACAAGGAATTGGAGTGGATGAACTTTGAGGGAAAAGCGACTCATGTTTCTCTGGAATCTTCTCTGTGTCAGATGTTTTGCACGTACATCGTCCCATAATGCCTACGGCACTCCTGCAAAGTGGACTTAGTTACACCTCCCCAATTTGCAAATGGGAAAGCTGAGGCCCAGAGAGGATGCATAACGTTTCCCAGGTCCTGTAGCTAAGGAGGGCTGGAGCCAGGCTTCCCGACCTCTCCACTGCTGACGGGTTTGTTCATTTACTTTGGGTTGGACTGCGTTCAGTGCTGCTCTTCCCTTCTCTGCCTCCCTCCCTGACTTTGACTGGTTTTCGCAGACTTCCTGCTCTGAGTCAGACTTGAAGGCAGAGTCCTGACCACTGAAGTCTCTCCTGTGAGGTGACCCTCGTCAGTGAGCTTGGAAACAGGAAGATCCACGTAGCAGCTCTCTGGAGACTGGTTGGGCCCAGTCCTCAGGGTCTGATGACACTTCTTTGGGAACAGCCCAGTGTTTAGGTGGGACAAAGAATTTCTGGGCGCCCGTCCATGGCTGGTGAAAGGAAGGATGTGCTGTGGGTTGGTGTTGTGTGTTTATGCGGTGACATTGACAGATGCCTCTGACGGAAGCTGTTGAGAAGTGAACACGCAGAATAAATCGACTCATCCTCTGCTTGGAGGCCAGAGGTGCTTGCTGGGGTGACAGGTGGCCTCTGTTTACAGTGTTCTCTTTCTCGAGATTAATCGGGTCTACGTCGGCTACCATAGCGATATGGTAGGGTGGAAACGTGATGATGTTTGCTCAAGGAATTTCCCTGGGGGTGGGTGAGAGAACAAATAAAGCCTTCCTTAAGAGCAGTGTTTTTGTTTGTTTTGCTTTTTAAAATTTCCTCCCAGTGTAGTGAGAAAACCACGAGATTTTAAGTCAGATCCAGAGTCAAGTCCTGGGAATGCCTCTTCATCCCTACGGGGACACATGGAGGACTGGGAACTTTCCCAAGGTCCCCCAGCTGCTGAAAGGTGGAGCCCAATTCCAGTCCACTTGGCCTTCCTCCAAGGCAGTGTCCTGTCTAGAGCAGAGCCTTGCCCCGGGCCCCGAGCACATGAGGCGTTTGTCCTGAACCTTTGGGGCCCTTCTCCAGGTACGCTAACGCATAGGTGGAATGTCATGAAGCGCTGATGAAGGGAGAGAGGAGAAGGAAGAAAAAAGGCAGCAGAAGGAAAGGCCTGGGTTGGGGTCTCAGTGCTGCCCCTCACCAGCCTTGGCCCCCTCTTCCTGCTTGTTTAGAATATGGCAAGGCAGTTTATCAAAACTTCTGTTTGGGAGGAGAAAAATGCTGACAGCATCCCTGGGTCTGAGGAGTTGGGAAACACACTCTATATGAAATATTTAAAAATCAGAACTGTAAAAATATCTTATTCCATTTGATAAGCCCTTACTGACTGCCCACAACGTGCAGTGCTATTGAGGTTCAAACCATGGAGTGACCTCGGGGAACTTTCCGAGGACCTCCCTCGTGCTGGGCGCATGGCAGACATTCCCTCCTTCCGTCCTCATAATTGCTCCAACAGGTAGATCCTGTTGTTTCCAATCACAGATGAGGAACGTGAGGCTCCAAGAGGGTCACTGTCTGGGGTCTAGCCAGCCCTTTGAGAGCAAGAGCTGCCCCTGGAAGGAGCTGAGCCTTTTGCAGGATGCTTTGAGGGTACGAGGAAAGATGTTCTTTGGCTTGAGTGAAAAAACCTCAGCAGACTGCAAGCTTGTCCAAAATAAAGTTTTGGGAAGTTGGCTGCCTTGCCCACTGGATTTCCTGGAGCTTCTATGTGTGAGCCAGTTCCTAAATGGAGCCAGGCTAGTTTTTTCATTCACTGGCTGGGCTATTTATTTATTTATTTATTTTTAACATCGTGATCCCTCAGGGACTCCAAAGTCTTGAATTCCCTTGCCTGGCACAGGGTGTGCCGGGCACGCCTACAGCTTGTTAACTGAAAATTCGCCAGGGGTGTGCCCTTGCCCTTGTCCCTCTGCACACCAGCCCTCCCCAGGTCATGCCCCACGCAGGGGCCCAGCTCTCGAGGGTGAGAAGGGAAGCACATGGAAATGTACTGGTGAGAGAGTCACTGTCAGGCTTTTGTGGTTTGAAGAGGCAGGTGAATAGGCAGGGGCCCATGTGATACCACATCCAGTACAGGCTCCTTTTCACCTCACTATTTGAAACGCCTGCGATGTGCTGGCGCTTGAGCTGGGATATGATTAATTCTGAGAAGTAGGTTTTATTATCCCATTATATAGATGAGGACACATAGATGATAAGGAGGTGAGGGAACTTGCCCAAGGTCCCCCAGCTGGTGGGAGGCAGAGTCTAAATTCAAACCCAGAGGCATTTGTCCTGTACCTTTGGGGCGTTCGCCGGTTCATCTGCCCCTGGAGACTCGGCAGAGGGCCCCGGTGTCTTTGATTCTGCCTGTCTGGCTCCTTGGAGATTATCCAGCTTGCCCGAGCAGATGGATGGAAAAGAAAGCATGTAACCTGGTACCCATCTCCTTGGCTGCTGCACAGCCCCTTTGAG
Organism: Equus quagga; assembly: GCF_021613505.1. NCBI lineage: Eukaryota > Metazoa > Chordata > Mammalia > Perissodactyla > Equidae > Equus > Equus quagga. The sequence continues at coordinate 87,406,465 of NC_060274.1, read as the reverse complement.
AGCTGGTCTCTGCCTGTCTCTAAAGGAGGCATAGTCAGGATGCAGTGAGGTATTTGATTCTGCCCCCAGAGGCACACTGTGGTCTTGCACAGTCAGAGGGCACCAGGCAGAGCCTTTGCTGGTGTCTGGTTGGCTGGGAGCAGCCCCGCTCTGGAGCTCTAGGCTTGCTAGGAGCCTGTGCTAGGCTTGGGCAATTGAGGTACATGTGAACTTGGGTGCATTGTCTGTCCTGCTGCCTGAGAGATAGCCGCCACCCCTTCTATTTCATGATTGCTCAATATTGATAATAATAATAGTAGTAGTAGTAATAATATAACAATAATGATAATAGCAAATACTGTGGAATGATTACAGGCACTGTTCTAAGCATTTTACAAGTATTAACTCATTTTAATCTTCCCAACACTTAAGAGTAGGTATAATCATTATCTCTTTTATAGATTAAGCTATCAAGGCATGGAGAAGTCATGTAATTTGCCCATGGTCACACAGTAAACGAGGGAGCTGGGACTTGAATTTATGGAGTCGGTTTCTGGGACATCACTTCAACGTCAGTCAGTCTTCATTGAGCCCTCACTCTATTTCAGGCACGTGCTCAGGCCTGGAATAGAGGGGAAGCAGCCGATGCAGCTGGTGGGAGTGCTGACACCTGAAAAGTTGCCATTGCTTTTTCTTGATTGTTTTTCTCCTTTCCCTGACTTTCTCTAGCTTCTCTAAAATCTGTTATTCACCTTTTCGTCATCCTCACTCTTTCCTCGGTTTGCACTGGTGCATGGAGGCTGGTCATCCCGCTTTGGGTGAGCAGCTTATCTGTGAGCCCTGGAGGTCAGGAACTATGTGCCTTATGATCCCAGCAGCCACACAAAGCCCGATGCGTAAAACATGCTTGCATATGTTTATGGAATGGAGGGATGGATGGACCGATGGACTGATGAATTTCAGCCCGGCCTCCCAGTGATCTACCTCAAAATGATCTTTCTTGGGTGAGCAAAGGAATGGGGAGTGGCTAAAGAAGGTGGAGACAAAGCAGGAAGCTGAAACTTGGGGACTGGCTTGGAAATAGAAAGAATGGCACTGTATGCTGATTGGCAGTTCGTGAAACATTTTTATATGCCTCGCTGTCTTTAATCCTCACAAGAGCGTGTGTTAGAGATGGGGAAGATGCTATTACTTCCATTTTACAGATGAGAAAACTGAGGCTGGGAGGAGAAGTGACTTGCTCAAGGTCACATTACAGTGTATCTGGTGGTGCTCCCCCTACGCCATGGGATTGGCCAGACCCAGAGCTGGGCACGGGAGCCAGGTGAGCAGCCTTTGTGGAGGTGAGGCTGAGTGGGTGACAGAAGTCCTTTGGCAACTGGCAGAGATGTTGGCAGAAATACAGGCCCCATGGTGAGCTGGCTGCCATTAAGCCCTGACGCTCATGCTTTGGAAGAAGGGGAGCTAGGTTGTGGATGCGGGGCTTTGCCACCAGGCAGCTGTCTCAGCCTCTCTTGGGCCTTCCACCCTGGTCACCTGGCAGGACAGTCATACTGTCAGGGCTGCAGTGGGAGCCCCTTATCTCTAACTCCAAAGAGGATGTCTACACTAAGGTTTTGGCAAACTCTACCAAAAAGCTTCTTTTACCTTATACCTACTTGAGTGGAGCCTCCTGGGAGATGTCCCTTTGTTCAAATTCAGAGGCTCAGGTCTCTGAGGATTAATTCCTTCTGTGAACCTCGTCTTATGTGAAGTGGTGAAATTCATTGGAATGAGTTTGGGTAATTCTTGTGAAACGTCTGGTGATTTCGTCCCCTCGTTTCCTCCCCTCTGCAATCACTCTGGGTCAGATTCTTAGCATCTCTTGCCTCCTCAATGCGTTCCCTACTTCTAATCTTGGTCCTCCAATGCACTGTGTCCTACCCAAAATACACGTATGGTTGTGTCCCTTATCTGCGTCAGTATTCAATATGTCCTTATTTCCCTCATGGGAGATTTCTCACCCTCCACGTATCCGAACTAGCCTCTGCCTCTCCTGTCTACCCTCTCTGAAGTCTCACAACAGTACAAGCCACTTCTCTTGCAAGCTGGCCATCTGTTGTCCGGCCTCTGTGCTCTTGTTTCTGTTTGGGGTGTCCTTTCTCCTCTTCCTGTGTATCCTTCAAGGCCCATCACAAACGTACCATTCTCAGTGAAGTTTTTCAGGCCGTTTGCTTCCTTGTAGGCAGGACAAATATCCTTTCCTCCTCTGTTTCCGTGGCATTTCATAACGTTTCCAGCGTTATACTTAAAACAATGCATTTTAGTCATTTGCTAGTGTCTGGTTCCCATGATGTTCCCAGGGGCAGGAGGGGAGGCATCTTCAGCTCAGTCCAGGTGCCCAGCACAAACGGTGGCTCCAGCTAATAAATGTTTCATTACTAGATGACAGGGAAGCCAGTGGCCAGGTGTGTGAGTGTGTGTGTGTGCGTGCATGTGTGCACAATACTTTCTTTTTGAGATTTGGGCTTCAAGGCTCAGGATTCTACTTGTATTACTGTCTTGGAACCTCATGGCTGTCTTGGTGCGAAACTCTAGATTCCATTTAAAATTCTGGATTCCATTTATCAAAGGCCTCTTAGGTGCCAGTCACTGAAAAACATGTTCTCTCATGCAATGCCCAAGGTGACTCTCGGAGATGGGTATTCTTATGCTCATTCAAAAGATGAGGAAACTGAGGCCTGGGAAGTAAGGTAACTTGGCAGAGGTCACAGAGGTAGGAAGTGATAGCTCAGAGCTGCTCAAAATGTGGTCCACAGGCTGGCTGCCTTGGCCTCATCTGGAAGCTGGGCAAAATGCAAATTCTCAGGCCTACACCAGCCTCACTGAATCAGAAACTCTGGTGGTGAGGCCCAGGAATTTGTATTTTAACAAGCTCTTCAGGCAGTTCTGATACACACTCAGGTTTAAGAATTTTAAGTATGGTCTGGCCATGTTCAAACTGAGGTCTCCGCTTCTCCAAAGCCCGTGCTCCCCTCCTCCCCTATGTCTGCTGCTCTCTCAGAGGGAAAGACGGAGGGCAGGAGGGCAGGAGCCCTGTGTCAGAGAACTAAATCTGGGCAGTTTATCCTGGTGTTTTCATCTGAGTGGCCTTGGGCCCCATGAACTCATTAATGCTCTTAACAGCTTTGCAAAGTGACGTCAGCCACCCTGGGTTCATGCTCTGGGCTCTCGCCAACCTCTGGGACCGCTTGTTATCAATGTGGGTGATTTCCAAAACAGAGGGACTTGGGTTTCATAGCTCTTCTGGGAATGGGTTGGTAATGGGGAAAGGGCCAGTGTTTCAGCTGCTTGAGATGGGATGCTTTTGATAGACGCCTAAGAAGAAAGGAAAGATGTTTCTTTGATTTTTTTTCCAAGTCATGTAAGGATGTGCGTTGGGCTTCCTGGGGCAGACATTATCTCCTGAGAGAATTTCAACAGCAGGGAAGGCCTCCTTGGAAGCTTAGAGATGATCGTGGGGTCCTAGGCCCCTCTCTGGGGCAGCCCATCTGGGAAGTAGACAACTCCTCCTAGCAGGGGTCTGAGATCTCCTCTGCCTTCCCCTCCCTCACCTGCACATGCACGCATACACATGTGTTTGCACACACATGCACACATGCATGTGCACCCAGGCACGCACACAGCACACGCACACACAACACACACACAACTCAAGTTCACCACTCTGGATGGATTTCTCTAAGTCAGTGCTGTCTCTGATGAATAATAGAGAAAAGTCAGGATCTTTCTCTCTTCATCATCTGCCTAGAAAATAGCATTTATTTATTGCTTTTGGAATATGGTGATATCATTGGGTGAACAAAGCCATTGGACTTTCTGGCTTCATTTAAAGTTGAGGGGAAGGGAGAGGATTTTTCCCTGCTTTCTCAGGAGGTCTGGGAGAGAAAAGTGGTTCTTTTTTACCTGGGACCAACACCTCATTTTGTGCCTTCAAGTGACTGCAGAGGACCCAAGTTTCCTGGGCCTGTCAGTACAGGTGAGGTCACAGTAGCAAGTCAGATGTCACTGGCTTTTGTCCCCACTTGCATAACATAGGACTTACAGCCCCCTCAGGGTCTCATTGTTGTTTCTGGAGGTATCCATGGAGTGTCACGTGTACACAGCCGCTTTTTTGTTCTCTTTAGCTACAACAATAATGACAACAACCCTCACTCAAATGTACTCTTCTAGTCCAGTCCCAGATCCTCGGACATGCTCCCTGTCGTCTCATTTCATTGTTTCACTGGGTCACAAGGCCGGTTGTGATTCCCTGCCCCTGTCCTGCCTTATTCCTTTTCCCTTATTTCCACACATTTTCTCAGTAGTGAGCTACCTGTGGTTTCCAAATGCATCATGCTGATCGCTCTCCCTAGGATGGTGTTCTTAGGCTTGTCTGCTTAGGAAATCCCTTTATCTGCTTCGTAAGATCAGCCACCACCTCATCCAGGAGCCCTTCCCCAACCCAGTGTCGCCCTGCCCTCAGAGTGGACACTCCTTCTTCTGGGCACTACTTTGTGTGTGTCTGTGGATTGCATCCACTATGCAGTGTTGTCCTTTATTATTCACACCTCGTCTCCCCATGCCACAGTGTTGAGATCAATACCTGGCACATTGCTTGTGCCACAGAAGCACAAGGAATTCACTTGTTTGAATCAAATTGAAAACATCTTTACATTAGCCCTGCGAGTAAGCCAGACCAGAGATTATTGGCTCCATTTTGTAGACAAGATGAGAGGCTGCTCAGTAGGCACCGGGTCTTAAAGCAGATGCACCTTAAAGCAGATGCGCTATTGAGGCAGGTCATAGAAGCCTTCTATCTAAAGGCAAAGGCCTCTGCTCTTGCTTCTGAGCTGAGCTGCCTCTTGGCCTTCCCTGAACCCGGCTGCATAAACTCAATTGTCTCTTAAAAGTCATCAGGACCCTTTGGAAATTCATCACTTTAAGAGAGATGAGAAAATAATGAAAAGAATAGCCTATTATAAGCAGATTCTCTTTATACCTCTTGGGTTTCATTCATTGCAAGGCATTTGCATGAAGAATGGCAGCTGTGTTCTCTGGAAGGCTGGGTAACGCTGATGGATCATCATGGGGTTTCAGTAAAGGCCAGTTGGGCTGTGGATGGCACAGAAAGGCTATTTACAGAGGCAGCAAAAAGGATCTTGTTATAAGGTCACCAGTAAGGTGGCCCTAAGGACTGTATTTAAATAAGGCTTTGGAGAGTCTGCATTTACTAGGTTTTTGGAAATGTGAATCTACTTCTGGAGATGACCTTAAATCTGATTTAATAATGGATGTTGATGACTACGTCATAGCTTGTTGCAGGCATTAAATGTCATTCTCTCCAAGGTATATCATCTCTCACCAAGGCACCTACAGTAGCCCTAGTTGCCCCTTCTACCCCAAACCCATTCCTCATACAACAGCCAGAATGATCTTTAAAATACAGAATTCCGAATTTACCTTACCTGTGCTTAAAGCCCTCTGATGGCTTCCCCATCCGCCATGCTACTCAAAGTGTGGTCCGTGGACCGGCTCCTGTTTGTTATTAATAAGCTATGAGAAAGGGCACAAATTGAGAGCAAGCATTTAGAAACCTTTATAGTAACTGGTGGAATAATTTATGCCTGTTAATTCCAATAGTAAAAAATTTGGGCTTGTATTTTATATGTCTTTTAATTTTAATTTTCTAGAAATCCATTTTTGTTGTATTTTACAAAATAATTTTGGATCAGTCCGTGACACATTGGAAATAAATAGTTTGAGCAGCACTGGCCTCCAAGGCCTAAAGGTTCTGGCCCTGCCTGCCTCTCAAGATCTGTTTTTTGGTCCTTTCACATCCTTCTATGTGCCGCAATCACCCTGGCCTCCTTAAACATTCATCTTCCTCCCTAGTGGAGCTTTGCAAATGCTATTCCCTGTGCCTGGAATGCTTCCTCCCTGCCTTTCATCATTGTGAATTTAATTCCTGCTTATCCTTCAGGTCTGAGCTCACACATCAGTTTCTCAAAGTCATCTTCTTTTTTTCTTTTTCCTTCCAGACTAGCTAGTTATATGCTCTCTTTGCACCTGGTTTTTCTTCTTCACAGTACTTTACAAAATCATCATCAAATAATTAATTGTATAATTTGTTGTTTAAAGCCTATTTTCCCACTAGAATATATGTTCCATGAAGGAAGGGGCTGTGCCTGCCTTGTGGTTTATAATCCTGAGATCTTTTACAGTACCAGGCACAGAGTAGATGCTCAATAAACAGTTACTGGATGAGTGAATGAAGAGTCCATTGGAAAAGGCACTTGGTACATTGTTTATATTATTATATTAGATATAATTTTAAAACGAGAGAGCACTTGCCTAAGAATAAGCAAGTCAGAGAGGAGGGGACACAGGTGATCTGTATAACACATAATTAGATCATCATCTTCAAACAATTGAAATTTGCCTAAAATATTCATAAACCCTAAGTATCTGGCTCTATAGGAAAATACAAAATGGAATCCTCCTTGGAGACATTAGCCAACAATTGGGTTGTTTTTACAACCCCGGGGTTGAGATCTAATTGATATGATCAATCAGATGAGATCTCAACTAAAATGATTTCACTTTGCTTGGAGTGAGGAGTGGGATGAGGGAAGCAGCAAATGGCACATCTGGAGAGATGACTATGACCTACCTTTGTAAGCAATCATAAGGAGTTTGGACTTTATTTTAATAGCAGGGGGGAGCCGCAAAAGTTGAAATGAGGGGCAGGGTAGAGGATGGATAATGGGGCTAAGGCAAGAGGTAATGAATATTTTAATAAGACTTTCATTATTCATGGATTGATGATTTAGTGTGTACATTACTCTCCTCTGAGCCAGGCACCTCCTCTGTGCGGGTGCTGGGGAGAGAGCAATTGACAAGACATGGAAGACTCTTGAGGCAGGAGAGTGTTGGAGACTACCACAGTAATCCCAAGAGGATGTCTAGTGGCTAGAATAGGGAACTAGAGTCATCCTGGCAGCGGTGGGCTGGAAAGAGGCAGCCAGACTAGATGTAGAATTGATAGGAGTTGGCGATGGATTCGATGTGGAAGGTGAGAGAAAAGGAGTTCAAGAATGATGGAGTTCAGGTGCCTGGACTGGAAAACCGAGTGGATGCTGCTGCTGAGCTGAAGCTTCAGGCTGCTCGTGCTGTGTTTAGATTGGGCCAACCCAGCTTCAAGTGTGGAGGCAGAGGTGGGTTGGAAGAGAGCATAAGGGGCTTAGCCCTCGGCTGCTGATTTAGGCCTACGTCTGCCTGGCCTGTGGACGTGGCAGCTGCAGGTGGGCAAATGCAGAAATATATCCAGCTGTGAGAGGCTGGGGACCCCAGAGGCCAGGGAACAGGAATAGGCTGATGGGGGCTGCCACAGTTTAAAGAATTGAGCTCTGTGTGTGTGTGTGTGTGTGTTGATAATCCATCATTTCTTTATCTGCATCATGCTTCACTAAACCTCTTGACTTAATCCGGCTTGACTTGCACAAATGTCACCATCTGGCACTAGATCATGTGCCTTTTCCGTCAAAAGGAGTGGAATGATTCCATTCAGAAATGTAAGTCCATGACTGGATGCCTTCGTGGTGTGTTGCAGCCAAAGCTGAACTTGTAATCAGCCTTTGAGGTGTTTTTTAAGTAAAAAGCTTATTTGGATTAACTATGAAACAGATTTCATGCAGGAAAAGGTCTACAGTTTCAGGGGCTTGACTTTGTCCTGAATCATTAAAACAAACCCCGGGTGGCTGGGTGTATTTATCAAGGGACTTGGGGCATGTCGCTCCAGAGATGAGTGGTGAGAGGATGTGGCTATAGCATTATCAGTAATCACCATCAAGCATTTTATTAATAGCCCTCACAGCACTGGCAGACAGTACTGACATGTGATTTTGTAGAAATTACATTAAGTACGGAGTTAGAGCCTACAGCAGGGTTTCTCAAAGTGTGGTCTGTGGACCACCCACATCAGAGTTGACTGGGAGGGGAGGCAGGATTCTGAGTCAGTTGGTCAGAGATGGACCTACGAAACTCCATTTTTAACAGGCGTCCTCCCCAGGTGATTCTGGTACACACCTCATGTGAGCATCATTCCTAAAAGCCCATGTTGGCGAGTCTGACAGAACTCTGGCTCCAGCTCTGCCACTTACTGGCTGTGTGTGTGGCCCACGGTAACTACTCCTCCGCCTCAGATGTGTCACCTATAAAATGGGGATAGTAGCAGTGTTTACCCCATAGACAGAATGGTTGAGAGGATTCAAATAAAGGTCTCCACACAGAGCTTGGCAGGCAGTAAATCCCCGGTAAATGGGAGCTATTGTGTCATTACTCAGGACTGGACAGGCCAGCTGATCTAGGGCAGCTCATCCGTCTTAAAACAGAGCTATAGAGTTTAACACGCTATGCATATGGTGGAGCAGTAGTGTATGCACGCTTGGTTTATAAAAACTTAACTGTATTCCATTTTTCTCTTGTATAATTTAAAATTCTCCAAATTTATATTTTGCGTGTGTTTTCTTTAATAAATACTCTACTGCCTGCATTCATCTTGTGTACTGTTTAGGATTATATATGTAAGATCAAAGAGACTATACCTTACAATTGATTTAAGGGATTTTCAAAGGCAATCCTTGAGCACATGTGATTTTTGCCTTCTGAGCTAACTTTGGAGCCTCACCCCCACAGAAGGTGTGACTCCACTGTACTTAAGACACGATGATTGACTTATTTTTGTGCGTTGATTTTTTTTTTATCTGCAGGATTGCAATAATCTCATGGGCTGTTGGGTGGATACATGAGATAGCAGTTGTGAAAGGCACTTAGTTCTTAAAAAGAAAAAGTTTTAAATTAGTCCGAAGTAGAATTGATAAAAATAGTCGCTAAGTGTTGGGAAGCCCTTTAAGATCAACTCTTGGAAACTGGTCTGGGGCATCTTTTGTCCTTTTCCCACAGCTGTGAACAGGCTTTTTATTAGGCTCGTGTTTAAGAGTACCCTCTCCTTTCCCCCAGCCTCCTATGAAACCACTGAGGGGACACCCTTGTGTGCAGCACCAGGTGCCATTTCCTCAGTCCAAGGAAGGCTTGGGCTTTGTTGCCGAATAGATCCTCTTAACATGTGGTTAAATGCTTGCGTCTGCAGGCTTGCATTTACCCCGCCTCAAGGAAAGGAGAAGACCACCAGTGGTTCTTCCAAACAACTTTTGTAACATTCAGAATCACCACCTTCAGTGAAATGATCTAAATTCTTTACCTAATAACTATAGAACCTTAGAATCTTAGGGACTTTCTGTGCCTTATTTGAATCTGCTCCATAGCATCCTGATAAGAGTTTGTCCAGACCCTGTATGGACAATTCCAGCGAGGAAAGGGAACTTGTTATCCCCCAAGGTGGCCCACTCCCTTCCAGATATCTTTGGCTATTGGACATCTTTCTAATGCTTTATAAAACATTTGACTCCCAAGAGCTCCCATCCCTTGGCACCTTAGAGCATATGTCCAGTCCCTCTTTTGTATGACAGCCCTTCATACATTTGAAGACTATCGTTACTTATCTTCCTTACCATAAACAACTCTGCTGTTACTCCCACCTAACATGTCGCATGCCTGTTCTTCACATATGCGGTAGCATTTATGTACAATGCACATGAACCAAAGGAAGCTTTCACAGTCTTTTCTCTCTACATGTTTTGTTTTCCAGGTGTTGGTGACATTTTGCCCATTAGTGTGGTTAGAAGTTAATTTTGGTGCAACACCAGGGTCAGAAGGCATCTGCTGCGGCAGAGGGTCCTGGCGTGTCTGTTTGATGAGAGGTGGTAATGGTTATTTGCAGAGGTTGTATTTTCCTTTTGTAAATCTTACCTATCCTTCTAGGTCTCTACAGAGCTCACCTCCTCTGGAGGTCTTCTGTCAGTCTGTCGTGTCCTCCGACTTTGTATCGATGTGATTCACTGGGTAGGCTTTCCTCCAGGTTCTGGGAAATCCCTTCTGGGGCTGAATCAAGCTGTCGTTTCAGTTTTACATGCTGTTTTACTTCTCCATATGTTTATCTTTTGAATCCCCTGCTATATCATAAGCCCATTTAAGTACATATAAGTATTTAGTACATAAAAGTATTTCTAGTCCAGTGTCTTCTACATTCTTGATGTTCAACGACTATGATATTGATTTGAAGAGGGTTTGCTCTTACCTTCAATCCTAAATTCTCTCCCTTGGGGACCTCACCTATTGCAGTGGTTTCTGTATGGAGTCTCTCACTGTCTATATCAAACTCCAGACCCAAATGTCCCATTGCCAAGTGGATCTCTGTATTTATATTCCACAGGGACCTCAAATGCAACGTGTACAATATTAACTAATTATCTTTTACACCCTCGCCTTGGCCACCTAAGCCTGTTCTGATGGGCAACATGTCTTACTTCAACTGACAGCGAGCCTTGCCTGTGCCCATATAGTATATTCAGTTATTTATTGAGTTGAGTCAATTCAACTTTGGAAAGGTCTGTGAAATCCATTTCCTCCTCTTCGTCCTCACTCTCATGCCTCCTTGGAAGCCCTCACTACTACCATAGTGTCCTAGTACTCACTGTGTCACTTATCCTTCTTCCTCCAGGCCAACTTTCACCCCATTGTCTGAGTGGACCTACTAGGTGATAGGTCCACCTATCATCTATAGGATAAAGTTAATTCATTGACTTAACAATGGTTCTTGAGAGCTTACCATGTGCAAGTCCCTGTTCTGGGCACTGGGGATACAGCAATGCACAAGGCCAAAGCCCCTGTCCTCATAGGGCTAACATTGTGGTTGGAGAGACAGGCCATAAATCAAAAATCCTGAGGTTGGACAATGGGCCCTTGGCTTTCAAGCCCTTATCTTTGTCTCCTGCTCCATCTTGCACAGCGTCTCTTCTAGTCATTCCCAAACACACTACCCTCATAATCCCTTCTTGGCCTTTGCACATGTTGATACCTTTCTTCGTCTATAAAACTCCTACTCCTCTTTAATAGGTTCAAGTGTCACCTCTTCTGTGGAGCCTTCCTTGGCTTTCCCAAGGAAGTTAGTCACTCCTGGATCTCCACAGCACTAATTTCTGTGCTTTATTATTGACCCTGTAAGGTTATGATTATTTGTTTACGTGACTGTCTCCCCCACTGCCTTCTTGAAGGCGGGCACTGTGTTTTATTTATCTCCTTAGCTTCAGTGCGTAGTATTGTGCTTGGCACAGGGAAGGCACCCAATACATTTAATAAAAATTATAGTCATCATTTATTGACATCTTATATACCATGCATGGTGACACGAAGTTATTAACATGAGTTAATCTCATTTTATTCTCATAACAGTCTTATGAGGTAGGCACTGTTATTAAACTTATTTATGCCTGAGGAGACTGAGGCTTTGTGAGGTTAACATGCCTAAGGTCACACAGCTGGTCATTAGGAGAACCAGGTTTGAACCCTCATCTCTGGGACTCTGGAGCCCCTGTTCTTCACAAACATGCCTCCCTGCCTCTTGCAGTAGATATTTCTTGAATGTGTCGCTAAAAGAACTTCCTAGGAGTTATAGATTTCCACGTTCCTACACTCCTGTGCAGCCTCACCTTTGCTAAATGCTTCTCTGTGTCCTAAGAAGATCTCATATACATAAATAGTATATAGTATGGCCAATAGCTAATTAGGGTTATGTTCCCTGGCGGAGCACCTGAACATCTAGGTTTTCCTGGCGTTGTGTAGTTGACCTTGGGAACAGAGAGAGTACACACCTCATCCCCTGCTCCTGCCTCTGACCTTCCTCCAAGGGGGCAAAGCCTTTCTTTCATCATGAGTATAAGAAACAATGCCTGATACACTTGGAAGGAACCCAGGAGCACAAAATGCTCAATAGTTGTCATTGGCTGGTATTAGGCCCTCTCCAGAGGGCAGAAGGCGGGATGGGAGGGGATGGTGGTGAAAAGGGGGAAGTGGATGGGGTGGGCTGGAATACGGACAGAAGATGGCATTAGACAGCAAAGCTCCTGCAGAAATGATTTCTGCTTTCTTCATAAATGGACTTACGACCAGCTTTGGGTAATCAAGGAGCTCATTATATTGCATAATTATTTTATAAGTGCATGGTATTTCAGGATTGGAAGGAATCTTAGACATTTTGTTGTTTCAGCTGAAGACAAGCAAAGAGAGGAACTCCCTATCTGTCTGCTTAGGCCTGATGGGATGGCAATGCCAGGTAGGGTTACCATGGCTCCCACCAATTTATGTATTTACAGTGGGAAATTTAACTTCCCAGGGGACAAGCACACGTGTGTTGTTGGCGAGTGCACTTTCTCCCTGGGAAGCACACTTGGCAAAGGAAAGAGCACAGCCTTTGGGGTCCCTCTGACCTTGGCTGGATCCCATCCTGCCACACACTGGTTGTGTAAGCTTGGCCCAGTGACACGCTGTGAGGATTAAGGTGCCTGCCTTGCAGGGCTTTCCTGGGGTCTCTGTGAGCTGACATACGCAGAGCACCCAGCACTGCTCCAATAGGAGGTTGAACTCAAAGAGGTTAGTTCTTTAGTGGGGATGGTTTATGTGAAAAGCCACGTAACCCTCAGAAGTGTGCTTGGTAAGATTAGAGTTCACATTGAAATATGCATGCTTTGAAAGGCTCCTCTTGTCGAGTTGTGACCTGCTGAGGCAGCTCGCTTCCATCTGGGAACGTCCCTGCCAAGGGACTGTAAAAATCCTGGCTGTTGTCAGGGCAGCTTCCGGAACAGTGTTAATGTTCTGGCATGTAACTGACACATTGCATTTCTTGGGCTTCCTTTTTTGTTAGTCACTGTGAGCTCAGTGTCATCAGTTTCTGTTCTTGGTTTCTTCAAGTCATGTCTTTCCCAAAAGCCCTTTGTGAACTCTTTAATAGTTTTGGAAATCCTGGGTTTGGTGGTTTTCAGACATAAGCATGGATCAGAATCATGTGGGGAAGCCTGTTTAAAATGCAGATTCCTGGGGACCCCCGCCCCCGAAATTCTGATCCAGAGGTCTGGGTGGACTTGAGTATTTGCATTTTAGCTAGCTTCTTGGGTGCTTCCAATGCAGGAGGTAGGATGACGACATATTGAGAAATATTTGCCTACTCCCATTAACAACATTTTATGTGATGTTTCTCAATCCATAGATTTGTGGAAACAAATGTCAGTTTGGGGGAACCAGGTATAAAATCCCTATCCTCACAGTCTAAAATAATCTCCAGGTGTTGGTTAGTGGTCCTAGATACTCATGCGACAATAAGAGAGGAGCCTTAAAATAGAGAGGATCTTCACAATGCCTCCTAATATCCTTGGTTCAGCAAAATTGCCAACCTTCCCCTCTTTTCAAGTCCTACAGCATCTTCTTTGTACCTCTTTCATGATGCCAACATCTTAAAAATCTTTGCATTCTCCATGTTTATTTGTGGAATGAAACAATGCAAAGTCTCTTCACGTTTGCAGACCCCAAGTCTTTAGCTTAGGTCTGTTTAGTGGGTGACTGGGCAATGAAACCATCTGAGCCACATCTTGAGGATTCCCAGGAAAGCATGAGTTCCAGGGGGATGTTTCATGGATGGATGGGAAAAGAGTTGCCTAGTCACATACGTTTTAGAAACACTGTTCATCAGGTTTCTTTACAGCAGAACATCATGAGCCTTTCATATGCCATGTGCCTTGTGCATCTCTGGGATGGGGAGATTGTTTGGAGGGTTGACCAGCATTATCTGATGAGGCACCTTTCCTGCATGGACTGTCTCGTGGTGCTGGTGTTCCACAGACTGCTCATTGGAAAACAACATCCCAGGCCTCGGGAACTTGTGATTAGGTGGAAATAGTAAACACCCACAAAGGAAAAAGAACTAAAGTGGATTCCATTTTCCATGTTCAATGTGAGGGCTCGTTGACACCTGTTCTCAGAATACCGCTTCAGTGCAGGACTGGCTGGGTCAGGGCAGCTGGTTCTGGAATACCCAGAGTGCTCGGGAGGCCAGCTTTCACGTGTCATTTTGCCTGCGTGGCTTCAGGTGTGCGAAAGCTTCAAGAACCAGTCTGGGCTCTTGTTTCTTGTTATCCAGCACTACTACTTGTCTCAGCCCAGCGACCAGGTCCCTAACTGCCTCTGTGCTCCCTCCTTGGGCCCCATGTGGCCACTTTTACATGCCCTTCTCCTTTCTCTTCCCCCATCTCTACATGAAGGAAAAACGCAGGCTTTGTTCATTCATTCCGCAAATTGGGTGTAGTGAGTGCTGCCTTTGTATCCTGCTTTTAGGCCTCTTCCTCCTACATTTCTATCATTTGTCAGAACGTAGAAGGAGCTTGCTGAGAGCAGGAGCGTGATGTTATCTTGTTTTTGTAGAGGGAGTGCAGCTCATAGTAGCTTTTGTAAAATCTGTCTCCTTGGAAACCCATTGACGTGTAAATCCTCATCTTGAAAGGGTTTTGAGCCATGCTTCATTCTGCAGCCAGTTCAGAAACATTTGTGTCTTAGTGTCCTTCCTGGTCAGGAATACCAATACTTACTTGTCCTCTTACTCAGGTCTGTAGGTCCCAGATTTCAGTGTTTCATTCTGGGAAAGGTGATAAAGAAAACTAGCACTGATTTAGTACTAAGAGCTCAACTGACTTTGCTCTTCACAATGACTCTCAAATGCCAATATCATTATCTTCCACGTTTACATGCAGAGAAACTAAGACTTGGATAAATGACTTCCCCAGGAAAAAGACAGGATTTGAACCCAGGCTTGCTGACTCTTACCTCCAGCTGCTGATCATTAGAAGGGCTCTTCTGGGCCCCACTATCAGCACCTCCCACCCCAGCCACAATGTTCTTGAAGACCTGACTTTCCTTCAGATCTGTGTGATGGAGGGGGACTTGGTTTTGCTGCTTCTGGTGCGTGGTTTGAACCATTTTAAGTCCACCCAGAGCCAGTTCCCATGACAGGTGGGTCAGGCAAAGTGTGAAATTGAAAACCACAGGTAATTTCCACACCCTATTTTAAACTAGTGTCATCAGCTTCCTCCCACTTGAAAACGTCACCTCAAGCTGCTGATCTATAAGGCCTGAACGGACTAATCTGAGTTCCCCATTCTTCCTGCCTTGTGAGCAGTTTGTGCGTATCAACCCAGGAAGACAGGCACTGCCTGTGTGTGGAGCCACCTCTTACGGCATTCATTTGTAAAGAGCTCTTTGTCTCAGAGCCATTTCCTTAAAAAATATATCATGCATATGTTCATTGTGCAAGACTGTGTAGTGCCTATATGATCCAGGCAAACCCCATTTTCCCTCTTCCTGACTCTACCTCCTTCCCACCCCAATTGCCTAAGAGACATCTCCTCGTAGCTGTCCACCAGGAGTCACTCATTTGTGTCAGGCACCCCAGGAAGCCAAGACATGGGTCACCCATCACCATCTCCCAGACACTCATCTCCATATGGCTGTTCTATCCTTTAATCAGACTCAATCTCTGTCTTCTCCTGGTTCCCCTAAACTTCCACATGGCCCTATGGAACCCTCATTCTTTCATTGGTGAAATCCCCTGTGTAGCAATCTTTTCTCTGAATTTTCACTTTATTTTTTTGCTCCAACTAAAACTGGACTGTCTGCAGAAGACACTGCTTCCACTGACTGTTTTGCTCTCCTGTGCCCCACCAGGCCCAGAGGCATATGCGTGGACTTCCCATTCCTCATGGTGGCTTCAGGCCATTGTTCTTGCCTCCTCCTGGGAAGCCCCCAGGTCTTTTGAAGCTCCTCTCTCAGTCTGTACCACCCACCATCCCTCTTTGTTATAATCATCTATAAACCATCCCCAATCATTCCTTGAAGACTTTTACACTTGGTTCACTACTCTTGTCACAATTTTTGGTGGTTTTGATATACCAAGTAGATGATTCTCTAAATATCATGCCCTTTCTATTAATTTACTTCCTTACCTTGAATGATCTCGTCCTCTCTTAGCCACTCACTCCCATGGGTCAACCCTACACTTTTTCATTACTGATCACTGTCCCCCTAATCTCCCCATAACCCCATTAACAACATCCCACTTGTTAACTAGTCCTTTCTTCCCTTCCAGATCATTTCTTCTAGAAGCCCACCTCCAACAATTATTTGACCCCCCTAGGAACTCAAAACTATTGAACCTACCTTCTTTTCACTGGCCATCACCCCTGTCATGTCCTCAGTTCCCTTCTTACCCATCTTGTTTCCATGGGCGGCCTTTATAGTCACTCCTTTGCATGCCCTTTCTACTCACCCTCTACTTGCCTAGCAAAAACCCATAGCCAGGTGAACCACCAACTCTCTGCCTCCTCTCTGGCAGCTGAATGTGGCTGAGAAAAACATACAACCATGTTGTCTTATTTAAAAGTTCATGACCATGAATCTCTTATTGGACCTGGCAAATCTTAATCAATACCTTCTCCCACTTTGAGAGACAACTATTTTAGATCCTCTCTTCCCTCCTCAAAATTTTCACAACTCCTACTCCGTCTTCATTCTCTGCTGATGAATTTGCGTCTTCTTTCCCTGAGAAAACAGAAGCAATCAGAAGAGAACCTCCACGTGCTCCTATTGCCACATCTTCCACCCTTCCTGCACCGTACCCATATATTCTGCATTCTTAGCCTACACTTGTTTCTCCCTGCATACTCTCTCATCCTACAGCAGATAGACTATGTCCAAGGCCAACAACTCCACTTTTGCAATGGATCCTATATCCTCTCACCTTCTTAAGAACTTTGCTTGCAATAATTCCCCCTCCACTGAATCCTCAATTTTTCTTTTACGGCTGGATCATTCTCACCAGCATGCAAACATGCTCTAATAGCTTCTATCTTAAAAAAAAAAAAAAGAACGAAAAAAATCCTAGATGGACATAACATTCTCCTCCAGTATTGCCCTATTTCTTGGATCTCCTTGGTAGAAAAATTTCTCAACATAATTTTTTATACATGCTGACTCAGTTTTCTCTCTTCAGTCTGTGCCAATACCACACCCCACCACAGCTTCAGTGGCATTGCTTCTGTCACGATTACCACCTCCACAGTAGCCAAATCCAGCAGCCATCATATTTCACCCTTGGTAGGTTTGACATAGTTGCGCGCTCCCTCCTTCTTCAAACCTTCCTTCACTTGGCTTTGAGATAATGGCCTTGGTTCTTCTTCAGGGGAGGCTCCTTCTAGGTTTGCTGTGCTGCCTCAGGGTTGAGTCTTTGGGTCTCTTTTCTATCTAAATTTTTCTTGTAAGTGATCTAATTCAGTCCATGGCTTTGAATACCAGCTATGTTCTGACCACTGTAGCCCAAACTTCTCCCCTGAACTCCAGACTCATGTGTCTAATTGCCTATTTGATCTCACCACTTGGATTTCTAATAGGCATCTCAGACAGAACATAGCCAAAACCAAACTCCCGATCTAGTCCCCTCCCCCTAATCTGCTCTTCCTTCAGTCTTTTCTATTCAGTTAATGGCATCTCCATTCTTGGCAATTGCTTGGGCCAAATGCTTTATAGTCTTCCTTGACCTGTCTCTTTCCTTAGATTACATATCCAACCCATCAGCAAATTCTGTCACATCCACCAATAATCCTGAATCTGATCATTTCTCACCACCTCCAGTTCTCCCCTTTGACCAAGCCACCATTTTCTCTTGACTGAACTGTAGTTCCTACATAACTGGCCTCCCTGCTTTCACCTAGCCCCTCTTAAAGATTCTCCATGGAGCAGCCTGAATGACTCTTTTAAGACAAATGTCAGACCATATCTGTCTTCTGCTCAAAGCCCTCTGATGGCCTTCCATGGTCTAGATGGCTCTACATCATCTTGTTCTCAGCTCTCTTGTTCAGCTCCAGACGCAAGGGCTCCCTTGCTGTTTTTTGAAGAGACTTCTGCTTAATCCCCTCTCATTTACCCCCCTAAATCTTTGTACCTTGGTCTCTGCTCAGGTAATTCTTTGTCAGAGACTTTCCTGACCACGCTATTTAAACTAATGAGCTTTTACCCTCTATCCCTTAACCCTGCTTTATTTTTCATCATAGCAAATAATGCCATCTGACTTATTACATATGTATTTGTTTCCTGCCTCCCCTCCTTTAAGCTCCACAAAAGCTTTTTGTACTTTTGTAAGCAGTTGAATCCATGGCACCTAGAACAGTGCCTGGCACGTCATAAGCCCTCAATATTTGTAGAACGAAGGCATACATATCCTATACTTAACCTAGGTAACAATTCATTACCGTAAAGCATTCTTTAAAAAATTGTGAAATATTTTAGGCTCACAAAATATAGTGAATAATATAATGAGCGTCCACATGCCTACCACCCAGTGAAAGGAATGAAATGCTCTTCTATTAGAATGGGCTAGTTTGTGCTGCTATAACAAACAGGTCTCAAGACTAAACAAGCAGTTTTACTTCTCACTCGTGCTGCATGTTCATGTAGCTCGTGGAGGGGAGCTCACATATTTGTGAATAGCTCTAGTGACTGTCACAGTTACACATATAGTTAAAGCTCTCTGTGAAGCCCTGCCTGGTCCCATTTTTTTCCTTGTCTCTAGAGAACACCACTATACTTAATTTGGTGACATTTCATTGTGGTGTTAGTTTTCATTTTCCTGATTATTAGTGAGGTTGAGCATCTTTTTATGTTTATTCACCATTTCAGTTTCCTCTTTTGAGAGTTGGTTCTTTATATACTTTATTTAATTTTTAAAATTATTATATTATCTCTTGCCTTTGTATTGATTAATTGGAGCTCTTTATGTATTTTAGATACTAGCACTTTATTGATTATATGAGTTATAAATATATTCTTCTGCTCGATGGTTTGTGTCACACTTTATTTATGGAATCTTTTGAAACAGAAGTTTTTTTTTTTTTTTTTGAGGAAGATTAACCCTGAGCTAACTACTGCCAGTTCTCCTCTTTTTGCTGAGGAAGCCTGGCCCTGAGCTAACATCGGTGCCCATCTTCCTCTACTTTATACGTGGGACGCCTACCACAGCATGGCGTGCCAAGCAGTGCCATGTCTGCACCTGGGATCTGAACCGGCGAACCCTGTGCTGCCGAGAAGCAGAACGTGTGCACTTAACCGCTGCACCACCGGGCCGGCCCCAGAAAAGTTTTAAAACACTTTCTTGTTTATTTTTTTATCTTTTATTTTATGGTTTACGCTTTTTGCATCTCGCTTAAGAAATCCTTTCCTACCCTGAGGGAATAACTTTTTGTTAGGAAAGTTTTCCTTTTCATATTTAGTCTTCATTCTTCCTGGAGTTGAAAATTATAAATGGCGTGAATTAGGACTTTATTTTTCTCTAGTATGGATAATGAGCAGTTCCAGCATGCACTAATTTGTAATGCCTTTTCTGTTGTAGATTGAGTTTCCATATACCGAATAATTCAGGACTCTTTATTCTCTTCATTAGTCTGTGTATCTATTCCTAGGCCAATAAAAACATTTTCTTAATCGTTTCATAATTAAGTGCTGATATCTGATAGAATGAGAATTATCCTTCCTCCCACCTCTGTTCTTCAAGATTGCTTTGGTTATTTTTGGACCATTGTTCTGCCTTAAAAATTTTAGAACAAGTTTGTCAAGTTCTGTGAAAAACCTTGTTGAAATTTTAATTTATTTGTTCAATAACAGTTATATATCACTTACTATATGCCAGGCACTCTTCTAAATGCTTTGCAAATACTTCTTTAGTTGAAACGCATACTTTCATCTGGAGAGAACCGACATCTTCAGGCTGTTCAGTCTTCCCGTTCACGAACATGGCAAAGGTCTGGCCGCCTTTAATATCTCTCGTTAAAATTGTATAATTTTCTCCATAATGGTCTTGGTGTTTTAGCTAGATTTATTCCTTAGCACCTTGTAAGTTTTTATTGCCATTGTCGAAGATCTCGTTTCAAAAATTACACTTTCTAATTGTACATTGCTGTTGTCAAGGAGTCTGTTATATATTTTTATTGTTAAACGTAAATGCAACAACTTTGCTTAACTCTGTTACTAATTATAATTATTTGTCTGTGAATTCTCTTGGATTTCCTGGGTGAAAATTATAGCCTCTGCTGCTTGAGACTCCTGGGTGAACAGAAGTGGTGGTGATGGCTATCCTTATTTCATTCCTGGTTGTAGAAGGAATCCTTCTCATTTTTCACCACTAAGGAGAATGCTTGCTATAGGTGTCTGGTAGATTTTCTTGATCAGATTAAGAAAATTTGCCTTCTATTTTTTCATTGCTGAGAGATGTTTTGGTTTTGTTTTGAATTTTATTTCTTAAATTAACATATAAATTATTTTCTGGTGTAGATAGAGTTCTGTAGATCTTAACGCATGCGTAGGTTTGTGCATGCACCACCACAGTGAGGGTGCAGAACAGTTCCATCACCCCAGAAAACTCCCTCATGCTATCCTGTTATAGTTCAACCCTCTCCCTACCCCAGCCTCTGCCAACTACTGATCTGTTCTCTGTCATTACTATAATTTTATTCTTTTCAAGAATTCCACCTGAATGGAATCGAACAGTATATAGCCTTTTGAGACTGGCCTTTTTCACTCAGCAAAATGCCTATGAGACATCCAAGTTGCATGTAATAGTAGCTTGCTCCTTAGTATTCCATTGTATGGACATACCACAGTCTGTTTATCCATTCACTCACTGAAGGGCCTTTGGGTTGTTTCCAGCTTTTGGTGATTATGAATAGAGGTGCCATAAACATTTGTATACAGGTTTTTGTGTGACATAAATTTTTATTTCTTTAGGATAAATACCTGTGGCAAATGTATATATAACTTTATAAGGAACTGCCAAACTGTTTTCCAGAGGGGCTGTACCATTTTGCATTCTCACCAGCAATGTTTGAGAGTGTCAATTGTTCTCTATCCTCACTAGCACTTGGTATTGTCAAAAGTTTTTATTTTAGTCATCCTACTCATCCTAAGAGGTGTATAGTGGTGGTTTTAATTTGCGTTTCTCTAATGGCTTTTGATGTTGACTATCTTTTTCTGTGTTTTTTAAGCCCACTGTACATCCTTTTTGGTGAAGTGTGTAAGTCTTTGCCCAGTTTTTAATTGTGTTGTTTCATTTCTTATTATTGAGTTTTTAAAACTGTGGTAAAATTTACATAACATAAAATTTACCATTTTAGCCATTTTTAACTTTACAACTCAGTGGCATTGACACTGTTGTGCAACCATCACTACTATTCATTTCTGGAACTTTTTCATCATCCGAAACAGAAACTGTACCCATTAAATAATAACTCCCCATTCCATGCTCTCCCCAGCCCCTGAGAACCTCTATTCTACTCTCTCTTTCTCTATGAATTTTCCTATTCTAGGTATCTCATATAAACAAAATTTTACAACATTTGTCCTTTTGTGTCTGGCTTTATTACTTAGCATAATTATCAGGGCACATAGTTTTCAAGGTACATAAAGGTTGTAGCATGTATCAGAATTTTGTTCCTTTTTATGAATGAATAATATTTACTGTATAGAAATACCATATTTTGTTTATTTATTCATCTGTTGATGAACACTTGAGTTTTTCCCGCCTTTGGTTATTGTGAATAATGCTTCTATGAACATTGGTACACAAGTATCTGTTTGAGTTCCTGCTTTCAATTCTTTTGGGTATATACTTGGAAGTGGAATTGCTGGGTCATATGGTAATTTTATGTTTAACTTTTTGTGAGGAACTGCCTAACTGTTTTCCTTAGTGGTTGTACCATTTTACATTCCTGCCAGAAACTTACTGCTGAGTTTTCAGAGTTTTATTTTATTTTATCTTTCGTGAGAAAGATTGGCCCTGAGCTGGCATCTGTTGCCAATCTTCCTCTTTTTGCTTGAGGAAGATTGTCCCTGAGCTAACATCTGTGCCAGTCTTCCTCTATTTTGTATGTGGGACGCCACCACAGCGTGGCTTAATGAGCAGTGTGTAGGTCCGCACCCGGGATCTGAACCCGTGAACCTCAGGCCACCAAGTGGAGCACGTGAACCCAACCACTATGCCACAGGGCCGGCCCCTTGAGAGTTTTTTATGTATTCTGAATATGAGTCTTTTGTTGAATATGCCATTTGTAAATATTTTCTTTCAGGCTGTAGCTTTTCTTTTCTTTCTTTTAACAGTGTCTTTTGCAGAGCAAACGTCTTAAATTTTGGTGAAGTCCAGGTTATCAATTTTTTTTCTTTTATGGATCATACTTTTGGCATCATGTCTAAGAACACTAAGATTTGTGTCTTCCAATCCATGAACATGGCATGTCTCTCATTTATTTAGGTGGTCTTCTAAAGAGTTTTATGGTTTTTATACCTTATACTTAGATCTATGTAATATTTTTAATTGATTTGTGTATAAAGTATGAGGTCTAGGTTGAGGTTCATGTTTTTCTTTTCTTTTTGCATATTGATGTCTTATTGTTCCAACACCATTTGTGGAAAAGATTATCCTTTCTTCATTGAAGAGCTTTTGCAGATTGTCAAAAGCAATTGGCCACGTTTGTGAGTCTGTTTCTGGACTCTCTACTCTGTTCTATTGATTATGGGTCTACCCCTTTGTTAATACCACACTGCCTTAATCACTGTAGCTTAAGTCTTAAAATCAGGTAGTGTGATTCCTCCAAATTTATTCTTCTTCACAGTGTTTTGGTTATTTGAGTTTCTTTGCCTTTCCATATACATGTTAGAATCAGCTTGGACATATCTACCGACGTTTCTGCTGGAGTTTGATTAGAATTGTGTTCCGTCAGTAGTAATTGTGTTCCATCGGTAGTAGTTTGTGGGGAATTGATACCTTTACTATGCCGAGTCTTCCAATCCATGAACACAATATGTCTCTACATTTATTTACACCTTTGTTAATCTCTTACATCAGCATTTTGTAGTTTTCAGAACATAAATCCTGTACATGTTTCACTAAGATGTATAACTAAGTATTTTGTTTTTTGGAGGGGAGTTATTGTAAATGGTATTGTGTTTGAAATTTTAGCTTTTAATTGTTCATTGTTGTTATATATAAGAATGATTGATTTTCGTGTGTCGATTTTGGATGCCGTGATCTTGATAAACTCACTTCTTAGTTCTAGGATACTTTTTGTAGATCCCTTGGGGGTTTTTTACATAAATAATCGTGTTGTTTATGAATAGGACAGTTTTGTTTTTTCCTTTCCAAACTGTGTGCCTTTTCTTCCTTCCTTCCTGCCTTCCTTTTTTCCTTCCTTTCTCCCACCTTCCCATTATTTTTTTCTTTAGGCTGTTAATATGGAATCCATTGATTGCTTTTCTAACATTAAGCCATCTTTGTATTCCAAGAATAATTCCCACTTGTTTGTTTATGTGTTGCTATATCTAACTTGCTAATATTTTATAGAGGGATTTGCATCTGCATTCATGAGAGATATTGGCTTGTAGTATTTTTTTTTTCTGTCTTTGCCTGGTTTTGGTGTCAGAGTAATGTTGGCTTCATAAAATGAATTGGGAAGTATTTCCTCCTCCTCCATTTTCTGGAAGAGATTTTGTAGAATTGTGTTTATTTCTTCTTTAAATGTTTGCTGGAATTCACCAGTGAAGCAATCTAGACTTTGGTGTTATTTTTCCCCCTAGAAGGGTTTTAACTACAAATTCAACTTATTACTAGTTGTAAGACTATCCAGGTTATCTATTTCATCTTGAGTGAGTTCTGGTCGTTTGAGGTTTCTAGAGTTGGTCCATTTTATCTAAGTTGTCAATTTTATGTGCATAGATTTATTCATAGTTGGTTTTTAAATTATCTTTTTAATGTTTTTCTGAGTCTGTATTAATATATCCTTTTTTATTCCTGATGTTGGTAATTTGTGTCTTCTCTCTTATGTTCTCTGTTAGTCTTGCAATAGTTTCATCAATATTATTGGTATCTTCAAAGAACCAGCTTTTGGTTTGACTGATTTTCTCTACTGTTTTTCTGTTTTCCATTTTATTGGTTTTTGTTCTTGTGTTTGTTGTTTCCTTTATTCTGCCTGTTTTGGGTTTAATTTGCTCTTTTCTTCCTAGTTTATTAAGCTTACATTGTTGATTTTAGACTTTTCTTATTTTCCAATATAGGCATTTAATGTCATAAAGTTTCTTTTAAAGCATTGGCTTTAGTTGCATCCCACAAACTTTGATGTTATATTTTTATTTTCATTCAGTTCAAAATATTTTCTAATTTCCCTTGAGATTTTCTCTTTAACCCATAAGTGTGTTGTTTAATTTCCAAGGGATTGGAGATTTTTCTGCTATGGACTTCCAGCTTAATGCCATTATGACCAGACAACATATTTTATATAATTTTAATTCTTTAAAGTTTGTTAAGCTTTGTTTTATAGTTGAGGATATAGTTTATTCTGATGAATGTTCCATATGCACTTGAAAAGAATGTGTATTCTGCTGTTATTGGTTAGCATCTTCTATAAAGCCAGTTAGATCCAGTTGGTTGATGGCATTGTTGAGTTATTCTATATCCTTACTGATTTTCTGGCTACTAGTTCTACTGATTACTGAGAGGTGAGTATTGAAGTCTCCATATAATTGTGGAGTTGTCCATTTTTCTTTCATTTCTGTTAGTTTGGCTGCATGAATTTGAACTTCTGTTGTTACGTATACATGCTACTGTTGATTCTATCTCTTTTCTTTCTTTAAAAAATCAAAACTAACATTTATTGCAAACAATATAATGTCAGGCACTTTTTAAGCTCTATACATGTAATGTCTTGTTTGGTCTTTTTTTAAAAACAGCTTTGTTGAGTTATAATGATGTACAAAAAAACTTCACCTATTTAATGTATACAATTTGTTGACTTTGAACATATGCGTATACCGTGGAACCATCACCAAATCAAGGTAATAGATATATCCATTATCTCCAAAAATTTCCTCTTGTCCTTCCTCCTTTTTTTGTGTGTGTAGTAAGGATACTTAATATGACATCTATCCTCTTAACAATTTCTTAAGTGCACAATACAGTATTGTTAACCATAGGCTTTATGTTATACAGCAGATCTCTAGAATTTATTCATCCTGTACAATTGAAACTTTATACCTGTTGAACAACAACTGCCCGTTTCTTCCTGACTCCAGTCCCTGGAAGCACCTATTCTATTCTCTGCTTTTATGAGTTTGACTATTTTAGGTACCTCATATAAGTAGAATCATGTAGTATATCGCCTTCCGTGACTGGTTTATTTCACTTACCATAATGTCCTTCAGGTTCATCCATGTTGTCACATATGGCAGGATTTCCTTCATTTTTAAGGTTGAATGATATTCCATTGTAGGTATGTACTACATTTTCTTTATAAGTTCATCTGATCTTGGATATATAGGTTGTTCCATATCTTTGCTATTATGAATAATGTTGCAATGAATATGGGAGTGCAGATATGTCTTAGAGATCCTGATTTCAATTCTTTTGGATATATACCCAGAAGTGGGATTTCTGGATCATATAGTAGTTCTATTTTTAATTTTTTTTTTAAAGATTTTATTTTTTCCTTTTTCTCCCCAAAGACCTCCAGTACATAGTTGTATATTCTTCGTTGTGGATCCTTCTAGTTGTGGCATGTGGGACGCTGCCTCAGCGTGGTCTGATGAGCAGTGCCATGTCCGCGCCCAGGATTCGAACTAACGAAACACTGGGCCGCCTGCAGCGGAGCGCACGAACTTAACCACTCGGCCACGGGGCCAGCCCCCTCTATTTTTAATTTTTTGAAGAACCTCCATACTGTTTTCTGTAGAGGCTGCCCCATGTTACATTCCCACCAATAGTTTACAAGGGTTCCAACTTCTCCACATCCTCACCAGCACTTGTTTTTTTTTTTTTTTGATAATAGTCATCCTAACAGGTGTAAGGTGACATCTCAGTATAGTTTTGATTTGCATTTTCCTGATGATTAGTAATTTTGAGTATCTTTTCATATGCCTGTTTGCTGTTTGTGTGTCTTCTTTGGAGAAATGTCTATTCAGGTGCTTTGCCCATTTTTTGATAGAGTTATTATTATACATTTTTTGCTATTGATTTCTTTATATATTTTTGGTATTAGCTCCTCATTAGATAAATGGTTTGCAAATATTTTCTCCCATTTTTTAAGCTTGCCTTTTCATTATGCTTATTGTTTCCTTTGCTGTGCAGAAGCTTTTTAGTTTGATGAAGACCCACTTGTCTATTTTTGGTTTTGTTGCCTGTGCTTTTGGTGTCGTGTCAAGCAATCATTGTCAAGACAATGTCAAGAAGCTTTCCTCCTATGTTTTCTTCTAAGAGTTGTGCAGTTTTGGGTCTTAAGTCTAAGTCTTTAATCCATTTGGAGTTGATTTTTTTTGTATGGTATAAGATTAAGGGTCCAGGGGCCGGCTCCGTGGCCAAGTGGTTAAGTTCGCGTGCTCTGCTCCGGCGGCCCAGGGTTCGGATCCTGGGCGCGAACATGGCACTGCTCGTCAGGCCACGTTGAGGTGGTGTCCCACATCCCACAACTAGAAGGACCTGCAACTAAGATATACAACTATGTACGGGGGGTGGTTTTGGGGAGATAAAGCAGGAAAAAAGAAAAAAAAGGAAAGAAGATTGGCAACAGTTGTTAGCTCAGGTGCCAATCTTTAAAAAAAAAAAAAAAAGATTAAGGGTCCAATTTCATTCTCCTGCATGTGATTATCTAGTTTTCCCAACACCATTCATTGAAGAGACTATCCTTTCCCCCATTGTGTATTTTTGGCATCCTTGTCAAAGATCAGTTGACTGGTATATGTGTGGGTTTATTTCTGGGCTCTTAATTATGTTCCATGGGTCTATATGTTTGTCTTTATGCTAATGTCCTTCTTTATCCCTGGAAGTTTTCTTTTTTATGTAGTCTACATTGTCCTATATAAATACAGCTATTCCTTTATTTTGATTAGTTTTTTAATGGTATATCTTTTCTCATCCTTTTAATTTTAACTTTCCTATAGCATTGTTTTAAAAATTAGTTTCTTGGGCCAGCCTGGTGGCATAGTAGTTAAGTTTGTGTGTTCTGCTTTGGTGGCCCAGGATTCACAGGTTTGGATCCCAGGTGCAGACCTAGCACTGCTCGTCAGGCTATGCTGTGGCAGCATCCCACATAAAATAGAGGAAGTTTGGCACAGATGTTAGCTCAGCGACAATGTTCCTCAAGCAAAAAGAGGGAGATTGGCAACAGATGTAAGCTCAGGGCCAATCTTCCTCACCAAAAAAAAAAAAAATATTAGTTTCTTGTAGACCTCATATAGTTCGGTCATTTTTAAAATTATTCTAACAATCTCTATCTTTTAATTGGTGTATTTAGACCATTTACATTTAATATATTATTGATGTGTCTGAATTTAAGTCTACTACTTTATTATTTATTTTATGTTCATTCCCTCTGTTTTATCTTTCTATTTCCCATTTCCTGCACCATTTCCTCCCATTTTTGGGTTATCTGAACATTTTTTAGTCTTTCCTTTTGTTTTATCTGTAGTGTTTTATTGAGACTTTTTATCTTTCCATTATTTCAAGAGTGTTTGCCCTTACTTATTGGAGAATTTTTATAATAGCTACTTTAAAATCTTTGTTAGATAATTCCAACAGCTTGGCATTGCAACATTGATGTCTGTTTATTGCTTTTACCCATACATGGTTCTTCGTACCAGAGTAATTTCGAATTTTATCCTAAACATTTAAAATATGTGTGTTGGGACTTTAGGTCTTATTTAAATCATATGGAGAATGTTGATGTTTTTGTTTTGGCAGCCAGTTGGGTTCAGACGGAAAGTTGGGTTCAGACAGGAAGTTTTGACCTGCCTTCTGTGGGTTATGGTTAGAACATCAGTTCTGTTTTCAAAGCCTTTACAGTGTTATTCAGAGCTGTCTCATGTGTACCACTCAGTAGTCAGTCTGAGATGGGTGCTGGTCTGTCCTTTAGCTCAGTTCTTGAGGCCTATGCTATTCGAGTCAGATTCGTACATGTACTGCTTAGAAGTGAGCCTAATAGTTCATATGACTTTATTGGTTTGCTTTCCTAAACTTCTCCCTCTCTATAACTCCCCTCATACTTTATGATTTTCCTGAGTCTCTCATTTTAGGTCTCTGGCCAGGAAGCTGGAACTTTATTTAAGTTTCTCTGCTACTCACTTCCCATGATTGTACCTGAATCCCAGGCCAAGGGGTAGGAAGACAGAGAGAGAAAAATAATGCATTGGGGGTTTATGTCACTCTCTTGGGACCACAGCTCCTTTGAAAAGAGAGGAAGCTGCACCTCCCTCAGAGTCTTAGGGGCTTGTGGGTTTGTAAGGGCTGAGATGCAAGACAATACACAAAAGAGAAAAAATACATGGATTTCTTCTACTCAGAGCATTAGGAGATCCATTTCCTAATCCTTGTGGTGGATTAGGATCCACCAGGAGCTCTATTTATTCATGCCGATGTCCACTTCATGGTGATATCCACTGTTTATTCATGTAGGTATCCACTTGGACTGCCTTGAGGCAAGGCCAGAGGGTAATAGAGGAAAAAACAGAAAACTTACTACCAGTTTGGTGGTACTTTGAATTTTTTTCCCCTTAAACTGCTTGCTACTGTTTACTTTCCAGCATCTTCAAGTAGGTTCTTCATTTATTCCATCCAGTTTTGTAGCTGCCTTCAGTGGGGGAGATAGGGCGGAGTGTGTTTACTCCATCTTACTTGCAACCAGACTTCTTCCTTTTTGTTTGTTTTCTTTTAAATATGAATAAATCTAGACTTTTTTGAGAGACTCTTCCTATGTCTATTGAGATGATATTTTTATTTCTTCTATAAATCTCTTAGTATGCTAAATTGTATTATGAGATTAATAGATTCTCTAATATTATTCTTACACTTCTGTGATAAGCATAATTTGTTTAAGCTGTATAATAAAAAATGTGTTTTTGTTTTCAGTTTGCTAACTGGTGTTGGCTCTGGTGTTTATTACTATTATTTCACTTATGTTCATGTTCATGTTAGTAATATCATGAAAATATTAAATTTTCCCGTACTCTCTTTCAACATGTTTCTCTTTTCAATAATTATCCCCACATGCTGGCTTTAAGATTTACTTAGCTCCTGTGAAATGATAAGCTGGTCTTCATAGTTTATAAAAATTGGACTCCAAGTGTAATGGAAGAGTGCTAAACTGGAAGATAGCTGTACAGAGAGATCTGTTGGTGGGTCACTCGATCCTTCTTCCAGGAGTGATGTGAAAGCTTCTTCCAGCACCAATTTGCAGGTAATTCAGGAGTCTGTTCTCTCCTGGGCTGTGCAGGGTGTGGAACTGGGAGTCTGGAGTTCTGGATCTTCTCCTTCTGTGGTTTCTAACAAGCTGTGTGCAGGGGCAGTGTCAGTGACTGAAGCCGGAAAATAGGTGGATAGGTTCCTGTAAGGTGGGAGTGACCACTGTAAGTGATGTCATCTCATGATTGCTGTCGAACCAGGAAAGGTAGTCGAGTGATGTCAGGTGGGTCATCCTAACTCCCTGAGCTTCGGTGTCCAGGGGGAGTCTCTTTAAGACCAGGGAGGTCTTTAAGACCATCATGCCTTTAGCCTAACTTGGGCATGCTTGGGCTCCAGTGTCTGGAAAGGAAGCTGCGTGGGTCTTGGGGGGGGGGTCCGGAAGGGGCTGTTAATGAGGCAGCCCAACAGGAGCGGGGCTGAGTAGCAGCCCCAGAAGGGTGAAGCTTTTTTTGTTGTTGTTGTTTGGGTGAGGAAGATTGGCCCTGAGCTAACATCCATTGCCAATCTTCCTCTTTTTGCTTGAGGAAGATTGTCTCTGAGCTAACATCTGTGCTAGTCTGCCTCTGTTTTGTATGTGGGATTCTGCCACAGCATAGCTTGATGAATGGTGTGTAGGTCTGTGTCCGGGATCTGAACCTAGGAACCCTGGGCTGCTGAAGCAGAGCGTGCAAACTTAACCACTACGCCACTGGGCTAACCCCTGGGTGAAGGATTTTAATTGGCATCTTCCACGGAACAGCAAATTAAGCGCTCGGATTTCCTCCCTGTGTTCTTTCTCCCTTGGCTCCTATCACCTTGGCTGGAGTCCAGACAGAACTGAGTTGCCGCTTGGGGGCCATCGCCATGGTTTCCAGGGGCTCCCGGGGAGGCCTGTGCAGACTCTGAGTCCTCCCTTCAAGGTGGATGCTGACTACCTTGAGAGCCACCAGGGAGGGCCTGGAAGCTTCCACTTAGCAACGGTTTCCCTCCCAGGACCTGAAAGGCCTACAGAGGAATGTACTTCTCGCCTGTTCTGGAGAGCCTTCTGAACTGTGGCCCTTTCAGCTCCCCCTTCCCTCCAACCTGCTTTGTTTTGAAGCTTGGACTTCAGAAAGTTGTCCGGTGAGGGACGCTCCCTCGAGACCCTTCACTCACTGCCTCCACCTACACTTGAAAAAGTGATTCTGATGCAGAAGAAAGTGAGACTACCGGCCTAGATAACCTAGCTCTGGTCGTCTATGGTTGCGCTTAGAACAATGTTACATCAGGGCTGGACCTGCCTTCACTTGCACAGGATGCAAGTCCCAGCTGTGCCACAGCCAGCTGTGTGATCTTGGGCGGCTTACTTCCCCTCTCTGGACCTTGTATTCTTCCAATGCAGAGGGAAGGTTTTGAGGTATATTATTGATTGCCAACATCTTTTCCAGCTGGGATGATCTAGAGGTCTGTGACTCCGTCTCTGCCAGCTGAACTGGGAAGCACTTGATATGGGAATGCTTGACGTTATCCCAAGCAAGGTGTAGAGGTCTGGTGGAAAGAGCAAGGGCTTCGGAGTCAGACAGACAAAGGGTCAAATCACTACTGACCAGCAGGGTGGTGGTTATCTAGTAGAACCATTATGGACCCATGTGCCTTTGTGCAAATTAGAAAAAGATGCCCCTTCTGAAGTCACTTTCTTATGGAAAATTCTCATGACAAATATGTAAGTCTATGGTGATTATTATGTGACTTGCGCTCCCTAGAATTGTGCAGTACTCAACCTACCCAGCTGTACACAACAGCTGTCTGTGTCCTTGGGCAAGTTACTCGACTTCTTTGAATCTCTGTTTACTCACCTAAACAAAGAGGATAGTGATGCCTATCTCACAGGGTAGTGGTGAGGAGAGAGGGAGGTGGAAAAAGCCCAGGGTCCATACAGAGTAGTTGCTCTGGAAATGGAAATTTCCCTTTTCTTTTTCCAGGAACAGTCTTCCTGGAATATGGCCTTCAGGGCCCAAAGCACTTCCCCCTTCCAAAAGAGCAGCAGGTGGTGGCCTGGTGTTTTTAAGGTGGGTTTGGAACCCGGAATCATACCCTGTCAGCTTGCCTCAGCTTCCGCTGCTGTCTTGGGAGTTCATTCCGAGATGCCTTGGAATGCTGTTTCTGTTTGCCCTGAAGGAGGGAGGGGTGGCCCCTGGGGGCAGGGCAGTCACCTGGGGCATAGAGTGGCGTCACTGTTGCTAGGCAGTGAGGACACTGATGAGAGCCAGGGCTAGCAAGGAAGGGCGGCACAGACTGCGAGGAGTTCTTACCTGGCCGGGGGTGACCCTGGAGAGCCCTCCATGGGATGGAAGCAGAGGCACATGGGCTGTTCATGCCTGGCAGGCAGGGCAGAAGCACTGGGTCACCCACTGAGTCTTGGGAACTGGGATGGAGGCTGCTGTGGCCCCTGGTTGAGGAGTCATGGAGCTCTCCTAACACTGAGGTGTTGTAAAGAGCGCCAGCTCTGATGTTAATTCCTCTTGCCTTTGAATTTCAGGACTGCCGCTTTTGTCTCTCCCAAATTCAGATGTTGAAGCCCTAAGGCGATGGTATTTGGAGGTGGGGCCTTTGGGAGGTGATTATGTCAGGAGAGTGTAGTCCCCGTGTTGGGATCAGTGTCTTTATGAGAAGAGGAAGAGAGCTAGCCCTCTTTCTCTCAGCCATGTATGGATACAGTGAGAAGACAGGCGCCCATGGGCAAATTCCCTAACTTTCTGAGCTTCAGTTGCCTCATTTATAAGATTAAAATAATTATTCCCACGTCTAAAGAGTCCAAATCCTTTAACATAATATTCAAGGACTCTCAGGATGCAGCCCCAACCTCCCTTTTCAGTGCCATTCCTAGTACCTTGTGCTCCAGTCATCTGAGATGCTCTCCCATTTCCCAAACACACAGTCCCCCATGCCCTCTCCATCCCTTTCCTCATATTCCCTCTGCAGGAAATACAGCGTCAGGGCCTGGTGAAATCCTCCTTGTTCTTCAAAGCCCTGTTCTCTGAAGGTTTTCTAGTCCTTTCCTGTATTAGTTGTCCAATGCCGAGTAACAAATCGTCCTGCAGCTTAGCAGCTGAGGGCAACACTGAACACTTATTATCTCACACAGTTGCTGTGGGTCAGGAATCTTGGAGCAGCTTAGCTGGGTGGGTTTTGACTCAGGGTCTCTCATGAGGTCACATTCACGCAGTCAGCTGGGACTGTATTCATCTGGAGGCTTGACTGGGGCTGGAGGAGCTGCTTCAGTAAGGCTCACTCACATGTCTGGCATGTTGATTTGGCTTTTGGTGGGAGGCCTCGGTTCTTCACCATGTCGACCTCTCCACAGGGCTGCTTGAGTGTCCTCACAGCATGGCTGCCTGGTTCCCCTGGAGCAAGGGATCCCAGAGAGAGCAAGGTGTGAGTAGCCATGGTTTTATGACCAAGGCTTGGGAGTCATACACCATCCCTTTCACGTGTTCTGTTGGTCGTGTGGGTCAGTCCTGACTCAGTGTGGGAAGGGAGCACACCAGGGTGTGAGTATTAGGAGGCGAGGCTCACTGGGAACCATCTTGGAGGCCGATATCACATTTCCCCAACAGAATTAAGTGTTTTAGTGTTTAGCAACATTCATTTGTTTACAGTGTCTTTATATGCCCCTGCCTCATGCCAGCCATGTGTTAAGTCCTAGGAATATGGGTGTGAACAAGACAGACAAGGTCCCTGCCTAATGGGCCCAGTCTTATCAGGAGAGACAGATATTAGTCCCACAAATCATTATTCCATTATAGTTTTCATAAATGCTGTGAAAGAAAGGAAGGAAAGGAAGTGGGTACAACGAGAACATATGATGAGGGATCTCAAGTAACCTGTGTGGGGCTGGAGGATGGGCTTCCCTGAGGATGTTCCCTCCTCTGCGTTCCCAGAGCATTTTGTACTGAGGACCACCCTGCTCCTTCTTCTTCTATTTTGACCAGTATTTTCTCCATACCAACCCACCACCACATAGTGAGCTCCTCAAGAGCGAAGATCCCACCTCATGCGGTTCTGTGTTCCCAGTGCCTGGCCCAGAGCTGAACACACACTCAGGGTTCAGCAAATGTGAGCCGAGTGACTGCATGATCTGTCACCTACAGAGACCTCCTTTCCTCAGGAGGTGTGTTTGGGGGAGAGGGAGGTGGCAAATACGGAGGAGGCAGAATCCAATTGACAATGAAATAGAGTGACTTTGCCACCCTCCTGTGCAAGAACTACTTCTTAATGACCTCTGCCCACATGTGGCTGTTTTCTGTAGCAGCGTTAAAAGAACCCCAGAACTGAATTTGGACTTGGAGGCTGTGATCTGAAGGGGCCCTAACTAACATCTGTTGTGATGTATTGGGTTTCCTTGCTTTGGCTTACCTGTGAGTGGAAACTGGCTGTTTTTTTTTTGTTGTTGTTGTTCTGCTTTATCTCCCCAACCCCCCCCGTACACAGTTGTATATCATAGTTGCAGGTCCTTCTAGTTGTGGGATGTGGGATGCCGCCTCAACATGGCCTGACGAGCAGTGCCATGTCCGCGCCCAGGATCTGGACCCTGGGCTGCCACAGCAGAGCACGCGAACTTAACCACTTGGCCACGGAGCCGGCCCCCTGAAACTGGCTGTTTTGGCAGCAGTGAGAATGGTAATTGTTATCACAGTAGCCCCTGCTTATTGTGTGCTTATTATGTGCTGGGCACTGCACTGTACTTTCTCTCCACTCCATCACTTTCCACCTCAGGCCCTTTGCACTTGCTACCCCCTCAGCCTGCTGTGCTTTTCTCTGGACATCCCCACTCCATGTGGGTGTCGGCTCAGATCTCCTCCTCAGAGGCCCCGCCTGATCCTGCCATCTAAAACTGCACCCCAGGCCCTCTTCATCTTCTCACCTGGCTCCACTTCTCTTCATTGTACTAATCATATCAGCTATTATGTTATTTTAAATACAAACTCTGCCATCTTAGCCTCCTTGGGCTTCTAGAAAGCACCGGAGACTGACAACAAATGTTTATTTCTCACAGTTCTGGAGGCTGGAAGTCTTGGTGAGGGCTCAGTTTCTGGCCAGCCCACAGCCTCCTCCTTATTGTGTGCTCACATGGCTGAGAGACAGAGGGAGGGCTAGCTCCCTTCCTCTTCTTATAAGGCCGCTACTCCCATCAAGGAGGCTCCACCCTCCTGACCCAGTTACCCCCCAAGGCCCCACCTCCAAACACCATCACATTAGGGCTTCAACCTGTCAATTTTGGGAAGACACAAACATTTAGTTCATAGCACGTGGGGATAAAGAAAAGGGTCACAGTGTTCATCCAGGGGAGTAAAACATTAAAATTCTTTGTGTTAGTGGAGATATAAAATTTCACAGTGTGACCAGAAGTCCTATTGAAGTCCTCATCACTTTATGTCTACGGAGTGTTTTCTTATAAGGCAGCTCATTTGGCCCTTTGTTAGAACAACACTGCGAGGAAGGCAGGACGGGAATTCTGCCTTTAAAGCCATTTTCTAGGAGGAGCAGCTCAGGCCCAGAGAGGCTAAATGAGGGAGTCAGGGCCAGGCAGAAGGAGGCTGGGATGCAGACCAGGCCCTGGGATTCTAAATCTGGAGCTCTGTCACGGCGCTGTGTTGTACATGATAAACTACAGTGGACATCAAAGTCTGCAGTCATGTGAAAGTAACTCTCATAAGACAGCCTTGCTAACACTCAGTTGCCCAAAGTGAGTAGAAAGAACTGTTTCCATCGGCCTTGCTTATCCTCGGCCTTTCTTTTGAGGTTCTTTTTTGCAGGGCTCCGTGTAAAGGTGAGCTGAGCGAATGTTGGAGATGCAAAGGCAGTGTAGTTTTTAAAATCTCATTGTATGAGCTTGAATTTGATTTCCTCAGAGAGTCCTATTCTGCTCCCCAATCTAAAATACGCACCCCCATGACCTTCCTCTCTCCAAGGGCACCCTGGCCTCTTCTGTCACAGCACTCACTACAATTCTTGGCTGTGAGACTCAAGCCTCATTAGAAGAGAACCCTGTGAGAGAAAATGAAGACGGCTCCGCTAATCCGGGCAGTCGGGGCATGTGAGAGTGTGTGTGCCAAATGCTTGGAGGAAAAAGATGGGCTTGTGTGGAAACTACAAATGGAAACAGAGAAAATCGCATCAGGCGTGTCCCTTGAGCTTTATACCGTGCGCTCCAGAAGCACAGGGGCCGCCTTACCTCCCCTTAACATTATTTAGTTGAAATATGTCTTCTTGGTGGGGATGCTGGAAATTGAACAGATCCAGCCAGGCTGCCAATATATGATGAGGATCCCCCTTCTTTGAAAATGGATAATGATCAGTTTGCTTTTAATGCTTCATTTCTTTCCAGTTCATCAATTGATTGTGGCGTATTTAGGTTTTTTCCTTTAGTGATAGAGAATCAAGTCCATCACCAACGCCGTGTCCCTGGGAGGGCTCTTCCTCTCCAGCTTGTCCCCCTCCACCTCCTCCCAGAGGCAAGAGCCGCTGTTTTTTCTAAACAGTTTTTCTAACATAAGATCAAAGGTGCTGAACACAGTTTTGTCCATCTCTCAATTTTTCCCTTGTTCATAGTAAAACAGAAGGACCAGAGCAAGGTTTTGACTTCCTGCGATCCCAGAGGCATCTGGAACCGGAACCCAAGGCCCCTACTCACCCATTTCTGCAGGGGACGGTCGTTGAGATTTCTGTGTCGTGCACGTGCTGAGCAGGGATGAGACAAAGAGGATTGAGAAGGTGTCCTTCCTTTCATGGAGCACACTTAGTATTGGGAAAATAGACCCTAAAGAAATAATGCTCTCGAGCATCTCATCTTGACTGTGTGCCAAGATGGTGCTGAGTGTTTCACACATTTTGTCTCCCATCCTGACAACCCTGAGAGGGAGGTGTTGTGACTTAATTGTGCACATGAGGAAAGTGACTCAGAGAGGTCTGGTGACACAGCAGAGCAGCCAGGGTTCCAAGGCCCGTCTGTCTGACTCAAA
Source organism: Equus quagga (assembly GCF_021613505.1). Taxonomy (NCBI): domain Eukaryota; kingdom Metazoa; phylum Chordata; class Mammalia; order Perissodactyla; family Equidae; genus Equus; species Equus quagga. The sequence continues at coordinate 87,370,228 of NC_060274.1, read as the reverse complement.
AGCCAGCAGTCTTTCCACCTGTCATGGTAGGAAACTGGCATCAAGGGACAAGAACAGACCACAGAGGGACTTGTTCTTTGGGACGGTTGCGTTTAGGCCCTGGTGCATGGGTGGGCGTTTGTTAGTTGGAGTTAGTGGAGAAGGACATGAAAGTCAAGGAAAGGGTATGAATAAAGCCTTGGGGTGGGAAAGTGCCCAGACTGGGACATGCAGGGAGAGCGCTCAGGATCCCTGGTGTGCAGGGGTGTGGAGGGAGGGTTGGGGGGATGAGGCCAGAGGGATGGCTGGGGCCACGCTTTGCAGGGCCTCAGCACCCGGGCATGGACTCTCTCATGTAGCGCAGGCCATGGCGTGTCTACAGATAATATTACAAGAGAGACAAGATGGAGGATTGAAAACTTGAATGCCTTCGGGGGTCAGGCGGTAATATAAACCATGTAGTAGGTCTGTTAATGTTTGTTGAGAGGGCTTTGTGCCCGACACTGTCCTGAGTTCTGGGGGTACTGAGAATAAGACTGCTGGGAGCTGCCTTCAGGGAGCTCATATCCTCTTGTGTCAGGTGTTTGTGTTGGAGAAGTGTGTTAATTCCAGATACTGACGGATGCTTGAGACGAGGGTGTTCAGGGAAGGCCTCTGGGGACATGCCATTTGGGTAGAGACCTGAAGGTGAGGAGGCTATTGTGCAAGGGGTGAGACCTGTAAGAGGCAGGGTACTGCAGTGGGTAAGAGCTAGGCCCTGGAACTAGACTGCCTCCATATGAATCTGGCTCTGCCATTTACCAGCTGTGTGGCCTTGGGCAGGTCACCTAACTTCTCTGTGCCTCAGCTGCCTCATCTGTAAGTGGGGACAATAGCGCTACCTCCCAGGGTGGTTAAGAGGATTACATGGATTAGCGCACGTGAAGTGCTTAGACTGGGACCTGGCGTGTGGAGGGGCCTGTGAGGGCAGCCACAACCACTCGAGTCCTTCTTCCCAGGAGCCTGGCATTCCCAGCAGGAAAGGCAAGGGAAAAACACTGACATGGGATACGTTTGGTGGCTTTGGGAGAGAGAAAGGTGGCCAAGGTGGCCAGAGCTCGCTCAGCTGGCAGATGAGGCGGGGAGATGAGGTGGGATCAGGGTGGGCTTTGGAGGCAGCCGTGTGAACACAATGCGAGCCCTGGAGGGTTTGAAGTGGGGAAGCGATGCAGTCTGACGGGCTGGCGGCTGTGCGGAGAAGGGGCAAGAGTGGAGCAGGAGACCTGGGAGGATGTTGGGGTCGTCTAAGGAGGGACCCTAGATGCTTGGGCTAGAGTTTTAGGAGAGGAGCTAAAAGGAGTGGTAGGAGTTAGGATATATTTTAGAGATAAAGCCTACACGGTTTGTTGATGGAAGAGCGTGGGTATGAAGGAAGGTAGGGAAATAAGAGTAACTTTGCATTTTTGTCCTGATCAACTGAGGGATAAGAGGAGAAGGGTAGAGGGCGAGAGGAGGGTAGAGGAAGATGGTGCCATTTACTGAGGTGGGAAAGCCTGGGGGAAGAGCAGATTTCTGGGAGAAACAGTTCTGCCGTGGCGTGTTTGGTTTGAGAGTCATAATGCACACCCGTGTCTCAGGTAGGCAGCTGGGATGAAGCAGGCCTGGTGTGAGCGGCAGGCATTCATGCAGCTGTGGTGAACAGTTCCTAAGGGAATTCGGATCATTTCCTTTTAAGCACTGTGCTTGCCAAGCTCAATACACCTGCCTGCAATTTGTGACCCTTAGATGATCCCCAAACTTCCATCCAGCTTAGAAGATAAATTACCAAGCTAAGAGTGAGCCTTTAACTGGTTGATAGCAAGGCTCTTTGGCTTCCACAGAGGAGAGTTCCTGGCAGCCTGGCCAGTCTCCATCCCAGGGCCTCTGTGACTTCATGACCGGGCCTGGCTTCCTCCAGTCATTCCCCAGCCCCTCACTTCGCAGCCCGTGTGTGCCAGGGCCTGTGCTAGGCTGGAAGGAAATAGTAGGAAGAGATGAGGGCTCTGCTGTGGAGAGCTCAGTCTAGTGGGCATGTGAGTTCCTCGCCCAAGGGTACGATGTCCCTTGCCTAGTTTTATTTATTTGATGCATTTGATCTGTTCAGCCTGCAGCCAGTTGGGAACAATGTGATGATTTATGCTGCTGGACGTAACTGTGCTTGCAGTGCATGCTTGAACCACATTGGGGAGGGGGGTGTGTGTGCACCCGTGTGTATGCACGCCAGCTCTCATGAGCTCAAGGTACTGCGAGGAGCGTGGATAAAAATGGAGCAGTTCTAGTTAGTTCTGGCTGGGAGGTTGACTTCTTTCCTTGGAGCTGAGGAGCGCTGTTCGTTTTGGGCTCTGTGCCCGCTGGCAGCTTGCCCGGGGTGGTAGTGATCTTCTAGGTCAGCTCTGTTCTGTTTAATGCCCATCGAGGGGGGTGCGTTTCCCTCTCCCCCTCCACTTGGACTCTCCTTCTCACACGCACACTCTCTCAGTATCTGTCCTTAAGTAGGTTTCAAGGTCGTGCTGTTCACAGTTCTTTCTCACAAAAATTACTGAAAGAAACCAAGGAAATTGGACATTAAATTCCACAGTGTGCATTTTCAAAACTGCCCTGGGGCTTTCCAAGGAGCTCTTAGAAAGGGCGCTTGGCTGTTCCTTTCCAAAGTGGGTTATGTCCTTTAACACCTCACTACTCAAGAGTGTGGTTCCCGGACCAGCACCATCGGCATCACCTGGGAGCTTGTTTGAAATGCAGAAGCTCAGCTCCACCCCAGGCCAGCTGAAGAGAATCTGCATTTTGGCAAGATCCCCAAGTGATTTTTCTGCGTAGTAAAGTCTGGGATGCAGTGCTTCAGTCTGGCATCCTTCTGGAAAACGCGCAGTCCCTTTGGATGGCTCCTGAAGATTCAGTGCAGAAGATGGTTCCCAAGTGCCCTTTATGTTTCCTGAGAACCAAACAAAAAGACTGAGAAGACAGAGTTTTGGCTCAGCCTGAAATCATTGTGGAAGTGAATGTTGTTAAGCAGTGGGTCGCTGAAGGTTATTGAAAATAAAACATGTCTTCTCTTCTTTTGGCAATGATTTAAGTGACTTTACTTTTGTGGGTAAAGGCCTAGGGATATTTTTGTCAAATGAGGAGGGAACTGGGCTTGTCAGCATGGAGAAGAGAGGACTCAAAGGGTGAGGCCCTGACAGTTGTCCTCGAATGTTGGAGGGGCCCTTAGGAGGAAAGCGAATCAGGCAGAAGGAAGATCTTCAGAAAGATTTCATATCATGAAGAAGAGCTTCCTAAGGTTGGAGAAGTGGTTAAAAGTGAAGGGGCCTGTCTCCAGAGGGGTGAGCTCCCATCCCCAGGGGCAATTCAGGCATGAGCTGAACATCCTCTTATTTGGGATGTCGTAGGGGATTCAAGCAGGACATGTGGAGTTGGACCAGACAATTTTTAATGTGTTTTCCAGCTGCGTAAACTATCGAGAAAAGAGCAGGGCGCACAGAACTCGGTTTAAGTCCCAGCTTTCCCATTTTCTAGCCCTGATTTGGACAAGTTTCTTAACTCTTCTGAGTCTCAGTTTCATCATCTGAAAACAGGAATAATAATACCTCATGGGATGGGGTGAAAACTAAATAAAAATTATGAGTGTAGAGTTCCTACCAGTGCCTGGCATGAACTAGGGGCTTAATGAATTTTAGCGTCTCTCCTCCCTCTTCTGTATACTTCTTTGCCTTGTCTGGGGTGGACTATAATTAGTTGACAGTTTGAGCTTGATATTGGATTTTAATCTCATACATTTTTGATTCTTGTGAACTACACTCTTGAGAGGGTAGTTGGTGAGTCTTAATCTGCTCTGAGGTTCTAGAATGTACCACACCTCCTCCCTCTTCCTGGAACAGCTTCCATCATCCACTCCACCTCACTGACTCTCACCTGTCCCGGGTCTCCTGGAAGCCTCCTCGTGCTCCTCACTCCAGGCCACCACGATCTCTCCCTTCAATGAACAAGGACCCTTCATTTAGCATTCAACAGAGTTTGGGTCATGTCATGTATTAATATTATGTTTCCAAACTTGGCCTCAGGCTCCTTGAGTTCATGGCTTGGTAGCTTGGCCAGGTGATTTCCACAGAAGTGCCAGATACCTTGATAATTTCTTATTGCTCCAACTCCAAAAATCCATGTCAGGAAGCTCAGTACCAGGCATCTGGGTCTCAGCTGGACTCCTGGCCACTCGAGGACCACTTACATCCATCCTTGAATCCAGCACAGCGATGGGTTGGAGGGGGCTGAGGGGGGCCTCAATAGAGGTTACTAGATTATTTGATGGGAGTAACAGAGAGCCATGGAAAGTCACTCTGAAACCTGGCAACTTGGAAAGAGGGATCTGGAAAAGGGAGCTAAGAAGTGATTGAAGTAAGTAAATTTCACTTTTATTAATATCCCACTTTATTCCATAAAGGATTGGTGCATAGAGCAAAACAGAAGTAAAATATAATTTGTGGAATGAGGCAGAATATAGATAAATCAACAAATGTATAAAATCAGCACCAGGGAAGAAAGAAATATATCACATGAGTCTTTCCATATGACCCAAGTTCCTCCAAATTAAAAAAAAAGTAAAGGAAATATGTTTCCCAAGCTGTCTTTTCAGGTTGGCAAGGGCTGATTTGATTTTCCCTCTGTCTGTATTTCATTGCTCCAGGGGCTGAGTGAGCCAGTGGGCCATTCTGTCCTCTGGCAGACAAGCCTTGTCCTCTGTGAGAATTTGCCCATTTCTCTAGGAGAGAAGGGCCTGGAAGGTGCGATGTTCCTGCCACTTTCAAATCATCAGCCCTGATGAGTCATCACTACAAATTGGTTTTATTTTCTTTTGTGCAAGAGCCTGATTCAGAGTAGATTTGACAGCCAAATTGGCCCAGAAGGTATAATGAGGCAACAATGCTGAGCATTTCTGAATAAAGGAGGGGAAAGGAACAGGCTGAGGAGTGGGGATGCTTTTATGTCGCTGGGGCACACCTTCCGGCTGGATGGCAGAGCTCAGTTCTGGTTGAGGAGCAGGAGAGCAGAGCGCATTCCTCTGTGGTGCTCCTGACTTGAGGCTAGTGGAGGGGAGGCCAGGGGCTTTCCCGCCAGGTCTGGGCTTCTTGGCAGTAAGGTGCATCAAACAGTGCCAACATTCGGATATTAAAAATGTGATGGACAGCAAAGGGATTAAGAGCACTGGTTCTGGAATAAGGTGGTGCCGGATTCAGTTTCCAGATCTGCTGCTCACGAGTTGTTTCATCTCAGGCAATTAAGTTCTCAAAGACTCAGTTTCCACACCTGGAAAATGGGGATATAATGGCAATAACTTCAGAAAGTTGCTGTGAAGATGAAATTAGGTAATGAAGGAGTGGTACTTAGTCTGGTGCTTAGTTATTAAATTATATAGCATCTCTCATTTTAAGCAACTCCAATATCTTATTTTACATCAAGTATTTAATTAACTCAATTATCTTTGTCAGTTATCCATTTTATGGCCCTGTTCTTTTATGTTCCGTCTAACCTGGCAGGGATTTTCCCATTTACCCATCTTACCTTGCCCCTCCAGCCTCCCCCTCCCCCATCTGTGGCAGGCTTTGGTAATGTGTCACAGACACATCTTGCTAAGCTCAGACTCAGCATCAGAAGCCTTGTCGACACAGCACTTGATTCAGCCATCGCCAATCAGTTATACATTTTTATGCTTAAAACAGATCCTGGGTTTGTCAAGCATCAATATTTATCAAACCCAATGGGAGCAGAGGAAGCCAAATTCTTTACTCTACCCTTGACAAACGACTACATGGGAGTTAAAGAGGTAGACTACATCTCCTTCTCTGAGAATGCTGTACCCGGAGCTGGAAGAAATGGAGGACGCTTCTGACTCTGCTGCTTGGCCTTGGTCTGATCTTGGACAAACCACTTGATCTCTTGGAATGTCAGTTTCCTCACCTGTTAAAGAGAATAGATCTTGCCTCCTAGGGGCTGTTTTTATGAGTTGTCCTGCTTTGCATGCTAAGATGAATTTGATTCTTGTTTCTCTTCCCTTGTTACTGTTTTCTACGTGGGGAGGGTGTCATAGGGTTAGGGAGACACCTGGCAGCTGGTAGGGGCTCCTGCATGAACGTGGCAGTGAAGCTCCTCCCTTTGTAACTAGCTTCTCCTCCTCTAGATCCCATTTCTGTGAGTCCTGGACCTCAGGCCCCCCTCACAAAAGGGCCTCTCTCTACTGACAGTCTCCTGGGCTTGTGCCCGGTACAAGGTCCTAGGCAGTTGACCGCGCACCGCCCCCCATTCTCTGCAGGCTGGCATGGGTGCTCACTGGAGCTAGAGGCGTGGGGGACGGGGCCAGGCTCAGCGAGGCTTTTCTCTAGGTGTAGCCCTCTCTGGAGCACGGCTCCTATCTCTCTACCATTCTTAGAAGGCAAAGAGGCTGAATGGAGAGGACACAGGCTTTGGAGCTAGGTACAACTGGGTTTGGATTGGAGTTCTGCCACACAACTATGTGGTCTTGGAAAAGTTACCTGACCTTTCTGAGCTCCAGTGCCCTGTTTGTCTATGAAATGGGAATGACTGTCTTCCTCAGTATGAAGTCAGCGGGCCATGGTTGTTGGCAGCTTTAGCTGATATCTGCAGGTTAATCAGTGCTTGATAAATATTTCTGAAGGGCTGAATGGATATTTACAGCACGTGTAAGTGCCAGTGCGTGTTAATGTCCTTGCACCTTCCTCCTCCAGCTCTCCTTCCTTCTTGACCCCCATTGCACTCTGCCTGGTAGATTGGGAGAAGGTTGGTCATTGATTTGTGCAATAAATATTGTGTGCCAGGCATTTAGGCACTGGGGATATAGGAGTTTTTTCACTGGCAGAGAATCCATGCTTGTGTGGGCTTACATTGTAGTGGAAGGAGAAAGGCAATAAACCCGATGAATAAAGTGTAGAGCTTATGAGGAGGGGAGGAATAGGGCAGGGAAGGGGGATAGGCAGAGGAGGAGGGGAGTCGGGGCCTGCAGTCTTAGTAAGGTGGTCATGGAAGGCCTTACTTAGAAGGTGACAGCTAAGCAAAGATAGTTAATGATGACCTTCGACCAACTCTTTCTCCCCAGCATTCCTTCCAGCTTTCCTGGATGTTGCTTGGGTCTTTGCAAGTTGAAGGCAAGGAGAGCTGAGGCCAAACATCTGTGAGAAATTCCACGCTTCAGCTTCTACACTAACTAAGAAGGTGCCTAGAACCTCCTTCGATGGTTCTCTTTTCTTGGAGTCCCTTGTGCCTGGCTTTCCAGCCACCAGGCTTCCCAAAGGATCTTACCTTGGAAGGTCCCTGGGCCTGCCCCAGAGATCATGGCAAAGCAGCAGGAACCAGCGCGTCAGGCAGATTTCCTTTCAGGAAGCCTGGCTCTGCCCCCGGCTTGCTTGCTCACTCGGTGCTTGCCCTGGCACCTGGCACCCCAGCTGGGTTTATGCTTGCCCAGGTTCCAGGGTGTTCAAAACAAGGGTGGCAGTGTTTTTGGTGTGAGTTTTGGTTACAAAGCAGTGTGCACCTGCCTAGGCCACCACCACAATTATTTGGACCGCCCTTGCCTGTCCTGTTCTGATGGCCTGGATTGTTGTGGCTTAGCTGGGACGTCAAAGCTGCCTTCATTGCCTGGGGTTGGGATGCTCATTGCTCTGAGTTAACTTCCTGCCTCACCTGCTTCCCTCCCACTGATCTCCATGACGTGTCCTTACTTTAAGATTTGTTTCTGGCCAATTTTTGGGGGGGATACGTACAACAGCCATACCAGGGGCCTACTTCACCTAGAATGCCACTTCACAGATGTGAGTGTAGCTTCTGAGGCAATTGCTTAAAACCTAGACTCCAGTCCCCACTTGCAGGGATTCTCATTCAATGGATCTGGGACCAAGGAATCTGCATCATTGTCATCATCATCTTAAAGTCAGTTCTAAGCTGATCACACTGGGATAAGCCCAGATTGAGAGGCACAGCTTACCTCCCTCACTTACCTGTCTGTCAAGGCTGAGTGGAATCCATTGTTGCAGTAGTCCACCCAGCATCTAACCCAGTGCCGAGCTCCCAGTTGATGCTCCGTACACATGTGTTGGAGGGTGGAGGCAATCCTTTTATAAGGAACCCTTCATCATTTGAAGAGTTGCTCCCTAATTGATCTCCATAGTTATGTTTGTAGTCCTAACAGTTGTATTTTTCTTCAAATAGAGGGATGTCTCCATTCAGGATTTTAATGACTAAACGATAGCATCCTGAAAAGAACTGAAGAGGAGTAATTATTTTGAAAGGACTCTGAGCCACACCTTCCTCCCTGAAGGTTGCTTTGATAAAGATGTGTGAAGTGACATGTCTGTTAGTGCTTCTCAGCCTTAGCTGTTCACTGGAATCACCTGGGAGCTTAAAAAGTACCGGGGCTTGGGTCTCACCCCCTGAGGCCCTGTTTAATTGGTCTGGGGTGTGGCGTGGGTGTCACGATTTTTAAAAATTCCCTAGGTGATTCTAATGTGTGGCCAGGGCTGCAAATCACTGACCTAGAATTTGTGGAACCTCCTGGAAAGCAAAATGGGAGATTCATTGCTTGAGTCTTACAGGGAGTCCTCTTGGACTAGAGTTGGAAAGTCCCCTGGATTCTGTGATCCAAGACTGGTCTGACATCTGAATCCAAAACATAATTTACATAAATAAATAAATAAACATACATATACAGTATCTAAAATTATACATATATATATATATAAAATAAGTTAATTGTTTTCTACCCCTTTAATAAAAATAAAAATTTTTCCTGAGTATAAACATAGTGCATGCATATCATGAACTATTGGGTTTATGTAGAAAAGTCTAAAAAGGTTAAAAGTCTCCCCAAATGCCAACACACAGAAGAAATAACTGTTAACGTATCTGGTGCACACCCTTCCACTCGTTTCTCTGTGCATATATGCACATGTAGCCTAGACATGCAATTCAACATCAATGGAATACATCGATGGATACATAGTGATCTGTGTGTTTTGCCCAACAGTGTGACATGGATAACTTTCCTTAAATCTACATAATCATTTTTATGAGATCTTACCAAATTCAAGCTCTAATTGCATCTAAGTGGAACATCTACTTTATTGTTAAAGCTTGCCATGTATTTTTAAAAATAAAAGGCAAACAGCAATGTGTGAAGGCTCTTTTGCTGGTCAAGAAGCCTGGGTGTGTCCGCACAGTTTGTTGAATGTGTCTGGGCAGTTTGTAGGCTGGGGACGAAGAGCTTAGCATGCTTGGCCACAAACTCTGTCTAGTGCTGGTCTCAGTTGAGTTTTACCTTCGTTCTTTAATCCTTTTAAGAGGTCCTGTTTCACTTGCCTTGCTGAGACTATAGAAAGCCCAGTGCCAGTCAGCAGTTACCTCCTGAACATCCAGCAGGTGGGCCCACCCATGGAGGACATTTCCTTGGTGATCTATTGCTGGGCTGTGAGACTGGATAGTCTTTCAGTTATTGAGAGAAGCTGACAATCTTTATTTATATTTGAAATCTCTTGATTTGTAAATGCAGAAAACTAATTGTTTAAAAATGAAAACATTGTGGGACTGAACAAAATATACCTGGGACTTTTTATAGTCCCCTGGAAGCCAGTCTGAGGTCTTGGTCTACTAAGCCGTCTGTGGCATTTGGTATTGATTCAGTCTACTTCATTCAGTTCTAAAAATATTGACTGAAGGCATTATTCTGTGTGCCAGTCACTGTTCAAAAGGCTGGAAATACAAAAATGAAAAGTTATGGTCCTTGTCTTGGGTGGGGTAGCTTGTATAGTTTAGAGCAGCTGTCCTCAAAATATGGTCCCCAGACCAGCATCCTCAATATCACCTGGGAACTTGTTAGAAACGCAAATTCTTGAGGTCCACTGCAGACCCACTGAATCAGAATCTGCATTTTAATGAACTCTGCAATCTATTTTCACAAACCTTCCTCATATTTGCCTGACAAAGTTCGAGAACTATTGGTCTGGAAGGGGAGTCAGGCAGATGGGCAGAGATGGATGGGATGGAGAAGGTGTGATGGGAGTCAGGGAAGCTTTTTGGAAATGAATGGCCGCAGCTGAATCTTAAAAGATGAGTAGGAGTTGGTCAGGCAAAGCAGTGGAGAAGGGTGTCTCGGGGGAAGGGGCAACAGGAGCAATAGTAAGGAGGAGAGAGAGTGTAGAGTATGTTGGGGGAGTTGTCAATTTAGAGCGTGTGGCTGGGCACTGAATGATGCTCTAGGAAATACAGTGAGCTAAGACGAATGGATGGGGCTAGGTTTTTGATACCAGGCCAACTTGGCTGGATTGTATCTTTGTAGGCGTTAGGACATCACTGGAGACCTTTTAACAGGGAAGTGTGGCATTGGGTCTTTGTCTAGGAAAATCATACTGGTAGCAGAGTTCAGATTCCTTTAGGGTAGAGACAACTCTCTTGGTACTCCACTGGCCTAGATCTTGATTCTTGCCTCTCCTGGTGTGACTCAGATCTGGGTCAGCTATTCGCATCGTAGGACAGAGTGGAGGGGAGAGGAAGAAAAAGCCAGTGAGTGGGGAAGCAGCCATGGCTGCATGTAAAATAGTGACAGTAGCGTCGTTGCTCCTCTTTCTTCCCATGGGGAAGACGTGCACTGTCCAAGTTGAACATTTTAGTGGTTGCTGGTATTTTCAGCAATTGCAGTGGTCTTTGTAATCCTCCTGTAAAAGCAGCTCATCAGTTTCTGCGGCAAATATTTTGGAAAAAACCTTGGTTTGTTTCTTTCTTTAGAGATCTATGGTGTCTAAAGAGGAAACAATTTGAAGGCAAGGCAAGGGAATCTCACGTCTGTACCTAACTAGGGCTCGCTCCTTTCTCCTTCTCTGCCTCCCTCTCTTCTCTCCATCTCTCTTCTTTTTCCTTTTGAAATGCTGGGGTGTGAGAAAGAATGGAAGCAGGATGCAGTGTCACCTCCCCCTGCTGGTCATTTTGTACAACGTCTTGTTTGTAATACAAAGAGAGCGGGGACAAGTGGGGCAATGCAAATAATGTAATGCAAATACAAAAGTAGGTTGAGATTGAATCCCTTAATGTAAAAAAATTGTCCACGTGTAGTCGATTTTAAAGTGTTTACCTTTGTGAGAGGGTGAAAGGAAGTTTTTGACTCCTTCCGTTCTTTGCAAGATATTGTAATGTTTATGAAGTACTTATTTCTTTTGTCCTACGGCTGCAACTTCTCATATATTAATGATTACATCAGCAGCCTCTTTATCCTGCCTGTGTATTGAATGTTTTTTCTAAACTAAAATGAACAGGTTTTTCCAGTTGATTGCTTTGGGTGTTCGTTCAAGTCAATCACAAGTATCATGCTTATTTACGGTGTATATACAAGACAACCAAGGTGTCATCTCTATGTGCGTTGAAAGTGATATTTAAAGAGAGTGAAACTTGTGTCTCTACTTAATAATTTATCTCTTTTTTAGTCACAAAGAGGGTGTCCATAAATATAGGGCATATTAATTATGACTCTGTCGACGTGATAAATTATGTGGAGGCTTTTCAGGGGAGAGTAAACTGCCCTGCTGAGGAACTTTAGGGGTAAGCTTTTCTACAGCTGTTCTCGGAACAATTTCCTCCATCCCCCTCTTTGAACTCCTTGTTGATTAGCCTCTAAATTTAAATATCCTTCTTAACAAAAGCCAACTTTGTTGTTATCTTCTGAAATCCCTGCCTTCTCTTTGCCGCTGTCCATCCCAGCAAATCGGACTATGTCAGGTGGTTGGGGTGCATTTGCATGATGAAGGACAGCCCCATGAGAGGAAGCTTGAAGCAGAAGGATATACCTCGACTTGGAAGCCAGGCGTGCAGGCCTCTTACCAAGTGGATGTGAGCCAGTTTACTCCCCCGGGCAGAGTAAACTGAATGTGGTTTAGGTCCTCTTCAACCTTATTTGGATGTTCTAATCAAAATGATTAAGACATTTGACCTCATTTGGGTGTTGAGAGCAGCACTGGAAATATGGAAAGACGGGGAGTGAAATTGCTGTTATTCTCCTACAAAGACTCTCAAACATAGCTTAGTGTCAGATCATCCAGAGGGTTCGCTGTATGTTGGGCATATTCTGTGGACCCACGTGCCCTGTTCTTAATTGCATCTTTTTCTTTTTTCCAGTTGCAAATGAAGCTGGAGACAAGACTGCCAGGCCCCTTGCCCGCTTCTCCCGTGAGTAAATCTTCAGTCCTTTCCTGGGCTCCTTCAGAGGGCTTTTGTTGGCATGCTTCACCCCTGTAGTGCTGCCAGCTGTCAGTAAAACACTGTTAATAAATGAATGATGTAGGACATGTCTTCAATGGGGAATATTACATTTGAGCCCCATCATGCGGAGCTATTCATTGCTATTTTCTTTTCAGTCCTTACAACTGTGTTTTATCAAACTCTGCTCTGTGCTTTGCTGCTCAAGTGTGGTCCTGGGAGCTGGAGAGTCGACATTACCTGGGGGTTTTTTAGAAAGGCAGAGCCCCAGGCTCACCCCAGACCTACTGAATCAGAATCTGCCTTTTAATAAATCCCCAGGCGGCTCCTGTGCACTTTTGAGTCTGAGAATTGCTGTGCTGGGGAATCCCCGCTGAGTGCCTGCCATGGGGTGGGCTTTTCATGAAGATAGAAGGAGGGAGAGTATATGAAATGCCTGTAGGTGTCAAGGTTCATACATGTGTGAAAGCATCATCACCACCCAAGATGGATTTATGAGCTGGCTCTGCTGGCTTTACCTCACTTAGGTGACATTTGAGGCCCAGGTAGATTGAATGGTTTTCCTTCGGCACAGGGATGTTTGTCAGGGCCTTGGAGCTCCCCATCAATTTCACTTGATTCCTTTGTCTCCAGGTCTTGATCCTAACGGGAGAGCAGGAGTTGAAAGCCTCTTAGTGTTTTCTATGTCAAATTACACAGCAAGTTAATGCACTCCCTGGAATGAAAACCCAGATCCCAGTGAAGGGAGCAGTAATACCAAGATGGAGCAGGGTTGGGTCGAGATGCTCCCCAAACTGCCCAGGCAGCAAGTGGAGAAATGGTGGAACTGTAAATGAAATAGATGGACTTTTCTTTCCAGGGTCATTGCTACTTGCTGACTTTCACTTAAAGTAATTTCACTTATATTTTCTGGGCCTGAGTTTTCCCATCTGAAAAGTAGGACATTCATACCCATCTTCTCTCCTTTATAAAAATGTTGCCTTTTTTTGAAGTCATGGCTACTACAAGTTCCCAGTCACTGCATTGTTCATGTAAGGTCGATCAAGTCTTGAGTGTGGATACTGCTATCATTAAGTCTTAATATGTAGAGTTGAAAGTATACTTTCTCTATTTTGAGGCCTTTTTCTAAATTCTGCCTTCTAGCTCTCTGGAGGAGGCTTCAAAACTTTAGGACTGATTCCTAGAAACGATTTTTATAGAACTGTAATAATATATGATAATGAAAGAGCGTTAAGTGCTCACATTTTAGAAATTGCGTAATAAAACACTTGCCTCTCCCAGGCCCCATTTTTCACTACCCTCCTACCTGGAATCATTATTTCCAAAATAAGTATTTCATCCCACAGCTCAGTGAGGGTGATGAATAGGCTTTTAGTCCCTTTATTTCTCCATCTCTTGAGCAGTAGTGAGGCAAATTAATCAGCTGGAATGGTAACCTGGCCACACTGTGCATGCTGCACTGTAGGCACCTCCACGGGAGTGCCTGGCATTCTGACACTCATCACGAGATGGAAGAAGGGCCTGGGACCCTTTAACCATGAAGCTAGACTGGACCCTGGGGCAGCTAGTCCCTTCTCAGAGAGAAGACAGTAACTTCTCTTGTGCGTGGCTTCCACAACTTCAAAGTTATGTGATGGGTTGGAAAGATGATGTGTTCCTTGGAAGCTTATTAGTAAAAGATAAGTGAGGGCATGAGGGAAAAAATATCTATATAGGAAAAAAGTAATTAGTGGCAAACCCATTAAGTTGGGCTGATTCTGGGAAAAAGAAAAAAGAAAGGAAAAAAAATTTCCTGACGCAGTGTAACATCCTGGAAAAGGTCAGATGGCACATGAGCTACTGAATCTTTTTGTAACAAATATTAGAGGGAAAAAATTAGATGGCTTTTAGGAAGGAAAAAATAATTCTTAATGTAGTGTTGTCCGATTGTCACTTTCTTCACTTTACCACATTGAAAATGACCTTGATCATGTGGTATGGTGTGAATGAAACGTTCAGTTTGGGAAGATTGGAAGGATCTGGATGATAGACTTTTCTTTGGAGACTGGAAGATGAAGTACTGCAACATTCTCTAATTTTTGCATCCAAGAAGACGTTTGTAAAGCCCTCACAGTGTGGATTACCCAGCATGGAATTAGGCCCCATGGGAGTGGGAGGCAAGAATGTAGGCTAGAAATGCTAGGACCCGCCAGGGGGTCAGCAGAAAAGAGCTTGGGGTGGGAAACAAGGGACTGGCCCAGTGGCCCCTAACTAGTCCCAAAGTTTTCACTCTCTTTGGGGTTCTCAATTTCTGATTCCTGATGCCTCTGGAATATGCCGCTAATTTCTATATAGATTTTGCCCACACTTGAATCAATATACTTTTCTGGCTTCCCATATTACAACATACGTGAGCTGCAATGATTAGATTAAGAAATTCTAAAGGAGAACCAAAGGGGAATAGAGTGTAGGAATCATGAAAACGTCTAGCTTTTCAAAGGGCTGGTTTCTGATCCTACTTTGGCCAGCTGGTTTACCAGCCTTGTGGGCCTCATTCTGGTCCACTTCTGAAGAGGATCACTTCCACAACACAACCCCATGCTTGGGGCTTCTTCTTGACACCCCTATCTATAAGTGGCTGACACAACCACCCAGAACCACTGTGCCTTCCTCAAAGAAATCGATGCCAAAGCCCATGGGTCAAGCTCAGTTCCTGTCACCTTTAGACTGGAGACATGGATGTGCCATCAAATGGCAGTGATGCGGTGGTGGACGTTGTGGAATGAGTCTTGTGAGGCTTCAGATCCTGTCAGAGGCCCCTTCACCACCCTGCCCTTATCATTTTAGGCTTAGCAGTGGCTTTTGATCAACCTGACCTTAATCAGAGATCTGTCTAACAATCATGGGCACACACAGCAGCAAGGAAGTCATTCTTCTAGGAGTGGAGGTGGAAAAGGAGATGGAAGGAAGGAGGGAGGAGGGTGAGATTCAAAGGAAGTGGAGAATATCTTCCCCCTTAAAAACCTATAGAAGAATGACAGTGTCTGAGAGAATGAGAAGTTGAGAGTGACCCTGGCTCTAAGGTCCAGTTTATCTATTTCTTCTCGGGTTTGCTTTGGTAGTTTGTGTCTTTCAGGACGTTTCCTATTTCAGCCGAGTTGTGCAGTTTATGGCATCTGGTCGTTCAGCGTTCCCCGTCCCTTCTGTGTCTGTAGGGCAGGTGTGGCCCAAGGCACGTTGGTTTAGAATGGCCAGTGCTCACATTAGTCTTGTTGTGTCTCCATTTTACAAATGAGGACAAGGTTGGGGGAAAACATTGAGAATTGCTCGCTGCTGGAATTCTAGATCTCTCAATTCCAAATCTTGGCTGTTCCCAGTGCACATTACTTTCTCCCTGGTCTAACGGCTGGAGTTTGCCAATTCTGGAGCTTAGGGACTTGGGGGTCTGCCAGCTTAGTAGCAGAGGGGGTCAAGCCTTAGCAGTGGGCAGGCTGTATAGATCCACATTATAATCACCCCACTATAATTGATTCCATTGGGTCGGGAAGACCATTCCTCAAACGTCTCCTTCTAGATTGTAAATTGGCACAGCCACTATGTAAAACAGTATGGAAGATTCTCAAAAAGTTAAAAATAGAACCCGCATATGATCCAGCAATTCCACTTATGGGCATATAAGCCCAGGAGACAAAAACACTGACTTGAAAAGATATCTGCGCCCCATGCTCACAGCAGCATTGTTTACAGTAGCCAATTTGTGGAAACAGCCTAAGGGTCCATCGGTGGACGAATGGATAAAGAAGTTGTGGTATATATACACAATGGAATATAATTCAACCATAAAAAATGAGGAAATCCTGCCATTTGTGACAATATGGATGGACCTTGAAAGTATTGTGCTAAGTGAAATAAGTCAGGCAGAGAAAGTCAAATACTACACGATCTCACTTATATGTGGAATCTAAAAAATAAACAAACAAAGAACCAAACTGATAGAAAAAGAGATCAGACATGATCAGAGGTTACCCAAGGTGTCAGGTCGGGGGAGGAGGAATTGGAGGAAGGTGGTCAAAAGGTACAAATTTCCACTTAGGAGATAAAGTAAGTCCTAGAGATGAAACGTATATGATGACTATAGTTAACACTGCTGTATGATACATAGGAAAGTTGTTAAGAAAGTAAATCCTAAGAGTTCTCATCAGAAAGAGAAAATTTTCTTCCCTTCTTTTCTTCTTTCTTTTCTTTTTATTATATCTATATGAGATGATAGGTGTTGGCTGAACCTATTGTGATAATCATTTCACAATACATGTAAGTCAAACCATTGTGTTGTATGCCTAAAACTTATACAGTGATATTTGTCAATTATTTCTCAATAAAACAAAACAAAACAAAACAAAAACAACCAAAACCCATCCGCTTCCATCAGCTCCCTGATATCAGAAATCCCTAAAATAAGAGAAAAACTTGAAGACTTGAAAAGCAGATCCCCTTGGGAGTGGAGACACAGGGATCCATTCTTACTGTGGAGAAAATGATTGACAGCAGACCTTTTAACTTTTCCCCGAACACCTGAAAGTTTATTCTCAGCGTATAAACAGAGGGGACAGAGGGGTTTTTTCATGTATTTGTTCGTTTACTCATTCATTTACCAAATAGTTACTAAACACTCACCATGGGCCTGGCACTCTGCTAAATGCTGAGGATACAAATTCAAATTAAAACAAGATCCCTACCTTGCAGGCGTTTAAGGCTTGCTGAGGGGAGACAGAGAAGTTAGTCAGCAGTGTGGAGAGTGCTCTCAGAGGGGCTCAGTGTGGGGCTGGGGGTGTAGGAGGTGGGGTCAGTGGGAACACAGGACAGGGCCACTGAATGAGTTGGATTAGGTTTCCCTGGGAAGGCAATGCTTACATTGAGAGCCGAGGGTACTAGGAGTTACCAGGTGAGGGAGGCGTGGGGAGCACATCCCAGGCAGAGAGAACACATGGGCACAAAAGGGGCTCACATGTTAGGGAAACTGGCTGC
Organism: Equus quagga; assembly: GCF_021613505.1. Lineage (NCBI taxonomy): Eukaryota > Metazoa > Chordata > Mammalia > Perissodactyla > Equidae > Equus > Equus quagga. The sequence continues at coordinate 87,352,984 of NC_060274.1, read as the reverse complement.
AGAGGCAGCCTGGGGTCAAGCCCAGAGGGGTCTTTGTGCTGGCCTAAGGAGGGACTCTCAGTCAGGGGAAGCCTTTGAAGGGTTTCACACCTGGCTGGAATCTCACCCTCCTCCTGGAGCTGGGGGGTGGCCTCTGGGGACCAGGGCTGGGCCATGAGGAGCTGGACCTCCCCAGCCCAGCTCCAGGCTCCAGTCAAGTGAAGAGCTTGTGAGGCCCTCTGAGGCCGGGGCTTCTGACAGACTAGGGCTTTGGGGATGATATCATCTGGCTGTGGGGCTGGGTCCCCTGCTCGTCCAGACATCTGTGATGCTGCTGCCGCTGCCCGCCAGTGCCAGGCTTGGAGAGCCCTCCTCCCCGAAGACATCTGTTTTATGTGTATGTTGGTTTCTGCATTAGAAAGCAGTCTCCTGGAGGCCAGGGGCCCCATTTGGATGAGCTGTGTACTAACCGTGCCTGGTGTGCTTGTTGAATGAAGACTGAGTAAACTAGTACCTGCCTGCAGCTGTTCCCCGCTCCTCTTCCTCATCCTGACTTCATAAGCAGGGGCAGGCAGGCTGCCCCACTGCTAGCACACACGCTCCCGGAACCACTGCAGAGCGTGTCCTCGAGGGTCTCCCACACACTAGTGTGAGGGTCCTCAGAAGCCATTAGGGACACAGGCTCTGGTGTTAGGCCTGGATTTGGGTTGTGTGTTCAGGAATTCTGAATTCCATGTGAATTGGAGAAGGTAACTTAACCCCTGGAAGCCACACTTTCTGCATCTGGCTTCTGGGACAATACTAGAAGTTACTTCCATGGTTGTTGTGGATGATCACATGCAGGGGTAAGTGCCAAGATACTTAAAAACGTGTGACATGGTCACCAACCAATTAGAACAGATGTCGACCATGGGAGATGTGAAGGGCCAGGGTCCAGGAGACCCCTGATAAGCCAGTTGCTAGATGAGGCTGGGGCAGCTGAGATGGAGATTTCCCCGATAACGTGTGATGATTTATTTAAAGCACAATGCCTGCACACTGTGAGACCTCAAAAAGCATGGGTGATTGTCATTATATATATTATTACCCATGGGTGATTGTCATTATATATATTATTACCTTGAGTCACCCCTCTCCTTCCCTCCCCACCTTCCTCTCTCCCCACCTTCCTTCCATCCACATATATTTATTGAAGACTTTTCTGTGCCAAGCCCTGAAGACACACAGATGAGTAAGTTTGTCTTCAAAGAGCTCACAGTCTAGTCAGGGAGATGGGGAAGTAAATGGCTACAGAACAGTGTGTGGAGGGAAATGCTAGAGATTGGTACAAGGAGCTGCGTGAGCCAAGACGGGGGAGACCTCATCCGACCTGGAGTGGGAGTGGATTCAAGGGAGTCCTCCTGGAGGAGACGAGCATTAGCTGAAGCTTGGCGAGTGAGTCGGGGTTAACAGGTAGAGAAGGTGACTTCTAATCTTTAAGAAAAAGCCCTCAAGGTCCTTCCATGTTCATTACGCTAAGTTAAATAAGTCAGACAGAGAAAGACAAATACTGTATGATTTCACTTATATGTGGAATCTAAACAAAAACAAAAACAAAAACAAAACCCACCACCACCAAAAAAACAAACTCATAGATACAGAGACTAGATTGATGTTTGCCAGAGTCAGAGGGGGTGAGCGTGGGGAGTAGGCGAAATGGGTGAAGGGGGTCAAAAGGTATAAAATTCCAGTTATAAGATAAGTAGGTCCTGGGCATGTAACGTACAGCATCGTGACCATAGATAATAATACTGTATTGTATATTTGAAACTATCTAGAGACAATAGATCTTAAAGTTCTCATCACAAGAAAAGAATTTATAGGGGCTGGTCCAGTGGCGCAGTGGTTAAGTGCACACGTTCCGCTTCAGCGGCCCGGGTTCCACTGGTTCGGATCCCAGGTGTGGACATGGCACTGCTTGGCAAGCCATGCTGTGGTAGGTGTCCCACATATAAAATAGAGGAAGATGGGCATGGATGTTAGCTCAGGGCCAGTCTTCCTCAGCAAAAAGAGGAGGATTGGCAGCAGATGTTAGCTCAGGGCTAATCTTCCTCGAAAAAAAAGAAAAAATTTTATAACTGTGTGTGGTGGTGGATAACTGGACTTATCGTTGTGGTCACTTCACAATATATACAAATATTGAATCATTATATTGTATACTTGAAACTAATATAATGCCATATGTTAATTACATCTCAAAAAAAAAAAAGTGATACGACTATACAACTTTTCAGGGAAGAAAGGCCACATGTAGTGTTCAGATGTGGCCACAGTGTGGCAGGAAAAGCCCAGAATTTGGTGTGCCTTTCTCCTCCAGGGGACTGAAAAGAGGCTGTATTCCATGTAGTGGACAGAGCATTTTGAAGGGAGTCCAGGGCACTGGAAGAGACTATGCAGAGGGAGACATTGGCCCCAAAGCTTGTGTAGCTGGGCAACTCCAATCTGGAGTTTCGATTGCTTCCCTAACTGAGGAGAGAATAATTTCTCCCCAGAAATGAGCAAAGGTTGAAAAGAAAATCGTGGTATCATAAACAGTAAGAAAATCGAGCCTAATTTGGCCCACTTTTGCTTTGGGAGGTAAAAGTCCAGATAGTGTTGAAAATAGATTATCCTGTTGAAAAGCTGGAGTGATTTGAGTGGATGAATGATGATAAAGCAAAGGGAGGTGACCTGCTATTTTTGTACTGTGTGTGTGATCCAGGTGAGATCCTGGGCAGAGGTGGGGAGGGGCAGATAGGGATGTTCAATGAGCACTGGGGTTGGGACAGAGGGTGAGTCAGTACATATTACATGGTGATGCCCATTGGGGAACCCCAGGGCAAACTCAAAATCATGTCTGAAAAAGTGCTAGAGTGTAGGCAGAGAACTTTTCCAAATTGCTTGTCACAGCTAGGAGGGCCTGCTTCAAGCATTGGGAGCTTGAGTTGGGGGTGGATGGGTTATGGAACCAGGATGATAAGAACGAGGAGAAGATAAAATGGATGCGAGGAGGGGCTGAGAGCTGCCATGAGCAGTGGGCTGTGGCTGGTAGCTGATGGCTGGGTGTTCAGTCTTCTCAGGGGCATGGACAATGGATGGACCACAGCCATATAAGGAGCCCAGGACAGGAACTGGGTCTGGAGAATTTCTGATTTGTCTTAAACAACCCTATTTCTAAAAAGTTCAGATCCTGTGTAGAGCTCTGGGTCCCACCTCAACAATATTCAAGGACTGAGCATCTTCATTTCCCACTGTTCCAGCAGAAAGCTATCTTCAACAATGGCAGCTCTAGAATTTCTATGCATGAACGGCTTAGGGGCAGCAGTCTAGCTCAGTGGTCCTCAAAACTGTTAGGAGTACAAGTACTCAAACCCCTTTCTCTATCTGCTGAATCAGAAATCCTTGGGGTGGGTCCCAGCAATCTATATTTTAAAAATTTCTATTGGTGATTCTCATGCACGCCAAAGTTTGAGAACCACTGCTCTAGTTGTGATGGTGGTGATGGTGATGGAGATAGAGGCAGAAGCCAGGGTGCAGAGCAGTACGATGTTTTTATTTACTTTATATATCACAGAATAATACAATTAACAGTTTTCTATAGCCACTTGTAATTACATAAACATAAGACAGAACAAATGTTAATTGTCCTTATCTAAGATGAGTATGTAATTATTTTTCCTGGAGGGGTTTGAGGGGCTAATGGTGATTACGGGAAGATGGTCTAAAGGTTTCCCTACTTGACCCTTGGAACTGGCACTGCTCTGTATCATCTCTTGAAGCTAATCCTTTCTTTCTTTTTCTAAGGTCATCCATTGCCTAGTCTTGGCCTTTCCCCTCCACAATAAGAGCTGCTTGGCCAGCCCACTAGCTTCATGCTTGCTTCTTCAAATCACCCCCTGTGTAGTAACCTATACCATCATCCTCAAACTCTAGTTTTTGTCATGACATGTTTGTGCTTCAGAATCGGAGACTGTTACTTCCCAACTTGTGCTCGCCCAAGATTTATCTGCCTGACCACAAGGGGCTCCACTGCTTTATCTTACTTCTTTTCTCCACCCCTTTCATCAAATACAGTTGTTGTCAGCCAAGCAAATCTGCTTGGTTCAGAATAAAAAGATATATCAACCTATCCTCTTAGATACGAAAAATTTCCAGTTAAATGAGAACTTAAAAATGATCTGGTCCAAAGCTCACCACCTCATGTAAAGCTTGCATCCTCTCTGTGGCATCCCTGTCAGGGGATCCTAAACTCTCTGCAGGAATCCATCCAGTGGGGAGAACTCACCTTCGCCTGGAAAGAGTTGATGGCCATGGTCATAATGAAAGACTGGAGCGTGTATGTGTGTCTGGGGAACTGAGACTCACTCTACTTTTCTCTTTTTGAGTGTATGTGATCGAGTTCTGGAACAAGTCCACTTTATCACTTGGTCCCCAGTATGTCAACCATTGGTCTACTAGTAGACTGTCTGATGGTGTTATAAGTAGCTTCTAGGAGCTTATGGATGACATAACCCAGATGTCAGCTGGAGGCTCCTTGTCCATTGAGATCTAGGCTCAAATCACTATTGTGTGTCGTCTGGAAGTTCAGAGCAGTCCTCAATGTCTCTGTGAATACCTGGGATAACCTAATGTTCTTCTTGCCCTGATTTCCTACCTCTGTTGATTGTTTCCCTCTATGTGCTTCTGGCTGTCTTTATATCTGCTCTGACATAGATACAGATATGAGACAAATCCCCTTCTTCTCTTCCGGAGAAACCAGAAGTTATTGGTCAGAGCAGACCTTGACTGAAGATTAGAGATCCACAAGACAGAGCACAATATGCATTTGCATGCAGACAATTTAAATTCATAGTTCTGTTCTCAACAGCCCTTTCGTCCATCTCACCACCAATAATGTTTTTTAAAGACTACTTTGCCTATACAGCTCCTGGCCTACCACCCCTTGATCCTTCTCTCGCCACCCTCCTCCAGTATTTGCGCTTTATTTCCATTTCCCTCTTAGGAATAAAAAGACACTCTTCCCAGTTTCTCATGCAGAGTAGCTTGACCATCACATTAGTTGCATTGGTATCTGCTGACACCTTTGCCCTCAGCATCTCACCTCTACTTCTTTCACATAATTTTTTTTTTACTGCATACAATGTAATTTCTTCTTCCATAATGGGAGTTGTGGTCCAACCTGTTGAGATAATAACAAATATTTACACTTTGCTGCATGTGTATGAACTCATACGATTAAAAAATATGATTACAAATTTTTGTGTGTAATGTGACCTCAGGCTGGACAAAGAAGACATGAATTAGCTGCTGCATGCCAAGCACCTCCTCCCTTCCCCCCTCAATGTACACTCCTTTGAATAAAGTTAGGATGAAGTTTCTGGTTCCAGCAAAAGGTGGACTAGGATAATCTAAAACCCTCCCATTTTTTATAAGCACATAGAAATGCTAAGTAAAACATTAAAAAAATACTTTAAAATGCATAATTAAACTTGCAATAAAGAAAGAGAACTTTGCAGGTGACAGAAATGAAGGAGGAATTTAATATCAGTACAGCAAGCTGTGAACACGCCTGCTGATTCTGCACCTCTGCTGTGTGGGCTAGTGTGGCTAAGTCCATGGGATCTAGTAACATATGTTTTAACAGCCACATAGGGAAGGGAATTAAGGCCTTGGGCTGTGCAGGGTGGGGAGCTGAATCTGAGACTTCTGCCTGAACTTGGACTCTTAAAACATATGGCACATTGTGTTTTCCAAAAATATTTGCCATTAAATCTCCTATCCTACATGCTCTTCTTGCAATGTGATGTTGACAAGCCTCTCACTGAGATGTGAAACCTGCGCTCTCTCCCCTGGAATCTGGGTGGCTTGTAACTGTGGCAGAAATGATACTACGTGACTTGGAAAGTTAGATCATCAAAGGTGATGCAGCTTCCACCTGGGGCCGGTTGAGATGCTTGTTCTTGGAACATTGTCATCATGCTGTGAGGAAACAGAGAGACCATATGGAGAGCCCACTGCTGGGCCTGTCCCAAATTGCAGGTTTGTGAGCAAAATAAATGGTGGTTGTTTGAAGACACTAAGTTTGTGGTGATTTGTTATGCAGCAATAGATAACTGGAACAGAGGGCTCTGTCTTCAATGAAAGAGGGATATGGAAAATAAAAGGCAGCCATTAGCATAGGGAGGTAACAACGAAACTTGTTTGCCTCCTTTGGTTCTTGAGGAAAATCTCCTCTGGGCAGGTGAAACTACCTGCATGGTCTAGGAACCCTTTCAAACTAAGAAATTAATGAAAATTGGTTCTAGGCTAGTAATGGCAGAATCAAATGAAGAAAACCTGGCAGAATCAGATGTAAAAATCTTTTGAAATAGAACCTAAGTCATGAGATATTCTCATAGAGAAAACATGACCCACTAAACATAAGCTCACAGTCAAAATTAAAACGAAAATATTTGTAGGAGGCAACAATCCACCGTGATAAGCAAGAGTCAATGAGTGCAACAAATAGAGAATTTGAACCTTAAGACCTTAAGATAAAATAGAGAATTTGAACCTTAAGACCTTGAGATAATATAATGATGAATTGAAAGAAAACAAAGTCTATTTAAAAATGATTAAAGATATAAATAGAATTGAAACTCTAAGAAAGGAAGAAGATATTTTGAAGAACAAAAGTAATACCTTAAAGAGAACCTATAGAACTTCAAGAAATATAAAAGATAGCATAAAAATACCCAAACAAACCTCAGACACAGTTTACCCAACAGCGTTGGATAGGACTAAATAGGAAAATAGTGAACAGAAAGATACATCTGAGGAAATGATCTAGAATGCAGCACTGGTGAACATGAAAGAATAGTTAGGGATTTTGAAAGATGAAATGAGAAGGTCCAACATACATCAAACAGGAATTTTAGAATGAAAGACCAGAGAGAATATGAGAAAATGAATAACTGAGAATCTAATGGCTGAGAATCTTCCAGAATTGATTAGTGATATGAACCATGAGATTGAAGAACTATTCCTAGTTTAAATTAAGACCATGAAAATTAGCCCATTGCTAGAGAGTTTATAATCAAACTGCAGAACACAGATTACCCACTGTGGCTAAAACTGTGAGTTTAGTTCTTATATATTAAAAGAACCTTGATCTTTTAGTTCTTATGTCCCCACACTCCCAAACAGAGTGCATTCTCCAGCTTCTCTTCAAGCTGGGTGTAACCTTCTAACTAAGTTTTGGTCAATAGAATGAAAGCAGAACTGTCAGGGGAAGGTTTCTGGAAACTTTCTGCAGGCTCTTGTGCATCCTTTATTTTTTCTTTCCATCCGGTGGTTTCCACTTTTTGGCTATTGTGAATAATGTTACTATGAATATTTGTGTATCAGTTTTTGTGTGGGTGTATGTTTTCATTTAGCTTGGATATATCCCTGGGAATGGAATTGTTGGATCACGTGGTAACTCTAAGTTCAACATTTTGAGGAATTACCAGACTCTTCCAAATTGCCTCCACCATTTTATAGTCCTACCAGCAACATATAAGGGTTTCAATTTCTTCAAATCCTCCGCTACACTTGTTATGGTTGTTCTTTTAAATTTTAACCCTAGTGAGTATGAAGTGGTATCATATTGTGGCTTTGATTTGCATTTCTCTAAAAATGTTTAGCATCTTTTCATATTGGCTATTTGTATATCTTCATTGTAGTTAGTTTTTAAGAAAAAGAGCTGCATCCCATTCTCTGATTTTCTAGTGGAAGGCAGTACACATAAGATGGAAAGCAGCCATCACAAGGAAGCTGCTAAACTTACTTATGAGCCAGAGGTGGAAGAGACCAAAGACCTCAAAAGCAACAGTTCCCAAACTGGACTCATCATCTCTATACAAGTTCCTGCTCCTGTGTTTCCTAACTGAGTTGGTGCTATACGGTTCACTAGACTACATCAACCAGAAACTTAGAAATCACACGCGCATCCTTCCTCTCCCTCGCCAATCACTAAATTCCACCGAAGCTATCTCCTGAATTCTGTCTCCTTCAGATCCTTTCATTGCATTCTCACTGCCATAGCTTTATTTCAGTCCCTTGCCATCTTTTACCTAATGATTCCACTGAGCCTCCATTTTCCTCCGTGAAATCCATTCTCTTCTCTGTCAGAATGATCTTCCAAAAGGTAAATCTGATCATGTAATTTCTCTCCTTAAATGCTTTCAGATGTCTGCTTCTGGGAAGATGGAGTAGACATACTTTTCCTTATTCCTCCAATTAAGTATAATTAAAATCTCTGTCATTGTATATAAAATAAGCAAAAAGAAATACTCTTAAAGGTGGATAGAAGAAGCCAGACCAGTTAGAAATATTGGGACTTGAGGAATGACACAGTGGTGAGTTCTCTGGGTTTTCTTTTTGCCTCAAATATCCCAGACGTGGAGACAGAGAAGCCAGAAACCTGGAAATGCCCACAGAACCAGACAAAAAAAGCCCCAACAAACCTCTGCTTTCTTTATCCAAAGGGGCAGGAAAGGGGAAGACAAAACTTTTAGACAATCACTAGACACTCCACTCCAGCCAAACACAACAGAAAAAGTGGGGCCCCATCCTCACCCATGCCAACAACAGTTGAGTGGGGAAACTGGATGTTCAGACTTGTAAGACTATGAGGTAGCTTAACACGCCCACTAGGGTGGTCTCAGAGAAGGCCAGGTATGGGCCTGGGACTTTGATCTCACTGGCCAGTAATGAGGCCACCTTCCTACCATGGTATCAATGAGAACATGTGGGTAACATGGACTTACACTTCCTATTGGCAGTATCCCTGGTGGGGTGGTGTTAGAGGAGGCCTAGTGGAGAGTCAGGTCTACATCATTGTCCAATGGTACAGAAGCCATCCTCACCAGGTATCAGTGGACATCACTTGGGAAGCTGGAATGCTCACTCCCTCCCATCAGTAACAAAGTTACCCCCCTCCTCATGTATCAGTGGAGAAATGGAGGCCTAGTGAGTAACCTGGACTTCTCCCTCCTCCTGTCAGTAGTGAGATGGTGCTCTGCCTTCCTCTGCCAGGTCTAGTCAGAGAGAGTCAGTTAAAACAAGATAGACCTCAAACCAAGAAAAGCCCATCTTGAAAACTCAAGAAAAATCTTCAAAGAAGCCAGGGAAAAAAGAAGAAAGAGTAAGAAAACTTACCTATAGGGGAAAACAATTTGAATGACAGCAAATTTCTCATCAGGAGGCCAGAAGGAAGTCGCACAGTATTTTTCAAGTGCTTAAAATAAAAGAACAGTCAAGTCAGAATCTCACACCCAGTGAAAATAGCCTTCAGGAATGAAGGCAAAATCAAGACTTTCTCAGATGAAGGAAAACTAAGAGAATTTGTTGCCAGCAGACCTACTCTAAAAGAATGGTTAAAGGAAGTTCTCCAAACAGAAAGGAAATAATAAAGGAACTCTGGAACATGAGGTAGGAAGAAAGAACACATAAGCAAACATATCGGTAAATACAATAGGTTTTCTTTCTCCTCTTGAGTTTTCTAAATTATGTTTGATGACTGAAGCAAAAATTATAATTCTATCTGATTTGGATCTAAATGTATATAGAGGAAATATGTAAGACAATTATATTATAAACAGGGGAAGATAAAGGGATGTAAAAAGAGGTAAGTTTTCTATATTTCACTGAAACTGGTAAAATGATGACACCAGAAAAGGATGGCAAGTTATGTATATACACTGTAGTATCTGGTGCAAGCACTTGAAAAGCTATGCAAAGAGATACATTATATATAAATCAAAGTAGAAGTCTAAAAAATGTCTGAGTAACCCACAGGAAAGCAAGAAAAAGAACATAGAGAAACAATAAAAAAGAGAGAACAAACAGAAAACAAAAAATGGTAGGACACATTTAAGCCCTGAAAATCAGGGCTTAAATTAAATTAAATTTAAATAGTTTAAATATATCAATTAAAAGACAGATATTGACAGAATGTATTAGAATATGTGACCCAACTATATGCTGTCTACAAGAAGCTTATTTCACATATAACAATATAAGGAGATTGAAAGTAAAAGGATGGAAAAAAGTGTCTCCTGTAAATATGAATCAAAGGAAAGCAGGAGTGGCTAGACTAACATCAGATAAAGTGAACTTCTGAGCAAATAAAATTACAAGAGGGAGGGAGGGAGAGAAAGTGAGAGAGAGGGGCATTATACAGTGATAGAAGGGTCAGTCCACCAAGAAGACGTAGCAATCTTGTATGTGCATGCATTAGGCAACAGAGTTGCAAAATCTGATGGAACGAAAAGGAGAAATAGAGAAATCTAAAATTATAGTTGGAGACTTCTCCACTCGCAACAATTGGTAGAACAACTAGGGAGAACGTCAGCAAGGTTACAGAAGAACTCAACCACAGCTTCAACCATGAGGATCTAATTGACGTTTACAGACACTTCACTCAACAGCAGCAGAATGCACACTTTTTTAAAAGTACCCAGAGGACATATACCAAGATAGACCATATCCTGGGTCATAAAACAAAACTAAACACATTTAAAACAATTGATATCATATACAATATGTTCTGTGATCACAAGGAATCAAACTAGAAATCAATAAGAGACAAGTAACAGGAAAATCTCCAAACACTTAGAAACTAAACAACATACTTCTAAATGATCCATAGATCAAAGAGCAAGTCTTGAGGAAAATTAAAAGCACACTGAACTGAATGAAAAAGACAATACAACATATCACAATTTGTGGGACTCAGCTCAAATGGATTTGAGAGAGAAATTTATTAATTAAATAATTAAATATATACATTAGAAAAGCATTAAATATATACATTAATATATACATTAGCATTAATATATATACATTAAATATATTTATTAATTAAATATTAATTTATATTAAAATATATAGCATTAAATATATACATTAGAAAAGAGGAAAAGTCTAAAATCAATAATCTAAGGTTTCATCTCAAGAATCTAGAAAAAGAGGAGCCAAATAAACCCAAAACAAACAGCATGAAGGAAATAATAAAGATAGGAGCAGTAACCAATGAAATTGGGAAAAAGAAAACACTAGAGAAAATCAAGGAAACAGAGAACTCATTCCTTGAAAAGGTAAGTAAGATTGATAAGCCTCTAGCAAGACTGAAGAAAAAAAATTGAGAAGATACAAACTACAAATATGAGGTATGAAACAGGGATATTACTACAGATGTTGAAGACGTCAGAAAGGATAATTAGGGAGTGATAGGAACAATACTACACAGATAAATTTGACAACTTAGAGGAAATGGACCACTTCCTTTAAAAACACAAACTACTACAAGTCACCCAATATCATATAGCTAATGGCCCAAGAAAAGTTCACATCAATTTTACACAATCTCTTCCAGAAAATAGGAAGAAGGGAACATTTCCCAATTCATTTTATGAAGTTAGTATTACCTTGATACCAAAACCAGAGAAAGACTACAGACCAATATCCTCATGAATATAGATGTAAAAGTTCTTAGCACGATATTAACTAAAGAATTAAAAATTATGTAAACATAATTATACATCATGCCAAGTGGAGTTGATTCCCTTTTAATATTGAATCAATGTAATTCACCATATTAATAGGCTAAAGAAGAAAAATCACATGATCATATCAATTGATGTGGAAAAAGCATTTGACAACATTCAACATTCATGCTAAAAACTCTCAGGGAAGTAGGAACATCCTCAATTTGATAAAGAGCATTTACAAGAAACCTACAGTGAACATTATACTTAATGTCATCATCAGGTGAAAGACTGATGCTTTCCTTCTAAAATTGGGAACAAGGTAAGGATACCTGCTCACATCTTTTTAGTCAACATAGAGCTGGAAGTTCTAGCTGGTGCAGTAAGGGAAGAAAATGAAATAAAATGCATCTAGATCAGAAAAGAAGAAATAAAATTGTCTCTCTGTTTGCAGAAGACATGATTATTTATGTAGAAAATTCCCAGGAATCTATTAACAAAACTCCTAGAACTAATAAGTGAGTTCAGCAAGGTTACAGGATACAAGATAAACATTAAAAAATCAGTTGTATTCCTACACTAGCAATGAACTCATGGACACCAAAACTAAAAATACAATAGCATTTTCAGTTACTCAAAAAAAGTGAAATGTGTAGATGTAAATCTAACAAAACATGTGTAAGACTTAAATGTGGAAGACCATACAATAGTTTTGAGAGAAATAAAAAAAAAATCTAAAGAACTGGAAAGACATACCATGTTCATGGACTGGAGGACTTAACATAGTAAAGATTTCAGTTCTTCCTTAATTGAAATACAGATTTAACACAACTCCTCTCAAAATCCCAGCGAGATTATCTGTAGATATAGACAAGATTATTTTGTAATTTACATGGAAAGTCAAAGGAATTAGAATAGCTAAAACAATTTTGAAAAAGAAGAATAAGGTGCAAGGAATCAGTCTATTCAATTTAAAAATTTAATGTATAGCTGCAATAATAAAGACTAGGTGGTACTGGTGAAAGGATAGATCCATAGATCAATGGAACAGGATACAGAACCCAGAAATGGATCCACACAAATATGCCCAAATGATATTTGACCGAGGTGCAAAAGCAGTTCAATGGAGGTAATATAGCCTTTTCAACAAGTTGTGCTGGAGTATTCGGACATTCATAGGCAAAAATACAAACCTTGAGGCTGGTCCTGTGACCTAGTGATTAAGTTCAGCCTTCTCTGCTTTGGTGGCCCAGGTTCAAATTCTGGGTATAGACATACACCACTAGTCAGCCACACTGTGGCAGTGACCCACATATAAAGTAGGGGAAGATTGGCACAGATGTCAGCTCAGGGCTAATCTTCTTCAAGCAAAAAAAGAGGAAGATTGGCAACAGATGTTAGCTCAAGGCTAATCTTCCTCAGCAAAAGAAGAAAAAAATACAAACTTCAACCTAAATCTCAAACTTCACACAAAAATTAACTCATAATGGACTATGGACTTAAATGTAAAATGTAATATTACCAAACTTTTAGGGAAAAAATACCAGAGAAAATCTTTGGAATGTAGAGCTAGGAAAGAAAGACTTGTCACCAAAGTCATGATCCATAAAAGGAAAAAATTAATAAATCGGACTTCATCAACATTAAAAACTTTTGTTCTGCAAACGACTTTGTTAAGATGTTGAAAAAGACGAGCTACAGAGTGGGAGAAAATATTTGCAAATAATGCTGCCATTGAAGAAAGTTCTGGTATCTATAATATATAAAGAATTCTCGGGGCTGGCCCCGTGGCCGAGTGGTTAAGTTCGCGCGCTCCGCTGCAGGCGGCCCAGTGTTTCGTTGGTTCGAATCCTGGGCGCGGACATGACACTGCTCATTAAACCACGCTGAGGCAGCGTCCCACATGCCACAACTAGAAGGACCCACAACAAAGAATATACAACTGTGTACTGGGGGGCTTTGGGGAGAAAAAGGAAAAAAAAAAAAAAAAAACCAAATGAGAATTCTCAAAACTCAGAAGTAAAAAAGTAAACAATCCATTTAGCGTATGGCCAAAAGAGATGAAGAGACATTTCACCAAAGTAGATATACAGACGACAAGTAAGCACTTGAAAATATGTCCAGCTTCATTAGCCGCTAGGGAAATGCAAATTACAATGACAATGAGATACTACTACACACCTATCGGCATTGCTAAAATAAAAAGTAGTGACCATACCAAATTCTGGCAAGGATGCAGAGAAACTGCATCATTCATACATTGCTGGTGGTACAGCCAACTCTAAAAATGTTTGGCTGTTTTTAAAAAATTAAACATACAACTACTGTATGACCCAGCAATTGTACTCCTGGGCATTTACCCCAGAGAAATGAAGACTTATGTCCACACAAAAACTGGTACATGTGACCTCACACCTATTAGGATGGCTAGTGTAAAAGAAAAAAAAAACAAAGAATGTAAGTTTGACAAGGATGTGGAGAAACTGGAACCCTTGTGCTCTGTTGGTGGGAAAGTAAAACGGTACAGCTGCTGTGGAAGGGAGTTTGGTGGTTCCTCAAAAAATTAAAAACAGAATTGCCATGTGATCCAGCAGTTCCACTTCCGGGTATGTACCCCAAAGAACTGAAAGTATGGGCTTGAACAGATATTTGTATACTCACATTCATAGCAGCGTTGTTTACAATAGCCAAAATGTGGAAGCAACCCAAGTGTCCATTGACAAATGAGTGGGTAAAAAAAAATATGGTATGTTCATACAATGGAATATTATTTAGCCTTAAAAATGAAGGAAATTCTGGCACATGCTACCACATGGATGAATCTTGAGGACATTATTCTAAGTGACATAAGTTAGTCACAGAAAGACAAATACTGTATGATTCTACTTACTTGAGGTAGCTAGAGTAGTCAAATTCATAGAGATAGAAAGTAGAATCATGGTTGCTAGGGGCTGAGAGGAGGAGGAATAGAGTTTAATGGATATACAGCTCAGTTTTGCAAGATGAAAAGAGTTCTGAAGGTGGATGGTGGTGATGCTTGCATAACAATATGAATGTACTTAATGCCACTGAACTGTACACTTAAAAATGGTTAAGATGGTAATTTTATATTTAAGATGGTAAAGTTTTATTCACAATAGCCAAAAATTGGGAACAACCCAGATGTATTTATCCAGTGTATGGTTAAACAATCTGTGGTACATTCATACCGTGGAATACTACTTGGCAATGAAAAGAACAAGCTATTGATACATGCAACAACCTGGATGCGTCTCCACAGGATTATGCTCAGAGAAAAAGCCAATCCCAAAAGACTATATACTGTATGATTCCAGGTATACAACACTTCTTAAAATGACAAAATTATAGAAATGGAGAACAGATTGGTGGTCGCTAGGAGTTAAGGAGGGAGTAGGTGGGAGGGAAGTGGATGTGGTCGTAAACAGGCAACATGAGGGATCCTTGTGATGATGGCAATGCTCTGCCTCAGTGTCAACATCCTGGTTGTGATATTATACTACGGTGTTACAAAATGTTACTACTGGGGAAACTGGGTAAAGTGTACATGAGATCTTTTTATTCTCTCTTACCAAGTGCATGTGAATTTGTAATTTCTTCAAAATAAAAAGTTTAACAAACCAACCAACCAACTTTCAATGACTTCCCATGGCCTACAGAATAAAGTCAAGGTCCTTGGCACACCACACAAGGCTGTTCAAGATCTGGCCCAGCTGACCTCTCTCGTCAGGCCCTACCTCATTATTTAAGCCCCAGAAAAATGAAACTAGTTGCCTTCCCATACTGTTTCTCTCCTTCACGCCTTTGCACATTTGATTCTCTGTGTCTGAAATGTCCTCTCCCTCTGCTAACCACCAGGCCAACCCATTCGTCTCTCAAAACTCTGGTCATAGGCCACCTTCTCTGTAAAGCCACCCTGACCCCAGGGACAAAATGATCGGTCCCTCCTTTGTTCAGCTTCTGTATATTTCTACACAGTTATATTATTACTTGCTTCATAGTGTATTATAAGTATGTCTTTCATGACTGTCTCCCTACTACATTTTGAGTTCCTTGAAAGCAGGAACTGTGCCTTGCCAGTGCGGTTATAATAAGTGTTCGATAAATGTTTGTTCAGTTGGACTGAAAGCAGAGTAATGGAAATGTTCCAGATCTGTAACTATTCCAAAGGGATAAAACCCACTCATTGCCTGGACAGTTCTTAGGGATTCATGCTCAGTTACCTTACTAGAAAGAAGTCGGATGCATTTTAACTTAGGGACTCCCATGATTTACCATCATAACTTCCCGTGATACCTTTCTTTCAACAAATGTTTATAGAGCATTTACTGTGTGCCAAGCACTGTGTCTAAACCCCCTCCCTGGATAGGCAGGTAGACCAAGGTGGTGCCACAGTTCCTGCCATGGTGTGCATGGTGTGGGTTGAATCCCAGGGTGGACACATACAGTCTTTTAGGCTGTGAAATGTGTGACTCCAAGGGCATCATCCTGCAGACTAAGCTATGGCCTCTGCAGGGGTGCAGTCCTGGGAGCTCTGTTGAAATTCTCATGTTTGCAGTTGCAATTCTTGCAACCTGTGGAAGAATTGCCTAGTTTCCAGGCCAGTAAATGTTATGAAGCTAGGTTCCCTAATCCACTAGGGCAAGATAGGAAGGGAGGCCAAGGTGTGAAGCCAGTTGGGTGAGAAACTGAAGAAAACTCATGCGTGATGTAATTGAAGCACACGGAAGGAAGACAAGACTGATAAGATGTTCATCCAAGTTTTTAATGTGGTTTTTACAGCCTCAGAAGCAGATATCTGAGAAGCAGACCAAAAAAGTTAACCTTGAAAGGACATTTTGGGTGCAGGTGTATAAAAATGAGTAAGTCACAGTTCTTTCCCTGAAGGAGCTTACCACCAACAGATGATCCATTGTCTTTATTTTATTACTGGTAATGGCTGGTTTGGGCCAAAATTCTTCTCTGTGAACAATGTATTACCCCAAAACTTTTGTTTTTCTGGAGCTCTTGATTAAAACTTCATATCGCCAACCAATTATTTTCAAACACTTTTATTTTTGATCAAGTACACATACCATTTAAACATGTGTGAGATGAATGTGGTACATTCTTCTAAGTCCTCAGAGCTCTTTCATACATACTGCATTACTGAATTCATTCCCACCCAGTTTTTTTTAATGAGGTTAAAAATCAGTCCTCGAACTTCCCAAAGGAATACTAGGCAGATTTACAAATGAATCATCCAGCAGATGGTAAGACTTGGATTTTTGCATGCTTTGCAGACGTGAGCATACTTCAAGGTAGTTATGCATTGAAAAATTTTCACATAATTATGGGGGATGTGATATCTGAATTAGTGAAAGTCTGAATTATGGAAAACTTAAAAAAAAATGCTGTCTTCTAACTCTCAAGTACCTAACTTACACTAACCATTAACAACGTGTTTGTCAAGTAGATTTCACTCTTAGTAGATAAGCTTCTCTTTTAATTAGTCTACTAAATGAGTGCTGTCAATGTTCTTGAAAACAGTCTCGCTTTAATCTTGTCTACATCATTACTCTGCTGAACAGCCTCATTCTTTTGACGTATGACAAAGAGTAATCGAGACCTTTCCTCTTGGAATTGATGATCTCACTATATAGTGAACCACCGCACAAGATGAATTTCTAAATAGACTTTGAAAATTATATAGGAGCTGTGCCCATTAATTGGGTAAAGACAGATGCAAGGTTTTACCTCGAAGCATATTGGGCACCATTTCTCCTGTTCACTCTTTAGGACTGGGTTATGCATTGCTCATTGTGATAACTAGCTGTTTGCGTATAAATGTGAATCTTATGGTTGGTTCTTTCTGCTGAGTTTATCTGGCAGCCCCAGTAGGTAGTGAATGAAATCTAAAGTGACCTACACACCTTGCCCTTTGGAAAATAAGCTCTGTATGAATCTTTTTGCATTCCAGAATGATTAAACTAACATTAAATCCAAAATAAAACTCCAAACAAAATATGAAGAACTATGGAAATGAAACACCATACTAAAGCCTTAGGGGAAAGGTGGGCTTCTGAAAAATGATTTAATATAGAAGCCAAAAGAAAAAATGCAAGTGCTGCTTTGTATTTCCCCTAAGAAGCAAGAAAACATAACCCTTATGAGATAGGAGCAGAAAGCCATAAGAAGAGAAACAGGTTGATTTTGAGTTAAGATGCAAAGAAAGTAAAGATGCAACATAGGACTTAACATCCACACTGAAATATAGAAATGACACTGAAAAAAATTTTACTCAATGAGTGGAAGACAAACTTGAGGAACAGTGTCTCCAACTATAGATGGAAGTGATGCAGAATTGAAAAACATGAGAAAAGATAATTGGAGATCAGAGAAGAAAGAACCAACATAAATAAATGAATCATAGATAGTCTGAGACTAAAGCCAACAGTTGGAACAGAAGGAGAAATCAAAGGTGAAGTTGAAGGCAGCTTGCTTGAATAGAAGAAAGGAGTTTGCGTATCGAAGGGGCTCATTATGTTCCAGAAAAATAAATTTAAGAACCAGTAAAAATAACCCCCAGTTACATATATGCTAGCAAAATTTCTGAAATACAAAGATAAAGAAAAATGTTTGCCTACAGGGGAAAAAAAATCTGTCAGACTTGGTTCCTGATTCTCTTCTACAGCATATAAATAGCAGAAGGTAATTAAGAAAAAACATGGTCGAAGTTTAATGTGAATTCGGTAAATCTGTACCTAAGTTGTTGTTCATGTGTGTCTCATTAATCGTCTTGTCATTCTTGGAAAAATTATTCAAGGATGTACTTCAGCCACTTGAAACATGGATCAGAATAAATTCTGTACAGCCGTGCTATCCCATGCAATGTGACTGTTGAGCACTTGAAATGTGCCTAGTGGTAACTGAAATGTACTGTAAGTGTAAAATACACACTGGGTTTTGAAAAAAAGAATAATATAAAAACCTCACTAATAATTTTTATATTGATTGTTAAAATGATAATATTTTGGATTTATTGACTTCAAGGAACCATAGGGGTGCATGTAACTTTTTGAATTACTGTTTTCATTTTCTTTAGATAAATACCCAGAAGTGGGATTGATGAATCATATGGTAGGCCCATTTTTAATTTTTTGAGGAGCCTCTATACTATTTTCCGTAGTGGCTGCACCAGTGTACCTTCTCACCAACGGTGCACCAGAGTTCCCTTTTCTCCACGTCCTCACCAACACTTGTTATTTCTTGCCTTTTTGATAGTAGCCATTCTAACTAGTGTGAAGTGATATTTCGTTGTGGTTTTGATTTGCATTTCCCTGATGATTAGTGATGTTGAACATCTTTTCATGTACTTATTGGCCATTTGTATGCCGCCTTTTTGATTAACTGAAATTTGAATTGCCACATAGACTAGTGGCTACCATATTGGATAGCACAGCTCTAGAAAATAATTAGAGAAGAAAATAAACAAATACTCAAAACTATGAATACATAGATTAAGATTAAAACAGAAAATGCATAGGAATCTATTCTAACAAATTTGAATATCTCTGAAAAATGGCAATTTCTAACAGAAAATACTGACTCCAAAAGAAATAGATAAACTGAATGCAGCAATAGCAAAAGATGACATTGAAAAATTTGTGAAATGATTACTTTGCTAAAAATACTTTGGATCCCAAGAATTTTATAGGCAATTACATTCAAATATCAGGGAATATGTTATTTCTATGATGATGAGTATATAAAAGAAAAAACTAAGGCCTAACCTTTATGAACACAATTACAAAAAGGCTTAAATAGAATTCTAGCAATACAAATGTTTAAGTGTACCAAAATAACAATACAACATGGCCAAATAGAACTTATTTGAGTAATGCAAGGTGGCTTCACTATTATAAAGTGTTTTAACGTATAATCCACATGTCATATAGACATGATGTTTAAGACCTACATATGACTGTCTCAAACCTCACATCCCACATCCAATTCTAATCCTTAAAATTCAATCAGTGAATTTTTCAGAGGTTTCTCTAAGTTTCTTCTTGTTACTTCTGGCCATTGTTGCCTAAGTCTGTTGAATTTTGTGCTACACTTTGGGTCTTGCAGCTGTTTATTTACTTTTTTCCCAGACAACAAACAAAAGATGAGACATGGCCCATTCTTCATAATTTTTAAATCTTCTCTCCAATATCACTTTCATAAACAGCAAGTGTGTAAGACTTTCACTTTTCTAGAGAGGTGATTACATTGCAATTGCATACAGTATTTAACTTAAACATGGATATCGGCTTATATGTTCTTTGAAAGTTCTTCACTTATTTCTATCAAGCATGGTTCCAGCTTGGAGCTATATTGCTCAACTTTCTCTCTCTCCTCTCTTTTTCCCTTTTCTCTGCTCTTGCCCACCTTTAAATTCTCTTCATTTTGCATACAGAATAGTTTAACTCTTTCTTTGTTGTCTCCTTCAATCAGTGCCTTTAGGGCTCTTCACCCCTTCCTCCCACCATCAATTATTTTCTAACGAAGTTCCTTAGAGGAAATTTGATTCCATCTGGAAAGTAAGTTTTTTCCGTTTAGCTACCAGTATAACACATCAATAGGTCAAAGAGAGAGAGAGGGAGGGAGGAAGGAGGAAACAATACATGATCATCTCAATAGAAGGTAAAGCCTTTATCATTGAATTTTTTTATTTCTGGAACAGACAGTTAATGAAACTAGATTATAAAATGGAAATAAGGCTACAACAGAAAATTTCATAGACATTTCATAGATAGAAAATGAAGTGAAGCTATCAAAATGATCAGGTTGCTTGCTATTGCCAATATAGTTTAAAATTCTTCTGGAAGTTTTAGCCAATGCAATAAGACATGAAACAGAAATAAGAGGTATAACTATTAGAAAAGAGAAAGGAAAATTATTGTAGATGGTATTTATGCTTAGAAAAATAAAAACGAATAAACAAAGAAATCCTTAAAAAGAGTCAGAGTTTAGTAAGGAGACAGACTGTTAAGCAAATACACTAAATGAATAGCTGTCTTTTATCCCAGCAACAACAATTTAGAATATAATCTAAACCTGTACTCCATTAACACAGGTGGGTTAAGCATGTAAAATGCCCAAGAAAAAAACTAAGAATTTCCAGGACAAAAGAAAATTAAAACTATACTGAAGCAAATAAAAGTTTTGAATACATGGGAAGACATTTTGGTTGGCAGGTGACAGAAACCCAATGCAAACTCTTAAGCTTAAAAGGAGCTTTGCTGGAAGGAGACTGTAGCAATTCACAGACCTATAGAAGAGCTATAGATCTCGGGATATGACGGATTAGAACCAGGGACATGCCACTCTCAGGACTCTTCTTTTATCTGCTTTCCTTAGGGTACTAGCTTTGTTTTCTCAGGCTCCTTCATGCATTGGGATGTGGTTGCTAGCACTAGGAATCTAACAGGAAAGAAAAGGCCCTTCCTTTTGGTTTCGGTATGAAAAATACTAGAGAAGAACTGTGATTATCCAAGCTTGAGTCATATACCTACTCCTTGACTTATCACTGAGGCCAGGGCCATAGAGTAACATAACTGAAAGTCCATTAGACTCACATGGAAGGAGTAATGAGCGAGGAGATGTTCTCAAAATAAAGCGAGAAGGGCTATTATAAATAGGGAGGAGAAGGTGCTTGGGTAAATAAATACAACAGACATTCCATACCGAAAAGACCAATCATCTACCTGGATGAGAGCATGATAGGTTGTTAAGATGATAATTCTTCTGCTAAATAATTAAACAATTATATTTTTGTTAAATACTATATTGATATAAATTCAAAAGGGAGATTTCTCTTTAGAAATTACACAACAATTTTAACTAAAGTTTTCTTAGAGACGTAAGCAAGTAAGAATAGCCAAAAAGAGAGAGGAGGAAATCTTGCACTATCAGATATTAGTGGATATTATAAAGCCATAATAAGGGAAATAATGTAATCCAGTTATTAAAAAAAAAAAGACAGGTTAATCTAACAGTATAACTCAGAAATAAACCCTAACATATTTGAGAATTTAGAATATGTCATCACAAATCAAGTTGTATTCTTAGACTTTGATAGGGGAGCCCTCCTCACCTTGATGTGTATGATATCTGAAATAAAGTTAGATTGCAAATCTGTTTGAAATTGTGGAAGAGAGAATTTCTTAAAGTTTCTAAAACCAAGAGTTGGCATATTTAAAATAACAGAGCAGTACCTATGTGACTGGTTTAAAGATAGTCAAAACGTTATTGATACTTTTTTTTTGTGCTATCTTTATTGTTTTATTTTTGTGAGCATAAAACTCTTCATCTGGGTCTTTATTAGGTTCATTCCTGACCTCTGTACCCCAGCCCCAATTTTTCTGCCTTTTAGGAATTTTTGGAGCCTTATCCTCCCAGAAGGAGAGGATATCTACAAAGCCATGTCACAGATGTTTTGAGACCAATTGAAGGTTTCCAAGATTTTTTTTTTGACCTTTCAGAGAATTAAATCTCTTCTTTTCTCTGTTCTTTTCAGGACTCTAACTTCTCAGCCTTCTGTCAGCATAATCTTTGTGTATTTTTTATCAGGAACTGAGTTGATAAGTTACTTGTTGGATTTAAATGGGATTACCACATCACCTTGGGCTCCTCCTGCCAACAGTTTATCAGGCTGCCACCATTACACACTTCAAAATGAATCTGTAGTTATTTCTGTTGTAGATTCTTCTTATTTTGTGCTTTCTTGTCTTTTCTCAACCCATTAAACTCACCGTGCATTATTCATCTCCACCTGTAGCCCCAACTTCCTTCTTTAAGGGAAGCTGCAAATTGCTTCATGCAAGAGACTAAGCAACAATAAGGCTCTCCCTAGTTACAGATACAGTGTGTCTTATTTCATACATAAAAGGACGTCTGTTTCGTGCTAAAAAATGCAGAACATTTTGCTTGACGTATACTGTGTATTTGTTTATTTACGTATAAATAAAGTACAAACAGTGTGATGTGTCACTCTGAGCCCTGAATTAGGAGAATGAGAATTTTGGTCAAAGCAGTCTGATCTAGGTTATTTAATCTCCTGGAGCCTTAATGTCTCAGTGTTCAATAATGTTTCAATAATACATTCTTTGAAGGGTTGATTTGATGATCAAATAAGGTAACATAGATGAAGGCATCATGACAGTGCCTAGCACATACTGAACAAATGTTTGTTACATTTGATTTGAGCTCTTGTTCTCTTGATAAATTCAGTAGTATGGATGCTGCTACGAGAGTTTATGACTGTGGAGGATTTATAATCAGTCTGGAGGGTTCAAGGCATACACAAGAAATTGTCCTTCTGAAGAGAAAGGAGTGGATTTATGGCAGGGACAGAGGGGAGATAACAGGAAAGGAGAATGTAAAAGGCATCGAATGAGAGTCAGGAACAAAGGAGAGAGGAGAGCTGGGGTGGGGAGAGGTGGGGGAGTGGGCAGAGCAGATGAGATGGAGTGGGCTGAATGGAGTTTCTCAGCTCCTGCACCTGAGTCACATTATTTTTGGTACCCTGAAGGTTTAGTTTATCTATGATTTCCCTCATGGGGTTTTTGATATTATTGAAGAGAGACCTGTGTGACTCTATCTGTTCCCGTATTTTTACTCCTATTTAGTCATAGACATTTCATGCTTTCAAAATCAGTTTAAAATAAATCAGAACAGGGGAATTTTTATTTTTCATTTTGTCAGAGCAGACCATTCCATTGTCCCTGGAGAGTGCTCTGTCCATGTTTGTGGAGAATCAGAGGAAGAGTTCTTTCTCACTCACTCAAAGTTCAAAGAGGACAGTGCTCCAAAAGGCTCACTCAGGTTGAGTTGGGATGAACCATGGCAGGGGGCCATTGTGATCCTCCAAGGCAGGGATAAGTAGTACGTGGGACTCTGGTTGTATTTTCTAGGATACAAAAACTGTGTGGAAACTCTATATATTGGGTACCTCTTGAGCCCAGCTTCACATTTTCTTGGCCCGCTTTTTAAGCTCTAGCTATATTGCTTTCTCTTGATTTCTGTCCTGGGGATTCTCTGATGATGTGGGAATTGCCCCACAGTCATGCATAGTAGACCAGAAGGGCTAGGGAATTAATACCCTGTGGGGTTACCCTTGTCCTTGGGATGAGAGCCTGCAGATAAATCTTCCCTCTTCCATTCCTCGGGAGGATAATTCTGAGCATCACCCACAGCTCTGAAGATCTCTGACAGCAATGATACGAGAGATGAGAGGGAGGAATTAGGATTATTTTGTTATTATAAGGTACTCACACTATGTGTAAAGTAGTATAGTGTTATTGGAAACTGAACTTGTATTAGCTGTAAATGTATATTGTGAATTCCAGGGCAACCACTGAAAAAAAAAGATAAAAGAAGAACTGTAACCAGTATGCTAAGAAAGAGAGGAAATGGACTCACATAGGATGCTCAATTAAAACCCCAAAGGCAGAAAAACAGTGGAAGACAAAAATAGGAGCAAAAAACAAGGGCAACACTAGTAAACAGTAATGAATATGGTAGCTATTAATCCTATATCAATAATCATTTGAATGTCAGTGTTCTAAATGCACCGATTAAAAGACAGAGATTGTCAGAGTGGATCAGAAAACAAGACCCAACTATAGTTGTCTACAAGAATCCTGTTTTAAGTATAAAGACTCATATAGATTAAAAGTAAATTGGTAGAGAAAAATATACCATGCTAACACTAATCAAAAGAAAGCAGGAGTAGCTGTGTTAATTCAAACACAGCAGACTTCAAAGCAGTGGAAGTTATCAGGGATGAAGAAGCGCATTATATGATAATAAAGGGGTCAGTTCTTCAAGAAGACATAACAATCCTTACAACAGAGTGTCAAACTATGTGAGGCAAGAAATAATAGAATTGCAAAGAGAAATAGATGAATCCGTTATCATAGTTGGAGATTTTCCACACTCTTCTCTCAGAAACGGACAGATCCAGCAGGCAGAAAATCAGTAAGAACATAGCTGAACTCAACACATCATTAATCTGGTAAAATTGGGTTAGAAAACTGTCTCTAAATCACTGGTCCATATATTTTAGTATTTAGTTATGGACCCCTTTGAAGATCTAATAAAAAAATCTGGAATCTTCCCTCAGAAACAAAACCGAAAACGTTTACTTATTGAAAGTTGCTATAAATAAAAATAACAGGTTTTTTTTTACACTATAAAGTTTTCATAACAAATTAATTTTAATTATGATAACACTTATGAATGGATAGTTCTTTAGGTGCTAATTAGGACAACTAACTGGAAATATTGTTTTTCCAAAGTATCATCATAAATCTTTAGAAGTATTTTTCTCTCTCTGGGATTGGGTAGTGAGAGGAGGATGTGCTACAAAGTTATGGGAAGGGGCCTGGGAATCCACATGTGCATCAGGAAGTATCTGTATACTGAACAAATAATAACTCATGTCTGTATGTAGCAATCTTTATATATATAGATGCTGTTTTGATGAATGAAATAAAATTTATTTAAAAGGGAAAAAACCCCACATCATCAATCAACTGAATATAATTGACATCTATAAATTAACTTTATCCAGCAGTAGCAGAATACACATTCTTCTCAAGCTTACTTGAAACATTTACCAAGATAGACCACTTTCTGGGATGTAAAACACACCTTAACCAATTTAAAAGAATAGAAATCGTACAATGTCTCTTCTCAGACCCCAGTGGAATTAAACTAGAGATCAATAACATAAAGATAACTGGAAAGTCCCCAAGTATGTGGAGATTCAATAGCACACTTCTAAATAATACATGAGTCACAGAAAAAAATCTTGAGAGAAATTAAAAATACCTTGAAGTAAATGAAAATAAAAACATAACATCAAAATTTATGAGATGCAGTGAAAGAAATACTTAGTGAGAAATTTATAGAATTGAATGCATATATTAGAAAAGAAGAAATATCTAAAATCAGCAATCTAAGTTTATTGTTTCTACTTTAGGAAACTAGAAAAAGAAAAGTAAATTAAATCCAAAGTATGCAGAAGAAAAGAAATAATAAGAATTAGAGCATAAATCAATGAAATTGAAAGTGGGAAATCAGAGAAAATCATTGAAACCAAAAATTGGTTCTTTGAAAAGTTCAGTAAATTCAATAAATCTCTAGCCAGGTGAACTAAGAATAAAAGAAAGAGGACACAAATTACTAATATCAGAAATGCAAGAGAGGACATCACTACTGATCCTATGGACATTAAAAGGACAATAAAGAAATACTCTGAATAACTCTGTGCCCATGAATTTGATAACCTAGATGAAATGGACCAATTCACAATTGTAAAAAGGGTGCCACTCTGATGGGAGATGTTGATGATGGGGAGGCTATGCATGAGTGGGGGCAGGGGATATATGAGAAACCTATGTACCTTCCCCTCAGTTTTGCTCTGAACCTAAAACTTCTGTAAAAGTTACATTGTTAAAAAATAAAAGATAATTATAATCACAGATTGCAAGAGAAAGGGGTACATCACACCATGGGGGCCAGACAGGGAAGCACCAGTGTTCGTCCCCAGGCAGAGGGAGAGCAGGCACTGTGAGCAAGAGCCTTACTGTGGTTTCCATAGGAAGGAGTGGGTGAGGCAGGGTAAGCAGGTCTAGGATTGGCTACTTTGACTAATTTCAGTGGCCTCTGGAGCATAGGGACTGTCCTTAGTTGTTTGGTACCCGGCTATGGGGTGATTTGGGCAGAAGGATAGTGGCCCAGAGTATCAGAGCCCAATAAAGGAGGTGGTTGGAGATGTAGACTCTGGATTGGTTGGTTTGTATTTTAAAAGCGTGCCCTTGGGAGATGAGTCTCCCTGAAGGGCGGGGTGGGGTAGGGAGGTGAGGGGAGGGGGGCAGCAAAGGAGGCAGGAGGCTAAGACAAGGTGAATCAGGCATATTATGGGGTTGTCCAGAATAAGACATACCTGACACATGCATATAGGACAGATGGTAAAGCATCAAGTTTACCGAAGCCAGAAACGTGGTTAATACACCCAGAGTGGTGATGACTCAATATCATACCTGTGTGTTGGCTTTCCTTTGTTGTTCCCTGATTCATTCTCTGTCCTCCACTCCTGCTTCCTGGAGTCACTTCCAAAATAAACTACTTGCTACAAGCCTTTGTCTCAAGGTCTGCTTTCTAAAAGGAAACTAGGCCAAGACCCTATGTTGGAAGCAATTCACGATGGCCTAAGAAAGGCCTCATTTCTCTGGACATGGTAGTATTCTTTGCTTCACTCTTAGTATATTTCTTGTTGTGTATTTTTTATTTCAAATTGTGGAAACTATTTTTGCTCACCTTTTGCCTTAAAGGTTTATTGTTCTTTTTAATTCATTTTTTTTCTGCCTTATCTCCCAAACCCCCCCTGTACACAGTTGTATTTCTTAGTTGCAGGTCCTTCTAGTTGTGGGATGTGGGACGCCGCCTCAACGTGGCCTGACGAGCCGTGCCATATCTGCGCCCAGGATCCCAACCTGGGCCGCCCCAGTGGAGCACGTGAACTTAACCACTCGGCCACGGAGCCGGCCCCAAATTCATTTTTATTTTTATTTTTTTGCTGAAGAAGATTCACCGTGAGCTAACATCTGTGCCAGTCTTCCTCTATTTTGTATGTGGGTTGCCGCCACAGCATGGCTGCCGATGAGTGGTGTAGGTCTGCACCTGGCAACTGAACCCAGGCTGCCAAAGTAGAACATGCTGAACTTAACCACTAGGCCGCAGGGCTGGCCCCTTAAAGGTTTATTTTTTGAAAAAATAGTCTATCATTTATGAATTAATTTATTCAGCAAACATCTCTTCAAGTCCTGGTGAATATGATCATGAGTTCATACTGATTGTTCTAATTCAAATCCAACACCACAGGGTTCTTCTTTGCATTCTTCCATTCCATTGCCTATTTATATTTTCCTTCTCCTGAACTGAGAGCTCTGGAGCCCAAAATCCTTGTTATAGCTGCTCATTTTCTCTATCCTACAATATACGTGACATAGTTTAGATTACTACTTTATGATTACTACTGACTAGAAACCTACTAAGGGAAGTTCAGGATTTCTTTGCAGTGTGTGTGCATGTGCATGCATGCTTAGAATTAATTGCTCTAAGGATGTACAGTTGGAGTACTGTATTCAAAAGATATTTAAATTAATTCTTGTTTTCCATTATGGTTGTGTTACCAACTTGATATACAGTTAGGTTTGTTTGTTCCTGTTTGTATTCAGTTTTAGGATTTCTTTATTCCTTGTTGATTTTATTTTATTTTTGAGTATTAAAACATTTACATAGTTCAAAAGTAAAAAAACTATCTATAAATGTGAAGTCTTTCTCTCATCTCTAGCCTATTCTCTCTATTTTCAACCTATCCCCTGTAGGTAACCATTTTCATGGTTTCTAGTCTATTATTCTTGTTTGTCTTTTTGCAAAAGTAAGCAAATACATTTCCTCTTGTTTCTTAGTCAAGAGATAGCATAATATACTTATCAGATATTAGATAGCATAGTATATGACTCATGCATATTGCTTTTTCCCCAGCTTACAATACATATTGGAAATCACTCCTTGTCAGTTTATAGAGATCTTTCTTTGGAAGATATTAGTACCTTATTATAGTTAATTCAACTGGCCTACATATGGTGAGGTTAATTATAGAACTTTTCAAAGAGGTGCAGCAAATGTTGGTTGTGGACCGCATGAGAACTTTGTTATTGCTAAAGGATAATTTAAGAAAATTTATACAAATACCAAGTGAATATGTGTCAAAGATCTTATTTGTCTCATTAATTGATGAAGAAACCAGTAAGATGTTACAAGTGGTTTGAAGGAGAATCTGGAGAGCAGACAGATATACAGGTCCATCAGGAATGTTGAAGTGAATTTCTTTAATAGTTGTAAAACTGCCTAAACTCATCAGTAACTACAGGCAATAATTAATTGCATTCCGTGGGACACAATTTACATTTCTATAAACAAGAATTATTTGCATGGCTATCGGTTTCCTCCAATTTACAGAAGTGTAAAATAGTTCCAAGATAATGAAAAATGGAAATAACTGAGGTGGGTGAGGTAGACAGCATACCCACTAAACTTTTTTGCCCATTTCAAAGTCTTTAACCATTTTTTGGGCAATGTTTTAGGAGGGGATGGGGATGAGGAGTAGGGGAAAACCAGTTCATTTTTCCATAGACTGGCTCTAATCTGAACCAGTCAGTAGGCGCTTTGCGTTTTTCTGGCTCTCCAAAGCTTCTTGAGGGCAGGGATGGTGTAGTGAGGGTTTCTGTAGGTCTTTAAGCATCCAGCACCGAGCTCTGAAGCACTCAGCACTGTGCTGGAGTGTTGGGGGCACAGACATAGTCCCCTTCTGTTGGTGGTTGGCATGTGTCAGTGGACTTATCCCTCAGGCATACCCAATATTCTTAAATCTTCCCATTTTGTGTTGTGTTCACCTCAAGCAGACTGTCGTCAATGATTTACCTTCTGAAAGAGATTAAAACAGAAATAAGCAAAATTTTCCTCAAAATTTGCCAGCTTCTTGGATTGCTCTGGGGTTTACACCTTCGAGCCAGGTTAGAGGTGAGGCTCACTAATGAGCTGTTATAAGTAGATCCTTGTGGCTGGAGCCCAAGTTCTATGTAGTGACAACTTTGATCAAGTCAGAGAACAGCTGGAGCAGTCCAGGACAGGGCTGGGGCTTTGATATTGCCCTTCTTTAAAATGTTTATTATTATTTTAGTTATTAGTTTTTGGATTCGATGAGAACCAAAAATTTTTTTGAAGAAAATTTTTGTTTCACTTTCTCATGCTGCAGAAGTTTTTCTAATCTCAATTGTGATAGATGTGTTTACCGAAATATAGTATTCTCATTTGAGTCATGTGTGCATCAGCTGCATGCTCCCTCTTTATGAATATGGAGAGGATCTTTGTCTGTATTTTCTATCTTGAAATACAACTTTTCAGAACATAGTTCAACTCTGGGCCCAAAAGCTGCTCTGCCCCCACTATTTTTTAATGGCATCGTTGCCTACCTGGCCGCCTAAACAGAAACCTCAATCTATCTTGACATGCTCTCTTCTTTATCCTCTACATCTCATCAGTTACCAAGTCCTGTTGATTCTGTTTGCTTGTCGCCTAAAATCACCCTCTTATGTCTTCATTATCACCAGGTTTTTCCAGACCCCTCATTTTCTCATGGCTGATTTCCCTTCCAGCTGATTGCCCCAGTTCTAGGCTCATGCACATCTCCCAGCTAGGACATCCTCTGTGTCACTGGTTCCCAACATTTTCTTGAACAGAGATCCCCTCCCCACTTTTTTTTTTTTTTTTGAGGAAGATTAGCCCTGAGCTAACTACTGCCAATCCTCCTCTTTTTACTGAGGAAGACTGGCCCTGAGCTAACATCCGTGCCCATCTTCCTCTACTTTATATGTGGGACACCTGCCACAGCATGGCTTGCCAAGTGGTGCCATGTCTGCACCCGGGATCGGAACTGGTGAACCCCGGGCTGCAGAAGCAGAACGTGCGAACTTAACCTCTGCGCCACCGGGCCGGCCCCCCTCCCCACTTTTTAAGTTAAAAAACAAACAAAACAAAACAAAATCACAGGCCACCCCATGAGAGTAATTATTCTCTTGGCTCTCAAAGGTCAAGAGAAACACAGATCATTTCTATTTTTTGACTTTCCCAGAATCTAAAATAGGTTATAAAAATTCTGCTGTGTTTGTTCACGTTTAACAAATTAACAATTTAACATGAGAAAAGTATGCAATGTAATTATGCCTTTCAGAAGATAGTTGGAGGATTTATTAAGATATCAGTTTCTAGTGCTTTATCGATGGTACCATTTGGATATGGGGAATACCTTTATGTTATGTGATACGCATACATGTAACATTTAGGAATGCATTTGGTTGCAAACAACCAAAGACCTAAGAATGTACTAAGTGGGTATTTATATGTCTCACAACAAAAAATCTGGAGATGGGAGAGACCAGGGAAGTTGTTCAACTGTGTTGTCAGGAACCCAGGTTCTTTCTACCTTTCCACTTTTCCATATGCAAGATGTCAGCTTTTGTTGTAATGCTTGCCACTTCGTGGTTACAAGGTGGCTGCTGTAGCTCTAACACCACGTCCACCTTCCAGTGAGAAGAAGAAAGAAGGGCAAAGGGGAAAAAAGGGGCAAAGTTTAAAGGGACAAAAACGTTTTTGTCCTATTGAGACTTTACTTTTTTACTTGAAAAGAGACTCTAGCCCCAGGAATTTCCACCCACATTTCATCGGCCAGAATTATAACATTGTTAGCCATAGCAGTAAGGGAGGCTGGGAAGTGGAATATATTGTTTTCTTGCCTCTTTAGAAGAGGAATGCAAGTGAACAGGGGATTGGGAATGAATGTTGAGTGAATCCTATTCATAGCTTATAACACAGTCTTCTCTTAAACTTGCCAGTGTCTTTGTAGCTGTTAGTACAACTTCTGGAGGTGCTGTCATGTCCATTTGGGACCTCTAATGAAGAGAAAGCTTAGGTCATGTGATCCTTCTGATTCACTGACTGAGAAAATGTTGAAAAACCTATTATGAATTCAGTAGCACTTTGACATGAATTTGTAGTTTATTCATCACATCCACATATACTTAAAAGTCAGTCATATATATATATATATATATATATATGTAAGACTTCGTTATTTTGTCTACAGATGAAATGGGTCCATGGACCCCTTCCTACAGCCCTGCTTTTCCTCACAGGGTCACTGCTCTATGACACACTGGTTTCCTTTCTGAAACACAGATATGCTCATGTCACCACAACCTTGCTTAAAAATCTTTAGTTCTTTTTTGCCTACAGAAGAAATTCTAAAATGATTACCATTTTATTCAAGACACTTTACAACTGGCCCCCTCAGCCTTTGGCCTTATCTCTGCTCACTGCCCCCTCTCCCTTTGCTCCAGCCTTGACAAGCTGCTTTGTTATGCCTCTGAGCCTTTGCACATGCCTTTTGCACTGAATGTTTTTCTCTCTTCCCCACCTGCTGAAGATCTGTTCCTGCTTTAAACCCACGTTGAGGTCATGTCCTCTGCTCAGCTCTCTCCAGGGCCCTAAGGCAGAGTGGGTGAGCTCTCCTCTGCTCACTGTAGCCTTTTATTTGCCCCTTAGATATGGTGCATTGCCCATTTATTGTGATTGCTTATGGGTTGACTGGTTCCCAAGGGGAACATTCTCATTCATCTTTCTATTTCTGGGGTCCAGAATGGAACCTGGCATATTGACGGAATTCAATATGTATATATTGAATGAGTAAATGAAAGAATGAAGGGAAATGGGGAGGAAGTTTATTGTAAGGCCTTCACTTAGATCAAATTTAAGAAAACAGGCTGCTGCTGTTGTTTTTCCTCCTAGAACCAGACCTTGGTTAACATAGAACAGACCTTTGTTAACGTAGAACCAGACTTTCATTAATAGGACCAAATCTTATTAAGATATATGTTTAGGAGTTTAAAAGAGCTGTCTTGCATTTCAGAAGTGGGAGGGGTCTGTTTCCTGCCACTAATGTGCTTTAATTTTCTCTTGATTGACACAACAAGCAGTTTGGATATGGGACACCCCAAGGGGGTCAGTCATGGCCATGGTCCTTAGACCAAAAGAGTTGTTTGACCCCTGGGTGTCCTTGAAGGTTCAGGGATCCTCGTGAGGGGCTCCCTTTTGTGTGTGACGTTCTCTTGGTCTTGGTGACAGAGCTGTCCTTCAGGCACAACAAACCACAGTGATTTCTTCTATGGTGGGCTGCAGGCGGCGGGTCAGGGTCTTGGGGAGGTGTCCCCCTGTGCATACAAATTAGTCTGTACACACCTGTCACACGCATGTGTGTTAGCTGTCACTGCTCCTTACCCCTCCATGCACACCTCCTTATGCCCCATGAAGAGCCTTTGTGTGAGTTAGAAAAAGGTACTCCTTCTGCATGGATGGGGTAGAAAAAGCCAACCTCTTCTGGGTGGACAGCTCCATGGGTGCATAGCTTGGCAACTGGACAGTATCTTTGTGCAAAGGGAAATGCTTTCTTTCCTCTGGGAAGAGGAAACCCAGCACAAGCCCATGGCAACTGGGTGATGGTGATGAGGCCCTCAGGCTCTACTTTTTAAAAAAAGTTTGCTCATAGACTTCTTTTATAATAACTTTATTTATAGTATTTTATTTATTTGTATTTTTATAATAACTTTTTATTTTAGAACAGTTTTGGATTTACAGAAAATTTGCAAAGATAGTACAAAGAGTTCCCATATACCCCTCACCCAGTTTCCCCTATTATTAACCTCTTATATTGCAATGTATGGGACATTTGTCATAATTAATGAATCAATATTGATACATTATTATTAAGATGCTTTATTCAGATTTCTTCAGTTTGTACCTAATGTCCTTTCTAAGTTTTAGGATCCCATCAGGATGCCACATTACATTTAGTCATCATATCTTCAAGGCTCCTCTTGGAGGAGTTTCTCAGACTTTCCTTGTTTTTCGATAACCTTGACAGATTTGAAGAGTACTGGTCAGGTGTTTTGTAGAATGTCCTTTAGCTGGGATTTGTCTGATGTTTTCCCCATGACTAGACTGGGTGTTTTAATAGGTTTTATTATTATTTAGCCAGCCCTGGTGGTCTAGTGGTTAAGATTCCGCACTCTCACCGCGATGGCCCAGGTTCTTTTCCCAGTCCAGTCAGGGAATCATATCGCTCATCTGTCGGTTGTCATGCTGTGGTGGCTGCCTGTTGCTGTGATGCTGAAAGCTGTTCCACTGGTATTTCTAATACCAGCAGAGTCACCCATGTTGGACAGGTTTCAGCGGAGCTTCTAGATTAAGACAGAGTAGGAAGAAGAACCTGAACACCCACTTCTGAGACAATTTACCATGAAAACCCTATGAATAGAACCAGAGCATTGTCTGCTACAGCACCGGAAGGTAAGAGAATGGCGCAAAAAGACTGCGCAGGGTTCTGCTCTGCTGTACACAGGGTCCCTAGCATTTGGAATCGACTTGAGGGCACTAACAGCAAATTATTGTTTAGGTATGGTAAGGCCAAGAGATCAGGGGGTGATGGTCATTGAAAAGATAGTTTGTTAATATTCACAGACCCCCAAAGAGGGGTTAGATGTCACACCATGGAGGCCACACTGAGAGGCGCTGGAGTAACTGAAAAGAAGGGGAACTATGGGAAAGAGTCTTTATTGTGGTTTCTGCAGGAAGGAACAGGCGAGGCAGGGTAAGCAGGCTTAGGATTGGCTCGTTTGAATGACTTCAGTGGTCTCTAGAGCATTGGAGCTGTCCCTAGTTGTCTGGTACACAGTCCTGGGATGACTGGGGCAGGTGGATAGTAGCCTGGAGTGTGAAAGCTCGGTGAGGGGGGTGTTAGGGATGTAGGCTCTGGATTGGTTGGTTTGTATTTGAAAAGCATGCCCCTGGGAGGAGGACTCTTCCTGAAGAGTTGGAGGAAGGGAGGAGGTGGAAGATGAGGGATGCAGGAGGCCAAGGCAAGGTGACTCAGGCATATTATTGGGTTGTCCAGAACAAGGCATGTCTGGGATTCTGGGGTATGTATGTAGGGCCGATCTTAAAGCATCAAGTTTACAGAAGCTAGAAACATGCTTAAAACACTGGAGTTATGTGTTTTGGGGAGGAACACTACAGAGGTAAAGCGCCATTTTTGTCACATCATATGAAGGATACATAATATCAGTGTAACTTATCACTGTTGATATTGACCTGGATTACCTGGCTGATCCGGCCCTATTTTGTGACACCGTATCCACTTCGTGTCTGCCTTTAACATTCATCTCATGTGTTTGAGGTATTTGAAGAGTAAGATGTCAGTAAACATGCAGTGTAATTTTCCTTGGGTCTTGATCTTCCAGAAGAATGAACTTGTCTGTGGTGAGTTCTGGTTCTTAGAGGTGGGGCCCTCTATGGGATCAGTGTCTCCCAAAGTCTTGAAACTTGGGCCTCACGCAAGCTGAGTTCATAGGGGAGACATGTGTTTGAGCATCTTTACTCTTCTCTAAAGGTAGTCCTTTGTATGCTTCCAATTGCTGAACAAATTCCTAAGTAGATACTTGTGGCTCTATCAGGAGTTTGGGTTGATCACCACTGAAATGAGACAGGATATATATCCGTAAAACTTAGTTATGATTCAAAACAGTCAGAGTGATAGCCTATTTTCTCCACAAAAATTAAAAAATTCCTGGTTACTCCATAAGTTGCCTGACCCATATCTTTTGGAGTCCTCTGATGTTGGTGGAGATCATGAGAAATAGGTAAATTTCCCTGCTCTGCTTTTGAAAATCCTGAGCTGGGCAAGGCGGGACATAGAGTTGATTGGTAATTCACTTGCACACCTTTTTTCCCTCGTTCTTCAGGGTCTAAGTCGCAGAACTGCCTGTGGAACTCCCTCATCGATGGGCTCACAGGGAATGTCAAGGAGAAGCCACGGCCAACGATTGTCCACGACCCCCGGCCACCGGAGGAAATCCTAGCTGATGAACTGCCCCCGCTTGATAGCCCGGAAGCCTTGGTGAAGACATCCTTCAGGTTTGGTGGATCGCAACTCAGTTTGTTCCTTCTTACTTGCTTGTGGAGTTATTTCAATCCAGTTGGATGCATCGTCAGCATGGCCAGCAAATTACCTTGTTTCTTTACACTGAGTAAATTAGAATTGATGGGGAGTGCTGGAATTAATGCTAGCTGGACTTCTGGCTGGATTTCCTGAATGTAGTGAAGATCATATCAGTAGTTAAGTTGCTGTTGGTATTTAATTGGTATTGGCATTTAAATGCTGAGGCAAAGGATTTACTGATGTTGGCAATTTGAATTGGATTAATGAGTCTTTGCTTCAAAGGAGGATGACGCATGGAGATAAGTGCACAGAGAAAAAGCACGTGGTGGGAATTAATTCAGTCCTGTGCCTTTTGAATCTCTTGCTGGGGGAAGGTTTCTAGTTGTAAGAGATGTGAGAGCTGCTGCCTCCTGCAGTGAAGCGAGGATCTTCTCGTGTGGTTCCCAGGTGGCCGTTTACTCTGTTCTTGTTCATCGTTTAGTCTTGCATCTTCCTGTAAAGACCTCTTGCGTTTTCTTTCTGTATTATACTCCACTTTCATCATGATTCTGTCCCTCACTTTCTCACCCTTGTTAAATAAAAATCAATCTGGGTATGGATTTAGTGTATAAAAGTGAGATTTTTTTCTGAATTGGGTCTTTCTAACTCACTTTTGAAATACACAATAGTACTGGTATTAAGATTAAGAAATTAAGATTTGATGATTTTGCCAGCCTGCCTTCCTCCCCCTTTCTCCCTGTTACCCTAATTTTACTTCTTTCAGTTTCCTTTCCATTATATAAGGCTTTCATACTCTCCACATGGCTAGTGGAACATATAAACCTCCCTTTTCTTCCCCATAAACAATTCAGACGACTCTTGGAGTCCATGAAATATATTTGAAAAATGTGCTCTCTTTTGCATCCAGGTGACGTGTGTAATCGCTTGGTAAAAGCCATTTCATTGTGTGAAGGTTCCTAGTGTAGATTGAATTATAGATGAGTTCTGAAAAGAAGTGATGAATAGGGGTTTGGATTTCTTTATAGAATGTGACTGATGCAGTGGCGGGACAAGAATTGCAAGGCAAATGCTTTCTTATTCCTAGTAAGGGTTTGGTTACTGCATTGTGAGGTTTTCTAAAAAAATAAAACCCACTCAAGTAGAGAGAAGAACATTCTCTGAACCTGAGATTCTCTGCAAGTGACTGCGGTGGGAAAGGGGAGGGTGAATGGCTTTCTAGGTCTGGGCGTTCTCATCTTGGCTTCTCTGGTGGAGTCAGCCCCTTCACAGACAGTCTTCTTGTAGCTACTCCTTCTGCTCCAGACCAGGTTCGTCATCTTCTTCAATGAACAGCTAAAGAATTGGTCTCATGAAAAGAACAGCTTATTTGCTAGCCCGACTCCATTACCATCTTCCCTTCTTTTTGCATTCCCTCAGTGCTCTTTAATAGAGAAGAATGTATTGATGGCCATGAACTTCATTTGATCTGCTAGTTGTATTATGTGTCCATATCTTGGTTCCAGAAGGAGATTAAATTGTAAGTTCGTTAAGGTCAGGACTTATTTCTGGTTCCTTGTAACACTTGGTGCGGTAGGAAAAACACGGCAGGTGTAAATGTGCCAACACTTCAGCAATTGAAGCTAGAAATCCATTGGCATTGGGTATTCGTTTATTGGTCTCCCTAATACAACTGTGTCCTTTCTTCCACAGAAGATGGTTGATTTCAATGGCAACGCCAGAGGGTAAATATTCTCTAAAGCAGTTGTGGTAGTCACATCAGTTGTGAGATTTGTTGTACATAAATTATTATAAGCAAAGTACTAAAATGTGGGAACAGTTTACTTATCAAGAAATAAATTAGAGCAGAATCAAGGTTACCCTTGTGATAATGCTGCTTGTTATCTATCTGCATTTTGGATTGCAATGAAAGGAATGAATTGTGGCTGAATTTTAAATAATACTGGTAGGAATATATCTCTCATGTCTTCTCTCCCCATTTCACTCAAGGAGTGAAAAAACCTGAGAATTGCTGACTCCCAATGTTAGTGATTCTGGGAAATCTAGGAAGAATGGTATATTATACTCCTATATTTTTAAACTTTGGAGATGTGTCAATGATCAGTGCTCTCAGATCCTAAGATAACTCCTTTTACCAAGCAGGACAGTCTTCCTTTTACTGAGGTTGAGGTGTTGAGTTCTTTTTTCTGACCCTGAAATTTAGAGCCTCTCAGCCCCCATGCCCTGTGTGTGTGTGCACGTGAACATATTTATACTCGCCCCCTCTGCCCCCACAGTAAGGAATCTGAGCCTGCGATTGTTAACATCCTGTCATTCTCAGTTCTGGAGGGTCTTGTTTCCTGAGGAGGAGCACATGGTTCTCATGAATTGGCGTTGTCTGTCCTCAGAGCTCCTCTGTCCGGTGGTTACCACTGAGCAACACAGGGTTAGTGAAAGCTTTGGTTACTCCCTTCTCTTTCTCCTGGTTCATACCGGTCATCAGCTTTCATTGTTCACTAAGATCCAAAATGCAATGACAATAAGCCTAGTGTGCCAAATGATCAGGAAGTCCAGTCTTTTCATGGGGTTCTTCAGCCTAACTCCTCCCAAGGACCCCCAGGCTTACTGACAGTGGTTTGAGAGTCACCCCTCACCCTGCTCTGTCTCCTGCCACCTGCCGGGGAAATGGGGTCTCGCTTTGAAGGTGGACTTTCTGACCTCAGTGAAGTTATGTTTACATTATCAGTCCAGATCTCCTCTTTCTTTGTGATGTCTTCTCCTGCTGGCTTCTGTTGTCCTTCCCTGACACCCGGCCCCAGTTACCACAGTTTCTCAGACAGGTTCTAACAACGTTGATCCTCAAAAGGAAGGGGTCAGATGCTTCATGTCACTTTCCCCAGAAATCTTTTCTAGCTATTTGTGAGTATGCGGAGACAATTATATACACACCGTTCCCAGGACAAAGAGTATAACTTGTTTTATATATGCATAATATTTTCTTTCAGGTGGTTCTTTCTAGAATCAAAGGAACAGTCTGTCTTAAAGGTAAATTCTATGCTCTATTCCAAAAAGTAGGAAGTGTTTATAAATTTGTAAATGCTAGGTGTTTTACAAAAAAGTTTCTAACGTTTGTATGTTTCCATCTCCCCCAGGCTCCCTGTTTCAACAATAACAATAATAGGTATTCTGAAATTACCAGGCATGATCCTAACAAACCAAAGATTATGTCCATTTTAGAGATGAAGAAACTGGCCCAGAAGTGTAGAGCTTATGGTTCTGATTGAATTCAAACACAAACTAATACGGACAAGTGCTTGTAGACTGGTGGTCACCGATGGCGGAAGCAAGGGGTAGCTTGGGTAGACTTTAGTCCTGCTTAATCTTTCCCAGCCCCTGGAATCCCACCCCAAATAAGCATATCATCTATAAACTCACATAAAAAGCATGCCTGTGATACAAATGCAGCTTCAAGATGACTCTTCTTCCAACCAAACTGCCACTGGTGGCCAACACTGTCTCTCTGGGTCAGTTAGCAAGAATGCCAGAGGCTATAGGAGAAAGTGAGAACTTGACACATAGATTTAGAAATAAAGATTTTGGAAAATGAGAGGCCTCTTTTATCACCTCTTTCCCCCAAGGCTTATGAGGTTATAGTTGAAGTGTGTGCAAATGCCATCTCAATTCTGAATACGTTCCCCCATAAGCTCCTATCTGGTCCTTCTCCTTGCTGGGCTGTGGTGATGGGGCACATGTTCCACGTCATGGAGCAGACAGATCAGCAGAGTCTTGGGAGAAGGACACCAGTGCCTAAAGGGAAGGGTCTCCTCATTCCTGTGCAGGGTCCATCCCAGCCAATATCGCTGGAAAGTAACACGGTTTGGTGCTCTGTTGTACTATGGACTTTAGTCTCTACTCCTCAACAAAGGGGCATTCTAAGATACCCAGGTGGGAAAATTCAACTTCTGAAAGCCGCTGTCCTGGGCTTTGGTCTCAGTTCAATTACCACTGGCACATTGCTTCGTCTGTTTGAATTTCTCTTTTAACTGTCACATCTGAGGTTCTCCAACTTGAGTGTGCATCACTATTACCTGGAGGGCTTGTTAAAACAGATTGTTGGGTTCACCTCCAGGTCTGGATGGGGTCCTAGGATGTGCCTTTCGAACAAGCTTCAGTTGGTGCTGACGCTGCTGGTCCAGGGGCCACACTTGGAGAAGCACTGGACTGGATGATATTTAATACCCCTTTGAACTCTGAAATATTTTGCTGTGTTAATTTGAGCAGGTCACTTATCTAATCTGGCCTCAGTTTCTTGATCTTCGAAATAGGGATGAGGATGCCCTCTTCCCAGGGTTGTTGGGAGGATTTGGAGGAGCTAATATAAATCAAAGAGACAAGCACAGTATCTGGCACGCAGAATGTGCTCAGTAAGTACTACTTCGTATTCCTGCTCAGCACTCGCTGGAAACCTTGCATGCCTTTGAGCGTATACATGCAGGGTAAATAGCATCAGACTTGGGTTTTGTGGCTCCAGGTGCAGATACTGTGGGCTCTGAAAGCTCACTAAGCCTCTGGCATGAAAAGTCTGCTTTCAAAACCTGAGACTTTTGAAAAGAAGAAAGTGGGAACCATAAGTAAATAAAAAGGCTTTGCAGTCTACAAAGTAGATACCCCTGGGAATTGTACCCCGGAATGCCTGTTTGCCTTGTTTCCCATGACCTGTCCCTTTGAACCTATGTTCTGCTCAGGTTTTTCTTAAGAGATGAAAGAGTAAACTGAACCTGGAGCTTCAGGGAGACCCACAACTCCAGTCAGTCTGATTAGTGATGGGAATCTCAGTGCCTGCCACTAGAGGACCCAAGAGAACAGGAGAGAGCTGGGTACTGAGAGCCCTTTCCCCAGCCTCTACTGTGCACCTTTGCACCGGTGAGACCCAGCCCAGACTGCACTTTAAGACAAGAAACCAGTGCTTCTTGAGCACCTGCTTTGTCCAGAAACTGTACATTCATTTGCTCATTTAATCTCCCCAAACCCTGGCAAGGTGAGTATTCTTATCCCAGTTGTAGAGATTAGGAAACTGACGCTCAGAGACTCAATCAAGCAACTTACCCAAAGTCACCCAGAAGGTGGCAGAGGTGGAAATTTCAACCCAGTTCGCCTGGCTCCAGAGCCATGCCCTCTCCACCATGTTCTACTACTGCCACATCAGCTTGGCTTTCACGCTGCTGGGTTCATCGTTGGTGAAATAAGGTAGCATGATTGGTTCTACTCATTTGGGCGTGTACTTTGGATATGTAGTTTGATGCTTCTCCTATGCAACTGACTCTGTTCTATTGCTGTAAATCCTTTTTCTAGTCCAAACTTATGTTTTTAAGCCATCCAGCCTTTTCAGATAGGAGCCCTTTAAGGCAGTGCTTCTCAAACTTTATGACCAGTGAATTTCTTGGAGGATGCTACTAAATGCAGATCCAGATTCAGTAGTCTGGGTTGCAGCCTGTTAATCTGCCTTTCTTACAAGCTCCCAGTGCTGTGATGGTTCGAGGACCACTCTCTGAATAGTGAGGCATAGGCTTTGGAATACCATAGGTATGAGTTTGCAAACACTTCTGAACTATGTGATTTGAATCATGGTTTTTATTCACAGTTTCCTCATTTTACAAATGGAAAGAGTGAAATAAAAACACAGGCCTTGGGGGCTGTTACTAGGATAAAGTGGGCTAATGAATGTGACAGCCCCTAATTCCTTCTCTCCCAGCTTTCAAAACCCTATTTAGGAGTGGATTAATCCTCTACACCGTGACCCCTTCTTCTGTGACCCGGTTGTGCACTGAGCCCCAGGCTGGGAAGATAAGCCCCGTGGGTGTTTTGTGAACAAGGCTGGCCACTGGCCTGACCTCCTTGGGCAGCAATGGAAATTCTGAAGCCACCCAGTGCGTCAGCCATCTTGGTGACTTGCCTTGAATTATGTGACTCTCAATATAGGTTGAGCTGCCAGGTTTTGATAATTCTGCATTTGGAAGAGTAGCACGCTCTCTCCATAGAGAATCACTGGGGGCTTGAAGAGCTTCTCTTCCCACGTAGAATGGACTTATTTGGGCTTTGGCAAAAGTGTTCCTGATTCTATACATAGCTTCCTAAGAATATGTTGCAGAGAGCTGAACTGCATTGAGCTAACACACGGCTACAGATGAGATTAAGGCCTTGTCAGATCCCGTTTAATGGATTGTGTTTTCCATGCAGAATTAAACCGTTGAACTCATCCTCATTTTGGCTTTTGGCAGTCATTTTCCCACCAGGGGCTGCAGCCAAGAAGACAGTTTCTGACTTCATTACTTTCAGGAAATGTGCAATCTGGCTGATGATATGGCGTGGCGTGGGTTGGTGTCCCCTGCAGCTTTGGACCCCACCCTGGGATGAGTCATGGGTTAAAATTCTTGATTAGCTCATGGGAAGTCTGGTCGTCACACATCTTTCTCTATCGCCATATGTTGGTCACCCACTGGGAACTTTGGGGGCACCTACTTTCCTGACCCAGTGCTGCCTCCCTCTAGTTGACATTTTTCCACTCTAGTCTCCACTAATCCAGATCAGTAGAGTCTTCCTCAAGGTTGCGAAGGGGAAAAAATGAAAGAGTGATTTCTGAGTATTTTTTTAAAGCTCAGAGGAGTTTCTAGTGCAATGTTGGTTTCCCGTAAGGGAAATATTTAGGCTTCCCTATGTAAGTAAATTTTTATGGACAGATTATCCTATATTGGAAATAGACAAGCACATATCATGCAGACACTGTTCCTCTTGCGTTCTTCCTTGTCCTCCCACAGTATTTTGGGAAAAGGAATTTGTCTCTTATGGTGGCCATGTGCGAGCTGCTATGTGAGTGCTCTCACGTCTCCGACCACAGGGAACGTAATTGACCCATGGCCCCAGCTTCTGTGTGAGGAAATTTATCCCTGTCCTGGCTGAGGCTGTGTTTCCCAAGGGTACTCTTAAGCCGATGACTGAGTGTCAGGGATGCTAAGGCTGGCGGTTCCTGGAGACATGGGCCTTCTCTGACATTGGCTCAAGGACTCCCTGATGGCCTTGCTGATCTTTCTTTAGAACTGCACTGTGGTCCACCTCACTTCCACCCAAACTTCCTTTCTTCTCTCCTTCACTGGGAGTCAGACCTGCATCTCGACTCTTCTAGCCTCCATGGCTCCTTCCCCGTTTTCTCTTACAGATGTTTCCCCTGATAAATTTCTGGCATGAGTAATCTTGTCTCAGCATCTGCTTTTCAGAGGACCCAAGCTAATAGTCTCCCACCATGCTGTGATCCTCTGCTGGCCCACCACTGCCAGCTCTGTGTTGTGGACACAGCTCCAAGGCTACTGGCCTAGAAATCCTTGGCCAGTCTTTCTCTATTTGATTTTCTGTTTTACATTTGATGTGTCTTCTCCATCGGCTCTAGTGGTGGGGTTAAACATGGGGCAGGCCATGATTTTTCTCACTGTCTTGTACTTTTATTGTCCTCAAGAGACTTTGCTGAAGCATTGGGATTAACTAAAGTAACTACAACATAAGAGGGAAGCATTTAAAATCATACCCAAAATACGACTGTTTCTCTTGTCCAAGGGAAATGCTCAAAAAATGTTGAACACTGTACAGATGGTTCCAACACTGTACATTCACATTCCAGTTCCCAGCCAGTGGGCCTGTCTCCAGGGATAACTTCCCCTAGAGAGCTCATCCTTCAAACCAGACACATTCTCACCAGGCTATTGGGGAATCCAGGTTTCTACCCACAGGAAAGGAGCTCGTCTGAGGCGTCCTCCACCCCCCAGTATATGCCTAAATCAGAATCACTCCTAGCAGCACATTTGACAAAGCGTGAGTGACTCATCCTGCAATAATCCCACAGGGGAAGAGCAGGGAGCTTCAGTACTGTCAGGCGGGGAAGGAGGGACTGGGATAGTCCTGGAGCCTCCATCGACATCTCCCTGCCCGAGTGAAGTGTGGATCAACTGCCCCATGCTTCCTGATTAGCAACAGGCACTTCTGTCCTAGGCCACACAGAGACCTGAAGTGTGTGGGGAATCCCTGAAGTTCTCTCCAAATGAAGGAAGGCCCCCCGCCCCCAGCCACGCAGACCCCTCCCCCAGCACTGCTCTGGGTCCCATTGAAGTCTGGTCATGATTCTCATATGGTTCTGGATCAGGTGGTCCAGGCTTTATCCTTTGGCTACTTTGTCCCCATGTCAACCTCACTGGCCAAGTCCTCAATCACAGTCCCGGGTTGTTTCTGAGCTTTAGCCTCAGGCGCTTGTGGGAACTTCTGAGGACAATTTGGGAAAGCTAAAATGCATCCTCCCTCTAAGTCTACTGGCCACTGAGTTTACTTGGCTGTAGATCCTCTGGTTTGTAGACAGATGTCCCTCTAGAGAGAGAAGAGGAAGCCTCACTCCTGTTTCTTCTGACCGGGTTTCCCTTCTCCCTATAAACCCCTGAGTCAGAAAAGCTGGACATCTCGCTTTCCACTTCTAGATTATATCCTCCTTGTTCCCCAGTATCAGGCCTTGGGCTAAGTCTTAATGATGGATGAGGTCAAGAGACAGATTGGCCTACTGATATGGGCCCCTACGCTGGGAGATCTCTCAAAAGCACCGTATGTTATCCCTTATAAACTTTTGGCGATGAATGACTTTACTGCATTTTTTTTGCTGTAAAATTAAGCTACCCTAAATAAAAATAAAGCAAAACCCTTTAACACTGTGCTGTGCAATAATGCAAATCTGCATATCCTTTGGTTGGTGATCAGTCCCTGGCATCTGCAGCGGGGTCAGAGGGTGGGCCCTGGTTACATTATTAACCTCATGATAATGTGACCCTGTGTTTTACTCTGTGGAAGTTTTTGTTCCCACTTGCAGCATTAGGGCAGGGGTTCTGCCCTTGCTAGAGGAAAGGAGCAGTTTCCTTTTTTATTAGACTCTTTCTAATAACCTATGCTCTCTTCCCGTTCAAGTGCACGTTCTGTAGTCACATCCTGTTCCAGGAACTG
Organism: Equus quagga; assembly: GCF_021613505.1. Taxonomy (NCBI): domain Eukaryota; kingdom Metazoa; phylum Chordata; class Mammalia; order Perissodactyla; family Equidae; genus Equus; species Equus quagga. The sequence continues at coordinate 87,308,809 of NC_060274.1, read as the reverse complement.
GAGCCACATGGGATGTACTGGACCATGCCCTGCCTCCCTGGACCTCACATAGATCAATGAATATGTTGAATGGTACTTGGTGTAACTATGAAACAGGCCACACTGGATCATGGTGGACAGAAAAGGGAAGCCACAGAAATATTCTGAGCCAGGGTCGGGAGGCAGGAAGACGTGGCATGTGTTGGAGCAACTGTTGGATTTGCCTCTCAGGCATGTGAGAGGTAAAGTTGGGACCAAATATGGTAGTGTCTTGTTTACCACAACAGTTTTATTCCACAGGCAGAGATCTTTGGAGCTCTTGGAAATCTTTGGAGAAGCAGGAAGAAGACTGCATATTTTTTCATTAAGTTACAGAATTAGGAATTATATTTCCATGCCTCGGTCCCCTACACACAGAGCACTGAAAGTGTTTCCTGGCCTGCAGCAGAGGTAGAATAATGGAGCTGGAGAACAGCCTGGGGTCTGAACACCCATGGTACTGGGAAGAAGTGCATGGGTAATCTTGGGAAGAAACTTGTGAAAATGTTTTTCCTCAAGAAATGGAACAGAGACCAGTTTTTTAAATTTCTTCTAAATGCAGTAGTAGCTAATGGCTATTGAATATACTGTCCCATAACTGTAACCTAGCTGCTCCCCATTTATTGATTACTGTTAAGAGCAGCCAGAAGTGAATTTGCTAGGATGAATTACCTCCAGACCCTGGAGGTCAGCTCTGTTGAGGAAGGATTGTTATTTGAACAAGAGCTGCGGACCTGCTTGTCCTCATTTGAAAGAGGTGATAATTCTGGCTCAGGTGATAGGGCTCAAGTACTTGGAGGCAGGCACATTGTACTGCCTGAGAGTATGACTCGGGCACTCTCTGCCAAGTCAGAAACAGACATACGTGAATCAAATAGCAAACTTGGATTACAGATCCAAAACTTTGATCTATTCATCATTTTCGTTCTTTGAAAACGGTCCAGATTTAGAATTAGAAAAGGATGTCTGAAAGAGGGCTGAATTATATTTATTAAATTATGTGTTTCTTGAATATTCTGCTAATTATTCTGTCTTTGACTATGTCTGGCCATGTCAGGGTTGAGTTTCCTTGGTCATTAAATTTCCCTGGGTAGCCCTGAACTAGGCTGTCGTGTTTGGCTCTAAGCCAACTCATATTTAAGAAATGCCTTTGCATGTGTTTTGTAAAAAACTATTTTGACAATTTTTAAACCTTCAGAAAAGTTGCAAGACTAGTAAAATGAACAACTCTCTTCCACCCAGAGTTGCATTTGCTTGCTTACTATCAAATCTATTCTCTATCTTTTTTTTTTCTGAATCTTTGACCCTAAGTTATGGATATCATGACCTTTCAGCTCCAGCTTGTATCTCTTAACAATGAGACCATTTTCTTACACAGCCACAGTATAATTACCAAATTGAGGATGCTTAACATTGATATAACACTGTTATCTAATATACAGCCCATATTCAGATTTCACCAAATGTTCCAATGATGTCTTTTATGGCAATCTTTTTTTTCTGACCCAAGGACCCATTCCGGAAGCACACATTACATTTAGTTGTTATGTCTATAGTCTCCTTTACCTTGAAGCAATTTTAACATTTTGAAGCAAACAGGTCATGTGTTTTGTTTTGTAGGACATTCCTCAATTTGGGGTTGTCTGATTGTTGCCTCGTGATTCGATTCAGGTTATTCAGGTTGACAGGGATACTACATAAGTGATGTCATGTCCTTCTCAGTGCAGCAATAAGGGGCAGGATTGCCAGTTGTCTCATTACCGGTGCTGTTAACTTTGATCTTTTGGGTAAGGTTGTTTTCCCCAATCTGTCCACTGTAATGGTGCCTTTCTTCCCGTTGTGGGAAATAAGTTATCTTTGGGGAGATACCTCGAGACTATGTAGATAACCTCTTTCCAACAAACTTTTATGCAATGGTTTTCATGTCACTTAATGGTTCTTGCCTGCACAATGGTAATTTCTAACCCTGTCATTCCTTCTCTGTTTATTAAATGACATCTGACTGCAATAAGAGCTTCCCCTTTTTCTCCCTCTCTCCCTCCCTTTCTAGATTTTAGTATCAGTATGGATTCTGGATTCTTTTTTCATCCAATATTTTATAAGCCATTGTATCTTCATCCTAGCTGGAGCCCAGGGGGGTTATTTGTGAGAGAAAGGACACAAAGGCCAAGCAGGGGGGCAGTATGGGTGGTCTTTCAGTCCAAAATGCATCAACCCTAACAGGCAGAAATAAGCTTGACTTGGAATATGAAGAACTGTGTCAGCAAATCCAGGGACTAATGCCCTTCCCTGCCCGTAGGGGCTCTTTCAGGGTCTTCTAATCTGGTCGAAGGCAGTGTCTTTACCTGGACCTGTTGGTGCCACTGGAATTATGGGAAATTGCAGAGTGGAGAGAGTCACGTGGAGTGGGGGGTGGGGTGGAGTGGGCAGAAGGCCTTACTTAGCTTGAGAAAGGAATTTGAATGCATCATCTGATTTTTCAGCTGGGTCTCCAAGGCTTTCCTCACTTGCCTCTTTTTGCCGTTTAGCGCTGCTCCCTGCCTGCCACTCCTTCTGGCCAGTGTCTGAGGGCTATGCCAAACACCGTGGTCCAAAGAGTTGTCTATGTGTTATCAGTGAGGGGTATGGTGGGAACACCTGAGCTCTGGTTTTAATCCCAGCTCCACTCCTTGCCTGCTATGTGGCCTTGAGCATGCAGTTTAAACTGAGCCTCAGTTTCGTCATCTATGTAGTGGGATTAGATGTTCTTTTCCTCATGGGATGCCTGTGAGGAGTGAAGGAGGTCATGCATGTTGAGCATGAGCAGTGTCTGGCCTCAGCAGGTGCTTTATGATTAGTAGGTAGTATGATTCAGCATCAGCATCCTGCTTAATGCTCTCGGAAGGTGTACAGTTAGCTCTAGGCTGTGTGAAGGATCAACTTTATCAGGCTTAAACAGCGATGTTCACGTGTCCCTCAGCACTGAATAGCTGCTCTGACACCTGGGACCTTTGAGGTACCCTCTCTCTTTCTTTGGTTTCTAGCATTTTCCTCTTAATCCTTGTCTAGTCACATTGCATATGGTAATAATAGCTAACTTGATTGAAGGTTATGTGTCAGTTGCTTTTCTATGTGTTTTATATGCTATCATTTAATCCTCACAACAACCCTGTGAGATAGATATTTTTATTACCTTTATTTTACAGATGGAGAAACTGAGGCACAAAGAAGTTAACTTCTCCAAGGTCATACCACCAGTTGGTAGATGTGGGATTCCAAGCCAGGCAGTCTGGCTCCAGAACCCACATTTAACTGCCAGCTATACTTCCTCCTTGGTCTAGCATTGAGGGGAGGGTCTCTCTCTTTTGGTTTCGTTGCTGGTGTGGACCTGCTTTCCGGTTAGGATCCTGCTTTCTGCCTGCCTCCCAACCTTCCTGATCCAATGCTGGGTACCAGTATCAGCCTGTTTGCTTCGTTTCCTTCCATTTCCTTATGCCTGGTGTGGTCTGTCACTGCATCACCATCTGACCTGCTCCCTTGGGTTTCATTCCCTGTGTGCCCCTTCCCCCTGCAGTACATTGCTCAGCCTATCAATGCAGCTTTAGCAGCTAGGCTGGAGAACTACAAAGCCTTTCTTAAGATTTACTGCTTTTCTATGAGCTAGTCACCAACATCATGCTGTGGTCTCTCCAGAGCCCTTTCTCTCCAATGGTCGTGAACCATGGTGGGGTGCACCTTTTAGTTTGGGGACCCGGTAGAGGATGGTGTTTTAGAATCAGGACTTGGAATCAGACAAAGCTGAGTTTCTATTCCAACTCTGTCACTAAACCACCTTGGGAAAGTTAGTCAGCTTCTCTTGGCCTCAGTTTTCTTTTCTGCAAAGTGGAAATAGTAATGATGGGAGGATGGAATGAGAAAATATGTGTAAAAACACTTAGCATAAAACTCCATCTAGGTAATTGTATTGTGTCAATGTCAATTTCCTGGTTTTGATAATATACCATAGTTGTATAAGATGTTATTGTAGGTGGAAGCTGGTGATGGGTAAATGGAAACCCTCTCTACTATTTTTGCAACTTGTGTGTCTATAATTTCAAAAAAGGTTTAAAAGACATTTATCATAGTACCTAATATCTATTAATTGTAGTTTTTAAATTATAAAATATCACCAAGAATTCTGTTGTTTGGCGCAAGTTCGACTTTTTGTGGTAGATGTGTGTGGGTGTGTGTGTGAAAGAGAGAGAGAGACATCCACTTAAGAGAAAGTAGACCAAACAAATCGTAAAATTATTTCCCTTTTCTGACACATTGAACAACATCGATGGCATCACCAGTAACCACAAGTGAATTCTCTTCATGCCGTAATTTCATCTTCCCTGGTTGAGAACCTTTTGACTTTTACTACACTTAATGGTCTCTATTCTCTTCACATCTATTATCTACCTTCTGTTTCAGTGGTTCTTAATCCAGGCTGCACAAGAGACTCACGAGTGATTAAACCAGCATCCCTGAGGTGGAGCCAGGCAGCTGGATGTTTGAAAGGTTTCTTGGGTTTTGTTGCGTTCAGCAGGCCCGAGAACCGCTGCTCTGCTTGTGCCGCAGGCTCCCCTTTGGCCTTTCGTTGCTTCCCTTCCTTCTCCCACATCTACATCGCCTTGGCGTGTGCTGCTTTCACAGGGCACCATTTTTCTAATGACCATTGAGGCCTTTCCTGACCGTAGTTACCAGATGCAGAGTTTGCTCCCTTCTTGTAGTATTTTTCTGGAATGAGTGTCTAGAGTTTTGGAGCAATCACAGAATGAGCTCTCCCACCTCCCGAGATGCCATATGTCCATGCCATTTTAGATAACTGAAGTGTCACCAAATGTCCCTTCTGTTGTCTTCCTCCAAAAGCCAATTCAATAGAATGCAGGCTAATTGCATGTTTTCTTTTGGGAATGTAATATGTGGAAATTTTCAAAAGCCTGTTAGGCACTGACTATTTTTACTATTTCAACGGCTGACGTGTTTTCACCACCTTCTGGATACAGTGACTTTGAGATGTTGCCTCAGTTTCTTAGTCACCAGTCCTCTGTTTCAAAATGAAATTTTGTCATAAAAATAATGTACTTACCTTGTAGAGCGTTTGATAAACGGTAAAAGAAAAAAAATTTCGAATGTGATTCCTGCTATCATTTTGGCATCTTCCTGAAGTCTTTATATCTATGCATTATTCTTAGAGTTGTAATTATGGTATGGATACAATTTTGTATCCTAATTTTTTTCACTGAACATTTTATCTTAGGCATTTTTCCATGTTGCCCTCTAATGTGTCTGTGTGAATGTATATTGGACATTTAGGTTGTTCCCAGAGTTTCACTCTTTAAGGAATGCTATGATAAAAATCTTCATGCGTCTGGATATTGCCATATTTTAAGCTGCATCTTAAGGGTAGATAACTAGGAGTGCAAACACTGGTTCAAAGAGCATCTTGACTCTTGAGAAAACACATTACAAGAAGAGTCCTGGGTAGCCCCTTTCAGTGGGGCTTCTTCCAGCAATTCCAGTCAGCATCGAACCCCTTAGACTGAGTGTGATGGTTCTCATTTCTCACAGCTTTGAATTGATTATTATTAGTATATTTTTCAAGGTAGCCTGCCTTCCATTAAAGCCATACAATGCCTCTGCTGACAGTTTCTGTGTCTGTTGCTGACATGCTACTCACTGGAGTGAAATAGTCACTTATTGTTCTGCTCCTGGTAGTTGTCAATATCATTCCTCTTTTACATATTAGCAAAGCAAGGTTCAGCAAAATTAAGTGACTTGCCCAAGGGCACACTGAAAACTAGCAGAGCCAAGAGTCAACCCACATCATTTTGACCCCACAGTCTTTGCGCTTTCGACTCCACTTGACTGCCTATTTGGAAACAGGAGCACGGAGAATGGAGTCATAAATGGTTCCTGGGGCGAGGAGTTAGGGGCAAAGAAGAGGAGAAAACACGTGCCCAGAAAAGACTTCAGGAAGGTTCTTGCCCTCAAGGAACTTAGATTTTAGTGGAAGAAATATAAAAGTAAATCAACAATTACTGTATGGTGCAGTAACATTTGTTTTATTTATTAAAATATCAGTTACTTTGTATAATTAATATTAAAATATAACTAAAATAAATGCTATCATAAGAATAAACAGAGGAGCATTTTTACAAACAGCTTTATTAAGATATCGATATAGGGAAAACCTGCACATATTCAAGTATTCAGATGGATAAGTTTGACGTTTGTCATACCTGTGAAATCATCACCATAATCTAGATAATGAACATATCCGTCACTCTCAAATTTTCCTTGTGCGCTTTTGTAACTCTTCCTTTCAGCCTCTCTGTACTATCCCCAGTCCGTCCCCAGGCATCCACTGATTTGCTTTCTGTCATTATAGATTGTATAGATTAATTTGCATTTTTTAGATTTTTATATGATGCACTCATACAGTATGTATCCTTTTTAAAGAAAAATATGGTGTCTTTCACTTAGTATAACTATTTTAAGAGTCACCCATGTTGTTGCATGTGTCAACAGCTTCTTACTTCTTATTGCTGAGTAGTATTCTATAGTGTGGCTATACCACTATTTATTTATCCATTCAGCTATTGATGGACTTTGGCATTTGCCAATTTCTGTAGTGTAAATATTCCCACTATGGCCAATTTCAAGTTACTACTGTGAAGTCACAGAATGTGGAGCTGGGAAGAGATGCAAGAGACAGTCTGCTCCATATGTGCTAGGAAATTTGTCCTGGGCAGTAAATGGGTATGAAGTGAAGGGGATTGGAGCATCTCATGGGAACACTTGGTTAATGGAACACCTTCATCTTGGGGAGTTCTTTATCATTCTATTTGTGAGGATGGGGCTGGTTCCCACTTACAAATAGCTGGTTTGGACTTTGCCCATGTGATTACTAAAAAGCACTGCTGTGTTTACAGAGACTGTTTGGTTTGAAGGAAGATTTATTGCTTAGGAAATAACTGTTGAGAATGGGTAGGAGTGAGAACTGTACGATTTTATACAGTTATGATTATTTTAAAGAATGAAAGTGAATATGTGAATCTTTTTTTGAGGGAAAGTTTCTTTAAAACTCTTTATATTACCTGCCTACGCATATTGTTAAATTGACTTCATTTTAGATGTCATGTGGAATGCAAAAGAGCTAATTTTCAAAGTTAATAGAAAAAAATGTAGAAAGAAAACTGTGCTGCTTTACTTCTTCTTTCAATGTTTTACACATTTTCCTCTCTGGGAATAATAAAGTATGTTTATAGTGTAACAATTTACATTTATAGTAGTGCTTTTTATTCCACAAGTAAATCCCCAAATGTTCCGCTCTGATCTCTTCATTCATCATTGAATAGCAGCCATCACCCAAGAGAAACAACACCAACCGTGTCCACGATGCAGAGGAGGTCTAGTCAGGGAATGTGGTCAGAATGCCAGGAGAGGGGAGGTGGCTTAGAAAAGAGCAGTTTTTTAAAAGTAGGGGAGTTGGGTCAGGCATGGACTTGGGAAATCTTTTGCGTTCATTCATGTGTAATAACCATTTGTTGATCTCCTACTGTGTGCCAGGCATTGGAGTATGTACTAGGTGTACAACGGAAACAAAACTGACGTGATCCCTGTCCTTGTGGAATTTATACCTCCAGTACATGGCAGGGAGCTCAGGACTTTCTCAAACCTGGACTCAAAGAGGCCTTCCAAAGTGACCATATTTACCCCAATGAAACATCAAAGAAATTATTGGACCAAATGCTAGCTTTTCTGCTCTGAAAAATTTAGGCCCTGTGGTTACTGGGTGTTTGCCCTATAAAGATGTATCTGGAACTTACAGTTACCAGGCATTCTTTGAAGGTTCAGGTGGATCCTTCACTTCCTTGTCTCACGTTGACTAAAGCAAAATAATGTTGAGGATTTTTTCTTGAGGAGTCTGTCTTGACCAAGGTCTCTGCACCTCGTTATGGCTCCAGATCTTCAGTGTTTCTTCCTTGGGTTAATGTGGATGGCCAGTGAATGTAGTGTAGGCTCTTAACCTGGGGTCACACATACATGGATGACTTTAGGGGGCCTGGGAATGTCTAAAATGAGGGCCTAGGGTTACATGTTTATTTTTCAGGGAATATGAAACTTTCAACAGATTCCTATGGATTTGTGATTCAAAAAAAGCTTCAGAACCTTCAGTGTGTTGGAAAGAGCGTTGAATTAGTGTCAAGTAACCTGGGCCCTTCTCCAGCTGTATGTCAGGAAGCTTATGAACCTCTTGGTGCCTCAGTTTTATCATCTGTATGACGGGGATAAATAGTTTCCCTTTCTACTCATTGAGAATATTCCAAGGTCAAAGGAGATAATTGTGTATGGAATTGCTTAGGAAATGGCCCAATACCAGGCAAAATGAAGTGTGATATCGCTCATATTCTTACGACAGATTATAATGGTAGAGATGGTAGCTAGGGCAGGGGGTGCAAGACAGGGAGAGGAGCCAAAGGATGGATGAGGCATCTTCCTCAATCATCTGATAGAGGATTAGCAATCTTTCCTATCACCTCAGTGTCCTTAAGTTATCCAAGCCCTGGGACTGTTACTGTTGCACCCCAGCTCATCCTTGGATGAGAAACAAAAGTCAGGAGAAGGAGGAGGAAACCTTGTGTGAGTGACAAACACAGAAAACAACAGAACTCCACACCAAAGGGAAAGCACACTTATTAACAGAGTAGGTCAACCTTCTTAACAAGTAAGTATGACAGAGAAATATGCCTCTTTCTCCTAAATATGTTTAATCTGAATCTGGCCCTCACCAAGGAAGACATTTTGTTTTTGAAGCCCGAGAGACCTGGGTTTGAATGGGGACTCTGTCACATGTGACCCAGGCAAGCTACTGAACCTCTCTCAGCATTAGTTTCCTCACGTATAGAATTGAAATACTCATAGTTACACTTCATGGCTGTTGTGAGGATTAAAAACAATACAGTATGTAGAGCTCAGCAGGGCTTGGCCTGTGTTGGTGGACTACAAATGTTTGTCCTCTGGTACTAGGAGGCAGTCAACCAATATTTGTAAATGAATCAGCTCCAACCCTTTTGTGGTTCTTACTAAGGGCCTGGACCTAGTCTAAATGCTTTATATACAGTAACTCACTTAATCCTTACAATAATCTTTTGAGATAACTACTACTATTATGCTCGTTTTGCAGATGGGAATACTGAAATATACTTAAATAACTTGTCCACATCATGTAGCTCTCAAGTGGTGGAGCTGGGTTTTGAACCCCTGCAGTCTTTCTCCAGAATCAAAATGATTAGTCGCTGAACTGTGCTTAACCCATCAGTTGAGTTTGAGGGGTTCTGCCTGTCTCTTTGGATGCCCATCGGCAAGATGTGAGATTTTGTCATCCTGGCAGGGATCCTTCTGCATTTTAGCCTCTGCTTACACTTGGGAAATCCTACTGACTTTAGAAGGAAGATGGCCTATTTCACAGGCAAGACCAAAGGGAAGCCTGGGAGGGTTTGGGAGCTGTCTTTGCCAGCCCTTGGCTTCCTGCAAGGACATTTCCTATTCCAGTCACTCTATCAGTGAGGACTTAAAGTGGCTGACTTTCTTGAATAGTGTGAACAACATCTCCCAGAGCTGGGTGGCGATTATCCAGTTGTTTAAGGCCACCCATACTGATGTGGCCCCATATGAAGTGGATCTACTGGAAGCCAGCCAGAGTACTTTGGGAATATGAGCGACTCTGCTGTGACAGTTGGGTTATATCTGTTGTCTGGACTCAATTCTGCAGAGCTGTGAGAGCTTGGACATCAAGTTAGACTGTCACTGAGCAGTTGCCACTTCCTTCCAAAGGGTGATGATGATTCTTGACCCACCCAGTAGCTTAGATCAACAACTCAGGGAAAGGATTATGTCCTTGATTACGAGTGGAAGCCCATTTTCTATACAGAAAGTAAGAGAAGCTTTTCCCTCATGGGGGTTTTGTTACTCATAGTAGGAGGAGGAGGAGGGTGGACATGAGCTGTGTTAGCCTGTTTGGAAATGTTTTTTTAAAAAAGAAATATGTTTCCATTATAAAAGTGATACATGCTTGTAGAAAAGGGAAAATGGGAAACTATCACTCATTGTTCTTTCTTTTCACATTGTTAAAATTTGATTGATTTCTTCTATGAATGTGTTGTGTTTAACTTCTCTTTAATCACACAGTATTGTGTTCTAAAATTTAACATTATAGCCCACCCAACATTTCCCTGTGTTTAAACTTTCATGAGCATCAAAAAATTTTAAATGTCGCTTGGTGGATGTACCATAATTTAGGCAACCATTTCTTGCTATTTTCCCGTGTTTTTGCAAATGTAATATAAGCAATGCTGTGATGGACATATCTGTGTAAGTAGATTTTTGTAGATTTAGGGCAATTTACTTGGGATAGATTCTCATATCCCAGGCAGAATTTGTTGAACTGCCCAGATGAGCAGTGTGGTCTGAGATCAGAGGTACTCTGGCTAATAAGCCCTTTCTTATCCTTTGGACACTGTTCTAACACTCCTTCACTTGGCATTTTCTTATCAAACAGTCATTAACTGTGATCTCTTGGTCCTAGAATGTTTTGCCTTGACCCTTCCCCTAATTGATGCACAAGATCTGTGTAATTTTGGTATTCATGTTACCTGTTGATACAGGAAATTGGGGAGAATCCATTCTCAGCTGTACTCAGCATTCTTTGTGCAGTCTGCAGTGTTTAATTCAATTCCACATGCATTTGTTGATCACTAAAGAACAGTTCTGGATCGGTTGAAGGAACTTAATTGAGATTCAGAAAATCTGGGTTCAAAATCTGGCTCTGCCCTTTACTAGTGACCTTACCCACCGCAACTAAGCTTTCTGATTCTTCTTCTAATTTTATTTTCCACCTGAAAAGTGGAAATAATGTCTTTCTCAGTGGGTATTTGTCAAGATAAATAGATGTTGAGCTTAGTAAACTGTGCAGTAAACTGTGTTATGTAAATAAAAGGTACAATTACTGCCATATATGCAAAGTGTTCTACTGGATACTGTGGGTGACACTAAGATGAACAATTCATTCATTTATTTACTCAACAAGCATTTATTGAGTAACTACTACGTGTGAAGCAATGACCTGGATGCTGGGCATGCAGTGGTGAGCAAGGCCCTGTAAGCCCTTGAAGAGTTTACAATCTAGTAGTGTAGACAGCTATGCTGTCCAGTGTGGTAGCTGTTTGCTACATGTGGCTAGTGACACCGAGCAACAGAATTTTTAATTTTATTTAATTTTAATGAATTGAAACATAAGCTTTAAAACTGACATCAATTCAATTATTGGAACACTCTAATGTTTTCCATTAAGAGTTATGTCTGGAACAACTTGAGTATGTGAATCTACACATTCAACTGTACATTTTATGAAATCTAAATACAGCTGGATATTTACAATGAAAATTTAGCTTCCAAATTGAGATGTGCTATAAGAGTAAATTACACACTGATTTCTAAGGCTTAATATGTACAAAAAAGTAAAATATCTCATTAATACGTTTATTATTGATTATGTGTTAAAATAATATTTTGGATATATTAGGTTAAATAAAGTATATTATTGATTCATCCATTTCTTTTTACTTTCTTAAATGTGGCTACTGGAAAATTAGATATGTGGCGTGCACTATGTTTCTGTTGGCAGCGCTAACATGAGTAAAGAGATGCGATTCACAGCATGAGGTTTAGTGCAGACGGCCGCTGAGGGGCAAAATGCTCTGGGAATTTTCGGGTTGAGGAGAAGAGAAGCAATCCACCGGCAGGGTTCAGCAAGGCTTCTTGGAACAACATCATTTGACCGGGCCTTGAAGGCAAGATATGGTTATGTGTGTGGTTAGGTTTTGTGAGGGGAGAGCCAGCTCCAGAGAGAGGAAGTAGGTTTTGCAGAAGCACAGGGGTCAGGGAGTTTGGGGCCTGCTATTAGGAAGTATAATGGCTTAAAAAAAACTTGTCATCAGCAAAATTTAACGCCACCAGCTTCAGCTCTGCCTTAGCTGACGTCTCCGGGGTTCAGAGGCCTCTCAGGGTCAGGCTCGGCCCAGGTGTCCTGCAGTATCATCCATCCCCTGGAGGACGATGGAAAATGTGTGTGGGAATTTTGCTTGTCACAATGCTTAGAGTTGGGAGTTGGGGGAGAATTTAAATTCCTAATAAATGAATGACAGCCCAAGACAAGGAGGAATTGTTTTGCCCCAAATGTCGATAGCAACCCCATTGAGAACCTCATAATATAACCAACCGAATTGCTTTGGGAGCTTTTTCAACACCCCCCAAACTACCTACACCTTCTCATTTCTCCCTATTTAAATTTTCTTCTTGGGAAAATGCGAGTAGCTGAAAATCCAAAAGCTAGATGATAATCCAGTTAGGTTGGGAGCAGTTTTTATTTATTAATTTTTACTGCAAATAATGAAGTGGAAAATCTTGGTCCTAGGAGTCAGAAATCTGGAGTTTCAGCCCTGTCTCAGCCACTTATCTGTTGTATGATTTTGGGCAAGTCACTCAGTCTGATAAAGCTTGTGGAATGGGATCAATAATACATGTTCCAGAATTATTGAGAAAATAAAATAAATGGAGATAAGTGAAAGTGTAAAGTGGTAGAGTGCTATAATACATAAGGCACTGTTTTGAACAGTTATTATAATTATACAATAACTCACAATTACAAGTATTAATAATAATGCCCAATCATTAATAATCACATAAAAATCACCAATTATTATTATAAATTATTTTCTTATACTTTAAAGTACAATTAATAAGCAGTTATGAAGAAACACTCCTTTGAACCTGATAGCAAGATCTTTGCTTAGACAGGAATCCCCATACCTGCCCCCTATCATTTCCTTTTGTTCAGTGTGTATGTCATAACTGGTAGGCAAGTGAAAAGAGTTAATGGGAGGAGGAGGTGAGAAGGGATGGTTTGGAAGCTGTCAGCTAAACCTGAAGCATCTTCTGTTGTTGTTCTCCACTCAATAAATAGTTACATCCTGTGCAATATCTCTGTAATTAGTTTCTTTTTTTCCATTCTCTCCAGCTATTAGTCCTCGGCACCTCTCACCTTTCCACCATAATAGCCTCCCAACTGGCCTGTCTGCCTTTAGAATCTCCTCACCCAATCTCTCCTACTCTTGAAAACCTTCAGTGGCTCCCCATTGCCTACAACATCTGTGCTCAACTGAGGCATTGGGAGATATCGTTGAATCAAAGTAATTTGTTACTACTAATAATTAGAGAGCAGAAGTCTGTGAATAATTTATTCTCTTTTCGTTTTACTCTTTCAAAACCAATTAGAGCAAGGTTCACTGTATCACTGCTGTCTAGTGTGGGAGAATAAGGGTGGAATCAGAGCTAATGCATGGAAAAATCACGACTAACCCCCGGATATGCCTGCAGATGGTGTCATTCATCATTTATGTTGTGGGAGAAAATAGTTGAGAACCAGTAGCCTGAAGAATAAAATCCACGTTTCTTTGCATATTGTAAAAGGGATCCATGATATGGTCCTTATTTCGTCTTGATCCTTCCCTCCCACCACCTCACCACCCTGACATCCCTACCCCCTGTGCTCTTCCCCAGCCTCACCAGTTGTAGTGACACTTGTTTTCTACCCAGCTTGTGTTCTTTCTTCTTGTGGTGACAGCAGACTGGTTCCCTTTGGGGGAGCTCTGTTCCTCTACTTTCAGCCTGCATGGCTGAACCCACCTCCAGCCTCTCCCAGGCTGGGCCCTGTATCCAATGCCTGGCTGGCAGAAGTACAGGAGGCCTCCAGTGGGTATTGGTTGAGATGGGCAGATGCCTCTAGCTGGGCCAATCAAAACCAACCTGTAATTTGGCAGAAGTTATTGGGGAAGTGGTGCCAAGCTGGTAGCATGTGTGTCTGGCTGCCAGGGACCATGTTGTCACTATGGGGAAAAGCCTACATGAGTATGAAGCTGACACAGAGAGAGGAACACTGAGAGATAGGTGAACACAAAGTCTTGGTGGCATCATTTGAGCTCTCAGATCTACTTGAAGCTAGATAATGCTTGGTTTTATGAGCTGACATGATGTCTGTCTATCTGTCTCTCTTGCTTAAATCAGTTTGAGTTCACTTTCTCTCACCTCAAACCGAGAGTCCTGATCAGTATACTGGACTCCTTACCATTCTCGACCCTGGCATGCCCTTTACCGTGGTGTGGTTTTGCTTCTGGAGTACCCCTCCCCATCTCTGAACCCAGCACATCCTCTGCTTCTGTCCAGGCCCAGGTCAGATATCCCCACTGCCTTTCCATCCTACCTGGGCAGAATGAGTCTCCTCTCCGTGTTCCTATAGCCCAGGGTCACACACATCATTGCACTTTATCTTGTGGTTAGTTACATGTGCCTTGGAATTTCTGACCCCTTACTTAGGAGATACTTAATTTCAGACACTTATTTACACTTATATCCCTAACATTATATGCAGCTTCTGTGAATAGCCAATAAATATTTGTTGAGCTGAATTTAGTAGAAAAGGAGAAATAATAAAAGGGGAAAATACAGAAAGAAAAGAAAAGAGAAAAAGTGCCTTTTGCCCTTTAAAATGTGAGTCTTGGACTTTGGCTGTGGCTAAAGGAAGATGGGAACAACTTGTTGAGTAACAAGTTCGATCTACTTAAGCTCTTTTTCTGGGAACTGTTTGTACCTGACAGCTGCAAAATATATGGTAGCCTCTAGATGGGAGGAATTTAGCATGCCCATGGGGATGGCAAGAAGAGAGGTTGAAGCAATGATTCTAAGTTACGTAAAGTCACGGTCAGTGACACTGTGTCCTGCGTGGCTGAAAAACTCCTACCAGCTGATGGGATATCAATTCCTGGAATGTCTCGGGATTCTTGCCTGTCACCACCTCCTAGTTCAGGCTGTCCCCACTAGACTACTGCAGTCGGCTTCTCACAGGGATCCCTACCTGCCCTCATCCTGTATGTTGCGTCAGAGCAGTCCTGTAGATCAGCTCGACTCCTGTCACATTCTTGCTTACAAACCTTAAGTACCTAAGGTATCTCTTTGAGGTGTCACTTAGGACTTGCTATGGTATGGCCTGAACTTTCTTTCACAGACTCATTTGCCAGTATTCCCATTCTTCCCTGTAGAGTGCCAGCTAAAGTGAACCGTATGCCAGTCCCTACTATTGACCGTGCCCAGCCATTTACTATCTCAGTAATTCTCTTAGGGAGATCTCTCCACCTGGAATATTCAGTTTCCACCTCTGCAAGACCCAAAACTGTCATCCTTTGAGGCCACAGACTAATTCTACCACCTCCCCTTTCCTCACTCTGAACTGCCTTAGACTGTTTTAGTCATTAGAGTTATTTGTATATATATTCTTTATTAGGATGGGCTAGTTGCTGCAACAAACAAGCCTCAAATCTCAGTGGCTTAGCACAGTAAAACTTTATTTCTCACTTGGCCACCATCTTATGCAGCTTGAACATCTCTTCTTTGTTGCCGTTGCCAAGCAGGGACTCAGGAATCTGAGCATCTTCCGTAATGTGGCTTTACCATCTCAGAGGCCTTAGCTTCCGCCCGCCTCTCTAGAGAGCTGGAGAGAAAGAGAGAGGGTGATGGATGACATGCGATGTTGTGGAGGCTAGACTGGGAGTGATGCATGTTATGTCCACCTGTACACCACTGGCCAGAACTGAGTCATATGGTACCAGTCTGAAAGCAAGGATGGCTGGGAAATGCGGTTTGCTTGTGGGGCTTGGAAGAGGAAATGGCGTTGGTGAGCCTCTGGCCAGTCACTTCCACCTCCCTACTGGAGAAGTTTGTCTCACCATTTCTGCACCCTTTGACATTTATGGACAAAATACCCTAATCATACCGGACAGCAGTGACATTGATGCCCTTGAGGACTGTGTATGAGCAGCGCTGTCCACACTGTCTTTTGCTACTTTAATTTCATTTTCTTGCTCCTGAGCAGGGACGAAATAAGTGCCTTCACCTCTATACTTTCCTCTTCTCCTTCTTCTCGTCCTCTTCCTTCTTCTCTCTCTATTTTTCCCCCTTATCATCTAAATATTTTCCTTTGCCTTCTCTTAACCTACTATTCATTCTTACCTGAAACCCAATTGCAAAAGGCCGAAGTGCACACAGCGTCAGGGATGGATATGTGTGTGGTCTTGGGCGGGTCGAAAAGAAGGCAGCCATTTGACTTCCTTCTATTCTTTTTTTGGGAAAGGGGGAGGTGTTAAACTTTTTCTGGGATAATTTTAGATTTACAGAAAAGTTGCAAAGATGATACAGGGTGTCTCCATATATCCCTCATCCAGTTTTCGCTACTGTTAACATCTTACATTTCTGTGGTAATTTTTTCAAAACCAAGAAACTAACATTGGTATGTTGCTATTAACTAAACTCCAAACTTTGTTCAGGTTTTACCAGTTTTTCCACCAATGTCCTTTTTCTGTTCCAGGGTTCCATCCAGGGTACCACATTACATTTGGCTTTCATGTCTCCTTAAGTCTTTTCTGGCCTGTGACAGTTTGACAGTCTTTCTTTGTTTTGGATGACGTTGACAGTTTTGAGGAGTACTGGTCAGATATTGTGTAGAATGTCCCTCAGTTTGGGTTTGTTGGATGTTTTCTTATGATTAGTCTGGGGTTGAGTTCTTGGGAAGAAGACTGCAGAGGTGAAGTTTTCTCCTCATCACAGCATGTCAGGGGGTGCATGACACCCACATAACATCACTCATTATGATAAATTTGATCACTTATTTAAGGTAGTATTTGCCAAATTTCTCCACTGTAAAATTATTTTCCCATTGCTATACTCTCATTCATTGGATACCAGTCACTAAGTCCAGCCCACACTCTAGGAGGATGGGATTAAGCTCTATCTCCTGGAAAGGAGAGTGTCTACTTAATATTATTTGGAGCATCCTAGTCTTTATGCTTCCCCACTTAAATGCTTTCAAAGTCCCTAAAGAGAGTTGTCTCCGTGTAGAGAGAAATCATGGCCTCGAAAGCTATCTCCCTGACAGCTAAATGAAGAGCCTTGCAAATTTCTATTCCTCAGGTAAGAGAGAGTCCATCCTGAGGAATCAAAACAGAGCAAGCAAATGAACCTATTAGCATATAATCACTCTGTGAAGTAGCACACCTTGGAGTGGGCTAATAACCCCGAAATGCTGCTTAATTCACTCACTGCCTCCATTGTTCCTGAATGCACATCCTCACTCTTGGGTGGATGTGGGGAAGTGCCTAGGCTTTTCAAAATTACTCCCAGCCTTTGTGGCAGGCCAAGGTGCTCTGGCGGCTGGTGAGGTAAAAGGGCAGGAGGCTGCATTTTGCTGCTGTCACAGCCACTATCACACCCTAGCGGAGAGCATCAGGCGTGTCTGAGTGGAGCTGGGGAATGTCTTATGGGAGGCGGAGTTTCTGGCTTCGACCTGCTTTCTCAGCTGTCGGGAGAAGTGTGAAGGGAATGCTTTGAAATAAAAATTGAAGTGAATCACAGCTCTAATTGTTTTCCGTTTATAATCATAGCTGGGTGAGATAATCTGGGCGGATTCACTTTTTTCTACACGTGAGAAGATGCAGGTGATGTGAAAGTTAATGCAGCTGAGTGCAGGAACCAGGCCACCTCAACTCTTCTCTGCTAATTCACGTGTTCTTCGGGACATGCAGTTCTGAGATGCAGCAGCTGGAAGAGAAGTATGTGGGTTTTGGCATCAGGTACACCTTAGTTTCAGTCTTGACACTACCATTTATTAGTCAGGCGACCTTTACAGCTTCATCTCTTGAGCCCCAGATTTCTCAGCTGCAAGGTGGAGTTAGTGAAATTTGCTTTGGATGGTTGTTGCAAAGATTCGACAAGATAACACCTTTTGAGTGCCTTCCTCTTACTCAGTAGATGGCAGCTGCATCAGAATGCTTTTGGTGCAAGTAACAGAGAGTCCAACCCAAAGTGGCTAAAAGAATTAAAAGAATATTTATGTTATTTCAGATAAATAGAAGTGTAGTAGTAGGATTAATCCCGGATTGGTTGGTTCAGAGGCTAAATATTGTCATCAAGAGCCCAGGTTTTTTCCATCTTTCTGCTCTGTCATCCTCCGCAGGGTGGGTTAGTCCTCAGACTAGCTTTCCTCACAGTTATGATATGGCTGCTGAAGTTCCAGGCATCACATTCATAGATGAGAAGCTCTAGAGGAAGATGAAGTATCTCTTACAGTGTCTTAAAAGTGATGAACCCATTTTCAAAAGCAGCCCCCCGCTTCCTTCCCCACTTGGCTAGTCTTCATGTCTCATTGACTAGAATTACTTCACAGATTTGTGTCTAAATCATGGGTTGTCATAATTGGCTTAGATCAATCAGGCTCCACTCCTGGGCCACCATAATTGGTTTAGACCAATCAAGATGCACTCCTGAGACAAAGCTTGGTCCAGCCTCCCTGATGCAATGGCCACATTTTTACCTGAAAAACAAGATCTGGATTCTGTTAAGAAGGAGGAGCATTTGAATATGTCAAACCTTTGCAGATTCAGACAACAAGGTTACTGAGTTAATTCATGAGACTGGTCATTGGTCTGATTGATTAAAATGTAGATATCTCTTCCTCCCCTTTAAATTGGTCGTTTGGTTAATTCTTTAATATTGTAGAATCTCTGAGTTTGAAGGAATCTCTCTAAAGCACATCTAAAGAATGATTACTCTTTTCTTGAATTACCACCAGGATAGAGGAGTCTGCCTCTGAAGCATGGCTGAATGGCTTCTGGTGAACCCACCCTGCAGTTACATCTTGTAGTGATTATTTAAATTCAAATTAATTAAAATTAAATTACAAATTTGGTTCTTTAGTTGCACTTGGCATGTTTCAATTTCTCAATAATCATATGTATCTAGGAGCTACTGTATTGGACAGTGCAAATTATGTAACATTTTCATCATTGCAGAAAGTTCTACTTACTGCTCATGATTATCCTCGAGAACCTTTCAATTTTAAAACTCTGAAGAAGTGAGAGACTCAGGACTACTACTCTTTATGTATGGATTTAATAATTTGATGGATAAATTGATTGGTTAAAAAAATAACTAAAAATTATTTATGGGTCAACATTTAGAAGTTCTTACCATAAGTTATTTGTCAGTTGATCTCTATGAACTGAAGTTAATGATTCTCGATGTGCCTACATTTGCAATATGTTTTAATTAGTATTTAGTTTATTTCGTGCCTACTCATTTATGCCCACAAACCTCAACTCTTCGGTACTCTGACCTTATTATTTCCTCTCTTGTCTTGGTTCGCCCTCTACTCTGCATTTCCCAGCTATTAACACTTTCATCATCCAGAAGATAGGGAAAGGAGAACATATTAAATTCAAATAGTGAAAAATTATAGCTTGCCAGTGTCTTGGGTGAAGGTTTGCTGGGAAAACATTGGTTCAAATAAGGAGTTTGGACCATCTGCTGATTTAATTGTCTACAGATATTACTAATAATAGTACCTTCTATTGGAATATTCCTTTCGTGTTTGTTATTCATTTAATCTAACAAACCTGTGAATTGTTGTGTTATCCTAACTTTCAGACAAGAAAAGAAACTAGATTACCGCTATGTAATGTGATGCATTAGTTGGGGTTAATGTTTTTTAATAAGAATCTGGCTCAGTAAAACTCTCACTGAACATATACAGCATGTATTTCAAAACGTTATAAAGCTAGAACTTGAGCTCAGAACTCCTAAGTCAAAATTCAGTGCTATTCTTATTATCCCCGGCTGTCTTTCTTTGTTTTCTTCTATATCTTTGTGCATTTCTCCTTTGCCAGAGATAATTGACAAATGTCCATGCTCAGCTCTCATAGGAAGTTATGAAATACACAATAAATGGACTCAATTCATAAATAATCATGGAAGAGCTTGGGGATCTTGACATAAAAGGTATGCTGAATTATAATTATATAAAGGTATATAAATTAGAATTTTTCTCGACCATCAGAGATGTAAACACTTATGGATTGATGCAAGCCTCTTGTTTGCTATAAATAACCATTTCCTTGTATCCAGTGGGCTGATGTCAGAGAGTGGAGGGTAGGAGTATGAGATGGTGAGTTGAATCGACAGATACATCTCTTTTCCCTAATGTATTCTCTGTTAATATTGTTTCTAGAGAGGAAACACTGTTTCAACTGATGTAGACAAAACTTGAATAATAGGTCGAGTGAATTGCATAACAAATATTGAAGTGGAAAATGATTATTGGCTCTTTTCATTATTTTATCTGATGATGAACAACCTTGGTCACCTCCCCTTCTGCTGCATCTTCAGGGGACAGAGGACATAGAACAGCTGGCAATGAGCTCATTGCTCACTTGGTTGATTATTGAGTTTTAGGGTCTTTATTTAACTGTGATTGCTAATCAGCTCTTTTCCAGGCAGTCTCCACATTGCTTTTTGGTAATGGTGACACCCAAGCAAAGCATATGACAGGGATTAATTTGATTGTGTTGTCCAGAAAATGGAGCATGGGCTCAAAGGGTGCTGCAATTGCACAGCCCTTGAAGAATCAAGTGATGCTGACGATTTTCCTAATGGAGAGTGAAGATGGAAAGTGCTGGGGCTGGAGGTGGATCCTACTCTATTTTTAGATTGCTGTGGATTGCTTGCTATGCATCTTTGCTTGCAGCATGAAAGCTGGTTTCTTGAAGCAAACTTCCCTCCACAGTGCATATGATGTTTAGTATTTTGTAGGCTCTTTATTGAACCAGACCCTTACTGTATAAAAACATCATAATATTCTTATGCCCCATCCTCGATTACTATATACAGGACTAAAATGAATGAATGAATGAATGAATGAATGGATACATGACTCTGGGAGTAAGGGGGAACTGCTTAAAGAAAATGCAATCCTTTATAAATGCTAGATTTAAAAAGAAAGGCTTCTGGGTATAATTGTTTCCTTCTTTTCTGTTAAGGACTGCCAAATAAACAACACTAAACTACTTTTAATCAAACAAGTGAACTCTGCATGTCTTTTCACACGCAGGCAATTTTTTGGAAAAAGAGGAAACATTTTAGATTCTGTTAGGCCCAGAGACTTCCTCTGTTTAATTACAATGCGGCAGAGATTTTTTTTTTTATTGAGATACAGTTGATATATAACATAATATTAATTTCAGATGTACAACATAATGATTCGATATTTTTATATATTGCAAATGATGCAGTATACATTTATCTTGGGAGCAGAGCTGATCTAAACCTACCTCAAAATGGATCAGCATTTCAGCAACTTTGGCCTTGCTGTTATTGCTACATGCTTGTTTTAGCTCCTCTCTCTTTGTAACTAAATGTGCATTTTTATCAGATACAGTCCATTAATAAGATATAAAATCCAAGGGAAGAGTAACATTCAGCCATTTTGAACCAATTTATTCTTTCAACAAATATTTATTGAGCATTTGCTATGTGCTAGACACTTCTGGGCACAGGACAAGCAAAAATGGATGAATGAATTAGGGTAAAGTTACTGGGGTTGGTCATAGAGGGCTATTTTTCAAAATATCCCTTGAAAAGTCACACTTCTCACCATCACTGCCCCAAGAGATTTTTCAAAGTTTTATTTCCCAACAACCAACAAGACTCACTATGCGAGGAGTTCTGGTAATGCAGTTTTCTCCGTTGGATTACATTTCCCTTGATGTTTTAGTGTTCCTTCTAGATTGGCATGTTGGGAAGCAATACCCAAGACCCTTAATCCACTGTGAACTCTTTTTTGAAGACTTAGATCTCTGTATTGGGGTCACTGAGATTCCTCTGAATGGTTTTACTTAGGAGCAGGGCATAATAGGTTTTGCAATTTAGAAAGTTCTCTGTCATCAGAGTGAAGAATGGAAGTCCTTGCCTTTCTTCTTTGCCTTTCTCTCTCAACGTCTTCCTATTATACTGTTTTCTCTACCCCTTCACTGGGACTGCTCTTATCTAGGTTTCCTCTGATTCTCATGTTGCCACATCTGATTGCCACTTCTTTGCCTTCATCTCACTTGATCCATGCTACTACGTGGTACATGGTTAACCATTTCCTTCTTCTTAAAACACTTTTTCTCTGGCTGGGTGATCACCACATTCTCCTGTTTTGTTTTATTTTTTAAAAAATACTTCATTGGCCCTTTTTTTCTCAGTCTCCTTTCCTGACTCTTCATCCTCTACTTGACCGCTCCAATTTCAGGATCCTACGGTTTAGGGCTTCAGTTTCTTCTCTATCCTTACCTTAGGTGATTTTATCTGTCCCAGGTCTTTATCTTTTGTTTTGATACTCATATTATGATGTGCCTAGGTGTGATTTTCTTGAATGTCCTCTTCCTGAATCTGCAAATTTCTGTCTTTTACCAAATTTTGGAAGTTTTGGTCATCCTTTTTTAATAACTTTTTCTGGCCTAATTTCTTTCTCTTCTCCTTCTGGGAGTCCAACTTCCTTTATGGTAGACCTTTTGAAATTTTCCACAAGTGCCTGAGGCTCTTTTAATTTTTTTCAATATTTTTCCTCTGTTCTTCAGATTAGATGATTTTTATGAAATCTATCTTAGAATGTACTGAATCTTTCTCTTGTTATCTTATTTATGAGGTGAAATACATCCAGGGACTTTTTAATTTCAGATACAGTATTCTTCAATTATAAATTTCCATTTGGTTCTTTTTTATATTTTCTATTTATTGGCTGAAATTCCCTATCTTTTCATTCATTATGAGCATGTTTTCTTTTACTTCAATGAGAATGATTATAATAGCTGCTTTCAAGTCCTTAGCTGGTAATTCCAACATTTATCTTAAAGTTGGCTTGTTGAGAATGAGTTACATTTTCCTGACTCTTCATGTATATACTGGACATTGTGAGTGTTATGTTGTGGAAACTCTAGATTTTGTTATATTGCCCCACAGAGTGTTGATGTTTTTGATTTAGGAGGCTATTAAACTTGATTTACAGTTTAATTCTAAACTGTCATGCCTGTGTGGCTTAGATCTCATTTCAGTTCTTTTAAATCTTCGTTGCAAGGTAAGGGGTCAGCCAGACATTTGTGCTAAATTTATATACTGAATTTGGGTTCTCCCTTACTCTCTGGTAGGACTGGATACCCCAGGCTCCTTCCCTGGTTCCTTCAGCCTGAAAGATGTCAGGCTTTCTATTGGTGTTTAAACTCTTCCCTCTCCCACCGCTATGACATTCCTCAGAGTGAAGCTGCAAAAAAGGGGAAATTCATAATTATCATTTGCCTCCAGTTTCAACTTCCTCCAAAATCTCCCTGCCTTTGTTTAGTCTTCAGAGCCTTCAAGTAGTTGCTTTGTAAATTTTATGGCTGTTTTTTCTTTCCTAAGGATGCATTTGTTAGGTGTGCACTCCCCCATGTCAGAAGCAGATGTGGCCCATATGTTCAAATGTTGTTTATACACCCATGACTGCCAAATTTATATGTTTGTTTTGCCCATTCCACCCCTACCCTCAACTCTGACCTCTGAGCTCCAGACTCAATTGTTCAACTTCTTATTTAATATTACTACTGGATGTCTAATAAAAATCTCAAATTTGATGTATTCAAAGCAGAATTTATAATTTTTCCCCCAACTCTTATTTTCCTTACTATTCCCCATCTTAGTAAATGACACATTATCCACTCCACTTTTTAAAATAAAAAATAAAAAAACCCAGGAGTTATTCTTGATTTTGTTTTCTCATATATCCCACATCTAGCCTAACACCAAATTTTCATTAGTCCCACTTCCAAAACATTCCTTAAATTTGCTCTTCTTTTCACCCTACTGTAAGCCACTCCCATTTTCATCTGGATTATTACATTAGCTTCCTAACTAGACTGGTCTCCTTGATTCTATTTTTGCCCCCTACACTTTATTTTCTGAGTTGCAATTAAACTCATGTTTTTAAAGTCAAAAACATTTTATGTCACTTTCCTGCTTAAAACCTTCCAATGGCTTCCCATCCCACTCTTCTCCATGGTCTAGGAGGCTTCCCATGGTTTGGCTCCTGTGTGTCTTTTCCACCCCACTGGGTTCCCCTCTTCTACTTGCTCACTAGATTTCAGCTCTGCTGGATTTATTACTGGGCTTCAACTCTACCAAGCTTCTTTCTGTCCAAAGCCTTAAATTTACTATTTCCTCTGCCTGAAGTACGTTCATCCAGGCCATGATCTACTGGTTCCTTCTTGTCTTTCATCGCTTTGCTCAATGTCATGTCCTGAGACAGGCCTTCCCTACCCACTCAAACTAAGCCAGGCTCTCAGTCATTTTCTATTACATTATCTCCCTGTTTTCCTTGATTGTAAATTATTATTATTATCAGTAGTATTACTATTATTACTATTCCTATTACTGTTATTATTATCTTACTGATTTGTCTGTCTCCCCCTACTATAAACTCCATGAAGTTAGGGTCCATTTCTGTCTTGTTCACTGCTGTCTCTCCACTGTCTAGAACAATGCCTGGCAGTGCTAAATAAAGAATTGTTGAATGGATGAAGGAAAGAACGTGAAGCCATTTGGAAGGCAATGTCTATGTCTGGAGTGAGGCAAGGAGAAGCTGAACTAGGGCAGTGGCAATCGGGAGGAAGAGAACGTAGACTCAGAAGGATATCTTATCATGAATCATATTATCAGGTGATTGAAATTCAATACAAATAAACTATCCTGGGGCAGGGAGTGAATGAATTAAGCCTAACAGGCCTCATTGACTCTAATGAGATGGCTTCACTGGGGCTTCTAAGGGTCACTAATTCATTAATGGGAACTCAAGTCTCAGCTCTGATGTCCAAGTGACCAAGCATTTGCTTCCTTCTAAGCATCTGAAGATTTAAAATTTTCAATTCATTCATCCAATGAACTAAGCAAGCAACCAACCAACCAGTTATTACCCTCACTGAGAACCTACCATGAACTTGGGCCTGGGCTAGACCCTGGAGATTAGGTATAATCTAGATTAGATGTGATTAGGTATAGACCTTATGTTGTCAGACTAGTAAAGTCAGGCCTTAAAAAAAAATCAGTGCTGTCCAGCATGAGGAAATGCTTGAATAGGGGTATGTGCCAGGAGCTCTCACTCTGAGAATGAGTGTAAAAGGTTCGGGGAGCATTTTGAAAGGAAATGCTTGAGTTGTGACATTTGAAGGATGAATAAATGCTCCTCAGACATCAAGGGAAAGGCTTATGTGCAGATTCATGTAGAGAAACCATCAAGAGGTCCATAACCTGTGGGAAAATCCCAGCACTCTTTACGGTGGAATGTGGCAGTCTTGATGCACTTAGATTTATTCTGTCCTCCTCAACTTGAAAAGACTAAGAATGTGAAACAGGGCTTAGAACACAAAATGCCCAACAAAAGTTAGTGATTATAATGGCACTTATTACCATGATTAGCATAAAGGGAACTGGGCAGAGCAGGAGCTCAGGAGATGCTCTTATACTTCTTGTCATCACTTGCCCAGTTGGGAGGTAATAAGAGGAGAGAGGCTGTTGTTTTTCCAGGGCTTTGCTTTTCTCCTTTTCCTCAATATGAGGTACACGGTGATGCTATTTAAGTACTTCGTTATCTCCTGCACCAGAGCTGGTAGAGGTGCAAGGGAATCTGCTTTCCTGCTGGGTAGATTGTGAATGCTGCAACGACAGGAGAGGTTTGGCCAAAAGCAGTTAGGGAAGTAAAGGACTGTGCAGATCCTTTTGCACTTGAGGGACAAGGGGTCTAATGAGACAAATTCATTACGCTAAAGTTACACATATGAACAATGGCCATTCTAGGACAGTAGTACTTGAGCATCCTAACTCCTACTCTGGGACTTTTTCCAGAATAGCACAGGAAAAGGAGGGAGCGAGGAAGGAGGGAAGAGAGGGGGAGGAAAAACGGGAGAAGAGGAAGAAACCCTTAATTAATATTCATATCTTGACCAAGTTTATAATGTATTTTCCTTGTCTTAGTTACCTTCTATATTTTGTAATGGAGAAATGTTAGTTCCCACTTCTTCCAGGAAAAAAAAATCTATGGTGTTTTTCCCTCAGAGGGTGGGTAGATCGCTTCTGTGATGACAGAGAGAAAGAGTTGTTTTGAATGTGAAAGAGACAGTGTTCCTGTTGGCTCTACCTTTCCTATTTGCATATATTGGCACTATTTTATGAAAATAAAAACAGACAACCATCAGAAAGAAAATCTATATTATGGGAAACACTAATCTGAATAAGCACTTAGCTTGGTTTTTGGACTCGTGTGTTGGAACTGTGCTTCTGTTATTGCGTGAGGTATGTTGTTTCCAGGTGACAGTGAAGAAAAAGCTTGGAAGCTCAGAATCACAACTTTATAATTCTCTAACTTTGTAAGGTACTGTATAAAGGAACTTGAGGCCTAATTATATTGGAACAGTGTGTGCTCTATTTTAATCCTGAGCTGAGATAACAGAGTCATCGGTAAGATTATTTCTTTTAAATCAAAAGAAGAAGAAAAAATAAGCCCATTAAAACAATTTAGGGTCTTTGAATGAAAGCAATAAAGAAGTTAAACTATTACAAGACTATTTTTGTATTACTTCAAGTTAATGGGGAGTGACTCAAGGAAGTAAATGCAAAAAGTTTTGAATCTGAGGAAAACTAGTTAATAGAAGGCAATTGAGAAAACAAGAGTGAGTTCATTGGCCTTGTTTTTTCTTCGGATAAATCACTGCCATTGTAACACCTTGATAAAGAGAAACTTGAGAGCTATTATATTTTAAGAAATTAAAAATAATTTTTTTTCCTGTTACAAAAGTATTATGTTACATGTTCATTAATATATTGAATTTGGTAAGCAAATAATATATTGAAATTAGTATAAAAGTAAACAGAGAGGAAAAATTTAAAAATGTAATTCCAATACCCAAATATAACCATTGTAACATCTTTTATATCCTTTTACTATTTGTGTATGTGTTTCTCAAAAACAATTTTATGATTTGAAATTATAATTATATCTAATTTAAATTATAATTATAAAGCAAATTATAATCTGCTCTTGGCATGAACACTCTGTCAGGAACATCCTTCTATGTCAGTAGATGTGCATCTTCAGTGCCATGGTCTCAGCCATTCTTTTACTCCAGCACAACTGAGGAATTAAACACAGTCTTGATAGTGGTATTCTATGTCACTTCTTTTTTTTAATGGTCAAGGAGATAGGGCAGAGAGGAGGGAGGAAAGATGGTCAGTTTATGTCACAAAAAATCCATGTGACAGATACTGATCTGCAACATCACTTTTAATGACTATATAAATTATAGTGTTTTAAAAACAAATTTCCAATTGTTAGCTATTTAGGTTGTTTCTCATTTTTAACCAGAATGTGTAATATTGTGCTAAACTTTTTAATATCAGGCTTCCCCCCCCACATCTGATTATTTCCTTATAATAAATTTCTAGGTGTAGAATTACTCTATCAAAGAGCTTTTCCTGCACTAGCAGTACATTGATTTTAGGCCATTGCCAAATTGTTCCCAGAAGTGTCATACCAGTTGACGCTATTGCCAGTAGTTTATGAGATTGTCCATGTTCTACCAGTTAGGCCAAGAGTGTTTAAAAAAATTGCTGCCAATTTGATGGGATAGAAATATTATCATCGTTTCATTTACACTTTAAAACTGAATAATGAAGTTAAACATTGTTATAATCTTACAGACCATTTGAATTTCTTCTTTTTATGTGTCGCTTGATAATATATATTTATTTTATTGAATTCTAAAAATTGTGACATTACTTCATTTGTAGGTCATACTTGTTACAATTTCTTCCTCATATGTTTGCTTTTAATTTTATGTTGTGTGTTGACACATAGGAATTCTTACAAAGTCAAATTTCTCAATCCTTTGTTTTTCATGCTTAGAAAAATAAATTTTCTACTTCCGTGTCATATAAACAGTTCCTTAAGCTGTAATTTAGCATTCGTATGGCTCTATTTTTTTCCATTTATATCTTTAATACACTGATGTTTATTCTGGTGTCTTGCATAAGATAGGCACTAATTTTTTACTGGATTGCTCTATACCTAACACAATGTCAGCTCTTAAAATTCTATTTCCACCAATGTTAAATGCCACCTTTTCATATGCTAAATTCAGAAGTTTACTTCAGTTCTTTCTTAACTTCCAGTTCT
The DNA here is from genome assembly GCF_021613505.1 of Equus quagga. Classification (NCBI taxonomy): domain Eukaryota; kingdom Metazoa; phylum Chordata; class Mammalia; order Perissodactyla; family Equidae; genus Equus; species Equus quagga. The sequence goes on along the minus strand of NC_060274.1, from coordinate 87,280,608 downwards.
AATACATTAGTCTGCGTTATTTTTCCTGCATTAGCATCACATTGTTCTATTTACTGTAACTTTATAAAATATCTATTAGTATCAGGTTGGGTAAGTTTCCCTTCATTGCTGTTCTTTTATTTTTCTCAGAAACATCTTAATCAATGTATACTTTTAATCTTCCAGGAAAAATTTGGAGTATCATTGACATATTGACAAATATCCCATTGAAAGGACATTAAAAGTATAGATTATTTGGGGGATATTTTACATCTTTACAATATTGTGTCTTTCAATACAGGAATTGGTGTGCTCTCTACTTATTTTAGTCTGCTTTTATATTCTTCAAGAGGGTTTTATCAATTTTTTGTTATGGTTCTTGTTATGCTTATTTCTAGATATTTTGTATTTATTATTGCTATTAGGAGACCCCACCTTCCACATTATGTCATCTTGCTTATTGTTGGTATATGGGAAAGTTATTATTTTTTATAATGTATTTTGTTATTTTTCTTTCTGAGCTCTTATTGGTTCTCTTTTGAGTTTTCATGGTAGATAATCATAGTGTTACCAGACAAAGGTCCCAATCTGCTTGCCTCGAGACTACAGGCAATCATGAAGATGCAAGATGGTAGCAGAGAAAGGACATTTTATTACAGCTTGCTAGCAAGGGGGAAGATGGCTGACTAATGTTCGAAAGAACCATCTTAGGGGGGCACAGAATCTTGAAGCAGTTATACAGGCCAGTGGGTTATAGGGGAGGGGGTTAGGAATGTTGACCCTTTGGTGTTACAGACTGAGATTTGTTACACCAGATCTTTCAGTTTTCATTGATGATGGCTATCAGCATAGACTCTCTGTTCAGGGGTCATCACATTCCTAAGGAACTCAAAATAACGAAGTTATTGTTTTATCATAGCTGGGAGGTACATGCACAAACAGGGGCCCTACAAGCTACAGAGCAGGTGGATCTCCTGGAGGGCACATATCCAGCTGGGTTAGTTAGTCAGAGGTTGTTCAAAGGTACCATATGGTTTCTTTTCTACAATATAGTTTCTTTTCTGCAATATGGCTTCCTTTATGTCAACCTTGTGTTGAGCCAGTATCAATTGCATTTGAAGATCAACCCAGAGATGTTTTCTTCTATTCTCGTTGATTATTACTCTTGTTTCGTTGGTTCTACTCTTTCTTAGGAGCTCCTATTATTCTAAAGTACTCTCTCAGTGTTTTTCTTTGCATTTTGAAGAGCTCTTACATTGGTCTTCCACGTTAATCTCTATATTAATTAGGGTTCACCAAAGATACAGAACCAATAGGATGTGTGTGTAGATAAAAATAGATTTATTATAAGAAATTGGTTCACATTATTATGGAGGCTGAGTCCCAAGATCTTCAGTTGGCATACTGATCACCCCAGAAAGTCAATGGTGTAGTTCCAGTCCAAATGTAGGCAGGCTTGAGACCCAGAGAGGGCAGTTTGAGTCCCAAGACAGGAAAGAACCAATGTCCCAGCTCAAGGCAGCCAGGCAGGAGTTGTTCTCTCTTGCTCATGAGAGGGTCACTTTTAGGCTGTTGTGGAAACTGGAGCATTTCCCATTAAGCTGTTGCTTTTCTGAGACCCCTCTGGCAGCTCCGAGTAGAAGACTTAAATGAGGCAAGCTTAAGTTGTATTTAAGATTTTGGATTAAGCTGGGCCTTTTCAATGTCATTCTGCATGGTTCCAGCTGGCAGTTTTGGCTTAGTAGCTTGAGCGTTTGCAGTCTCCCTTTATTTCTTTCAGTTCCCTGGGAATCCTCTTGAGCTTTTTGTAGACTTGGAATTTTGGTATAAACAGAGGATGTCCAAGTATATCCATGATCAATGTGAAAGGCAGGGATTCAGTGGGGGAGGGAGAGAGGAGAAAATAAAAACTCACTTTCAGCTTGCCGTTGAAGCTGGGGCCTTTCAGCTTGCCAGTCTCCATGTCTTGAATACCCTCTCACACATTAGCTGGCATTTAGTACTACTCCCCGTCCTGGAGGAGTCTGTCTAGAAGGAGTTCTGGGCAGGATCAGAAGTCAGCCATATTACCATAGTATCACAAATAACATAGAGCAACTGCAAAATGCTTTGACCTAGAGGTACGAATAATTTCATGTTTTATTTTTATGTTTTTAAATGAAATCAAACCTGGCTTTAGGCTCACTAGCTATGGTTGGGGAAGAATTCTAATGTTCATTTTTATTGGGGCTCTCTTTATTCTCTACTTTATCATGCAAGGACCTCAGAAATTATGTGTGTCTTGGGAAATGGAGGAAGGACCTGACCTTAAGTCCATGGTGGTCACCATGATTGGTGGCCTTCCACCTGTTCCTAGTCTCCAGTTGAGACTTGGGTCTTTGTATCTATGGTCATGCACATAGGATTGCTCCCCGCTGATTGCAGGCTTGACCATGGTGATGCTCTGCAACCCTCCCCTCCTCTCCCTCCTCCCTACTATTTACTTCCCAAAACATATTCACATGACTTCCCAGGCTCTGGGAATCCAACCCTTAGAGAAGGGACAAGTCTTCCTCCTATTGCATCAGTGTTCATCCTGTCCTTTCCTTGAACAGTCTCTCCTAAAGTAATGTCTTGTTAACTCTTTCCTGAGGGTAACAGAAACCAGCCCTCAAGAATGCAGAGCCCAGCTCCCTCTTGAGAGGAGAAGGAGAGTATAGCTTTATTTTTTTTGTCTAACAAGTTCAAAACAGTATCTTGCCCGCCAAATTAAAAGCATGGTATCAATTTAATTTCCCAATAACTCACTATATTCCTGAATTTCCTTAGGCATTTAGAGGAAATAGGTGAGCAGTGGATTTTGAACATTCTTAACCACAACCTACCATAAGAAATATAGCCTCTAGCGAGACCAATCAAGAAAATGAGAAGACAAATGACCAGTATTAGGAATGTAAGAGGAGGCATCACTATAGATCCTAGTACACACATGCGTATATGTATCATGTGTGTACCCGCATATGTGGCAAACTCACCAACTGTTATAATAAGTTTGAAAGACTTGAAGACACAAAGAGGTAAGAGTCCTATACTGGAATTAGAAGGCTTAGATTCCAGTTGGAGCTCCAATAATAATTTTGAGCAAACCTCTCAATTACTATGGGCCTGAGTTTTATCATCTATAAAAGAGTATAATAAACCTGCACCCATAGGCCCTGAGGCCCAAAAGGAATCATGTATCTAGAATCACCATACAGACTATAAAGTTCTATTTACATGTGAGATAGTTTTCTTACAGTTATTATTACTATTAGTGGAGTTTGGTCAAATAGTTTGGAAAGCCTAGCCTGCCAACCTATTTGAGATCAATACTTTTCTCTTGACCTTTAAAAGAAACTCTCCCTGAGGCGTTGGCTAGAAAAAGAAGTTGATCCTGTCAAGAGAGGATGTTTTCCCTCTGATGGGCTTCCATCTGCATACCAACTGAAGATTTTGATGTCTAAATGTTGCATCTGCATGCTCCCAGGAGCAGAAAAGCAGAGATTTTCACTTGCATAGTTGCGTAATAACTTGCAAATAAAAATGCTTTTTGCCATATGGCCCAGGAAATCACAGTGGGATGAGGAGTGTTAGCACTCCGTTTTGATGTTTAGTTTACTGCCATAAAATGGGCTATAGGGTGCTGTTAATGAACTTGTCAAGAGATGTGACTGAAGCTCTGGGAAGAAATAACTGTGTGGTTACAAGGGGCACAAGTATTATAATTCTATAGTTTTGTGGTTCAAATCAATAGCAAAAGATGGCACAAATCACCGAATAGGGAGTGTGGACTGAAAGGGCTTCCAGACCGACCTCTCTTCTGGCTTCCTCTCACTCTCTAGCTCACTGCTCCCTCAGCTCCCAGCTTTCCAAGGTTACTGCACCTTCTGCGTTTCCAACAACTCATCATCCCTCTCACCCCAGGTGGTGGAATCAGGAGAAGAAAGTACAGGTGGAAGAAAAATTCTGGCACCTTCTCTTTTGCTGTTTTACATATGTATGTGCCTATTATGAGCAGCCCCCCTGCCATTTGGGGAGGTCATGAAGGTGTTTACTTGGAATAAATCTGACAAACCCCTGCCTGCTTCTTGGTTATTATGATGCATCAGCTTTAATCAGAAGCAGCAAGGACACGCTCCTCCCATCCCCTGAGAATAGCAGGTGTATTATCTTAGGGGGTTTGCACATTAGGAGTGTCCTTTGGCAATGAGGTAGGTACAGCTCTGTGCTAGGAGGAAGAGAAGTGAGTCAAATCTTCCATAAACTGAGTGGCAAATGAGCGCCCCATAGCAGACCTTGGTGCAGAAATATAAGGGGGACTGTGTTGATTAAGGTGATGCTATCAAAACACCACCTGAAGTTTCAAAGCGCTGTATAGTTCCATCCCAGGGAAATGCCACATTTAAAGACATAACTTTCTTGACTCAGACTTCTTTAATGTTCTAGGGATTTTTAAGGGCATGATTTAAGGAAACTCTTTTTAAAAAGTCCCTCATTCTCTCTCTTTTTAACACCCTCATCTCCTGAGATTTTCTCACACTTCTACTTGAGTAGCCCTCCCTCATTCATGCCATTTTGTCCCCACCATTTTTGTCTCTTAGTCATGCGCAGCTTTGCATGATGGGCTGTTGACAAATTGCATCTTTCTACTGTGCAAAGCCTTTTGGGAGGTGTAGTTCTTCCCTCTGGTGGCTGTTCTTTTCAGAATCTGCCCTTGTAGCTTCCATCCTTTCTCTCCTCAGAGAGCTGGGGACAAGGAAGAAGCTAAAAGGGCAAAGGAATTGGGGCAATATGGGAAAGTCTCCTACATTTATAACTGTATCTTATAATGATTAAATTATCACAGTGTTTTTGATCGGCCATTTGGCAGATTGCCCAGACTGGTTGGCCTTTTTCCCTTATCTTTCCTCATTAGGACTACTTAGCCTCACAAAGTTTAGAAATTAAAAGATGCAGTGAGCTCAACGTCACAAATAGTGGTTGTGATTTTTCTTAGAAATTGTACTTCAAAGACAACTACTGGCCAATCTCATTTCTGAATATAGATGCAAAAATTCTAAAAACATTATCAAATCAAATCTAACAGTCTCACAACCAAGTGAAGTCTATGCTAGAAATGCAAGGATAGTTCAGTACTAGAAATTCATTACATTACTAGATAAGTTGATTTAAAAAGGCAATATCCACTTCTTTCCCTTTTTCCCCCTAAATTATTTTATTTTACTGTGGTAAAAACTCTTAACATGAGGTCTACACTGTTAACAGATTTTTAAGTGGAAGTTTGCAATATCCATTACGAAGCAAATCTCTTAGAAAGGTAGAAATAAAAGGACAATTATTTTTAGAACACAAAGTATAGTGATGGGGGGGATTTTCACCTTGGAAAAATGTATTATGAAGCTATAATGATTAAAACGCTGTGTACAGACTCAAGTATAGACAAACAGAGATGAAGAAAACAGAGCAAAAAGTCCAGAAATGAACCCAAGTATATATGAGTTTTATAAGTAGTGAAGAAGGTTTTTTAATTGTTGGGTAAAAGATGGCCAATTCAATAAAATCTGTTGGGACTGTTGGGAAAACATTTGTTAATAACTAAGTCCGACCACTTATGTCATTCATACAATAAGCTTTGAAGATTTTATTTTTCTTTTTTCTCTCCAAAGCCCCCTAGTACGTAGTTGTATATTTTTAGTTGTGGGTCCTCCTAGTTGTGGCATGTGGGACGCCACCCCAGCATGGCTTGAGGAGCAGTGCCATGTCCACCCCCAGGATCCGAACTGGCGAAACCCTGGGCCATGGAAGCCGAGCGTGCAAACTCAACCACTCGGCCACGGGGCCGGCCCCCATACAATGAGCTTTAGAAGGAAAAAAATGGAAAAATAGGAAGAGGAAGGAAGAAGATGAAGAAGTATGAGAAGGAGGAGGAGGAAAATGACCTAAGGAAGTGGAAGAAAGCATAGAAAAGACATCATTTTGGAGGTGAGGAAGGCTGTGTGAGCAGCCTGAGGTGATAACCTAAAATTGTGAGACAACCCATGAGAAGACTTGTACCCTCCTTGAGGGAGAGACATATTCTCTTCAATACAGAGAATCCTTTCTGATTCCCAGGGTGTTTAGAAAGTTTAGGTTTCTGATGACCCATCTTTTGGGAACAGAAGATTATGGTTTCTTGACTGAACGGTAATATTATAGCCATGAATGAGTTCAAGCAATATTGGGTGAAGATACCAAAATGAGGTTGGGAGAACATCAAGGCAAACCAGCCTTATTTATTTTCCATCAGTATTTTCCTGTAAAGTGGGCAGGCAGATAACTTACAGGGATTTGTTACTGAATCCTGTTTTGTCTGCCCTTCTTCTGACTCTTCTGCCATTCGTGTGCTGACCCATAAACGTTAGCTTCTAGCTCCCACAGAGTGGTGGTGCACCTCCCCCATTCCCAAGCTGTTCTTGTCCTCATCCTGTCTCCTTAACTCTAAACTTTTTTCCTGCGGTTCTGGCTGCTGCCTGACTGTGATCCAGAGGTCTCTCGGTCTTGGTTTCCCCAACGAACTTTGACTTGGTGGGCTTGTGGCTCCCAACACTTCTGTGCCCCAGAAGAACCCAACTCCCAACTGTGGCTCCACAATCTCAGGCTAATTGGTTGTGACCAAGCATCCTTGCCTGCTGCCTCACTCCACCTCTACTCCCTGCAACATTTCCTATGATGGGGGAAGGGTTCCAACAAGTTTAATGTAACCAACACCTCATACCTCACAGAATTTTGAGTCTTTAAAATGCTATGAATGTGGTGATAATCTTTAGAAGATTTCAGGATCTATAACAAATCTACTATCTTTGGTGTCTCAGAAATATCCTTATCATTACTTCATACCTGCCCTCCTGCTCCAAGCTCAAAAATCTAGGGACTTTGAACTAGTGATATATAATTTTTGTACTTTCTGATTTCATTCGCCTTCAATTCTTCTGACTTTTAAGAGATTTTGTCCTTTTGAGCCTGATTCAGAGAGTGCTCTTGAGTTTGCTGTGGGACAGAGAAGGATGGGAACAGCCCCTCGCTCTCAGAGATCTTGTTTTGCCATCTGGTTGCAAACCCTTTTTCCTGCTGTGGTGTGTGTGAAAGGCCTCACTACGAATTTAATTTGCCTCAGTCCACTGCCTCCCCTCACATCTCCCAACAGCACCCTCCAGCTTTGTTCACTTAATGAAATACATTTGATTAAGATGGTTTATTTCTAGCAAATGTGTAGTTGTGCTTGGAGCCGCTCTGGAGTTTTTGAAATTTCTCTGGGGAGTTTAAGGAGATGTTTAGTTTCTTCTGAGGCAGTGAAAGTCATCTTCTTGTAAGCTCAGTTGTTACTTTCCCCACCTGTTTCTGAGATCTAAAATGCAGTTGTTCAGAAAATATCACCCATGTGTGGGGTTTAATCAGATGGCAGTCTCTGAAAGGCTGCTGGGTTAGTGGCAGCAGCACCATCTTGAGGGACGATGGTTCATTGGCACCGTCATTATGATGGTGTATAAATTGAGGTTAGTCTGTCACTTTAAATTAGGCAGAGAGAGAGAGAGAAAGAGTTGGAGGGAAAGAGGTGATGACATAAACGGCCAGGGGAGTGGCACTTGGTGGGACAAATGTGGAGCTACAGTCTTTTTTTGGTCAATCAAAGGAAAGACCCATTCTTCTTTAATTGTCATGGGTTCTTCGTGCCACGCAGCCAGACTGTAATGAAAATAATGCTGATATATGTATCTCACCATGTGCTAGACCCTGTCCTAAGTTCTTGATAATAGATATCATTTAGTGGAAAGTTCATGGGGTTTGAAGACAGACACACCTAATCTATCACTTGTATATTGTAATCCTGGGTGAGTGGCTTTTCTAAACCTCAGTTTCTTCATCTATAACCTTACTTTGAAGGGTGGTAAAAGAACCTGCTGTAACACTGGCCCATGACAGGCCCTCCCTGGCAGTTTTCTTTCATGATCCTTCATTGATTCCTCTTGGCCTGGGTATGGCATACCTCATCTCAGCTCCAAACATGTCCTCATCTTGCTCCTGTAAAATATACTTCCCCTCCCTTGTGCATGATCTAAACCTGTCACTCTCGTTTCAAGTAATGGCTTAGCAATTCTGTTTGGTTGCCCCTCTGTCTTGTGCACATTCATGTGTCCATTTTGAAATGCAAAGCCCTGCGAGGGGAGTGGTCAGCTCTCTGCCACTCCCCCTCTGCAGGACCAGGCTGTGGCCAGGCGGAGTTAAATAGAAAATGAATACGCTTTGACGACTATCTCAGTGCTTTATGGAGATAGCAGATGAGAATACGTGCACACTTCCCCAGCCAGAATCGGCTTTCCATTGGTTGCCTCAAGAAAGCTAATGCACACACGTGTATGAGTGTATGGGAGGAACATGTGTGCCCATGGTGGTGAGTTTGCATGCTTGGTATTCAGGTGTTTATTTAGAATGTTGGCATGTGCAAGGCACTGTTCTAGGTGCTGGGCATACAGCAGTGAACAAAATAGATGAAAGTCCCTGATTGTATTTAGCTCACATTCTATAGCTAGTGGTAAATAAGTAAAACATAGAGTGTGTCACATGGAGACAGGGCTATGGGGAAAAAGTCACACAGGGAAAGAGGATAGGTGGGGAATGGGGTAAAATTTCACTTAAGGCCCCCCTGAGAAGGTGAGTTTGAGCAGAGACCTGAAAGAGGTGAGGGAGTGAATCGTGCAGAGCTGTGCGAGAGGATTTCAGACCCAGAGAAGGGCAAGTACAAAGGTCTGAGGAGGGAGTTGGGTGAGGAACATCCAGGAGGGCGGTGGGCTGGAGCAGAGCAGGGTGGGGGTGGGAATGGGAGGTGGGGGAGGAGTGGTGGGTATCCGTGAGGCCAGAGTAGGGCAGGACCTTGTGGGTCCTTGTAAGGACATTGGCTTCTACTCAGTGAGGGTTGCGAGCTCCTGGATGATTTTGAGCAGAAGAGCAATATGATTTAACTTACATTTCAGAGGATCACTTTGACCCCTCTTCTGAGGAAAGACTGAGCAGGGATGAAGGCAGAAGCAGGGAGACTGTTGGGAGCCATCGCTAGAGTCAGGGTGGGAGATGCTGTGGTAGAACCAGTAGAGGTGTGAGAAGTGGTCAAATTCTGGATATATTTCCAAGGTAGAACTAGCAAGATCTGTGGACGTGCAGGGAGAGAAAGGGAGAACGGGAAGTAGAGATAGCTACCTGTTGCTCTCGAAGGCAGAACTGGGGACAAAGGATGTTACAGAGGAGCTGGTTTCAGCTTAGGAATTAAAGAAGCAACAACCCAAACTAACACTCAAAGCTGTCCAGTGAAGAAATGGGCAGCCCCTCATCGGTGAAGTGCCTGTGCCTGGGAGAGTCTCAGTCTGTTGTCCTGGAGGAGATGCCCATGCTTGGGAGGAGGGGTCAGCAAACGCCTTCTGTAAAGGGTCAGAGGGTAAATATTTTAGGCTTTATGGGCTGGTCTCTGTAGCAGTTGCTCAGTTCAGCCAATGTAGTGTGAAAGCTGCTGTAGACAATACATGTGGCTGAGTTCCAAACAAACTTTATTTACAGAAACAGGTAGTGGGCTGGATTTAGTTCATGACTGTAGCTTGGTTATCCCTGGACTAGAGGGTCACTAGAGGTCCCTTCCACCTCTAAGATTCTGTTATTCCTGGAACTGAAAACTCATCTCTATTTGGTATATATAAGTATGGACATTCAAGGTCCAAGCACAGAAATAGTACATTTCATTTTGGGTTTATTAACAAAGTCCGTTGGCCAAGGCAAGTTCTTTGTTTCAACCTGACGATGCAGTATTTTTAAAATACTAATAACTCCTTAAGAAATACATGTTCATGCTATAGAAATCTGAAGGCACTTCAGAGGACCTCTTCACTCTAAAGAGAAGAAAGGACAAATCATTTGTCATTTCACCAAGCAGAGACAGCTATGGTTAAGATTTGCTAAACAGTAAATACCTAAGTAAATTTGTGCTGTGTGCCCTTCCAGACTTTTTCATTTAGGCCAGTCATTCTCAACTGGGGATGGTTTTGCGCCCCAGGTACATTTGACAATGTCTAGGAGACATTTTGGGTTGTTAAACTGGGGAGTAGCTATTGGGACCTAGTGGTTAGAGGCCAGGGATGCTGCTAAGCATCCTACAATGCACAGGACAGCCCCCACAACAAAGAACGACCTGGACCAAAATGTCCATAGTGCTGAGGCTGAGAAGCCATCATTTAGACCTATTAGATGTGTTGTCTGTACTTTTTTTGAAAAACACGAATGGACTCAAAGGTATATACTATTCTGTAGTCTTTCTCCCCACTTGGGATAAACATCTATCTGAGTGTATAAACTCATCTCGCTGTTTTTATTAAAGCCTGTGTTGTCTCTTCCTTCATATGGATGTACATACTATGATTTAAATAAGCTCTTCCTTATTTTCAGATACTTCAGTTATTCCCAGTTTTTTGTTTTTGTTTTTGTGATCATAATCAACAGTATGAGGAGAATTCTTATACATAAATATTTATGCACTTTGTTAAATTTTGTACCTCAGTGACTCACACCGTGCCCGGAGTAGGAAGGGTACTTGATAAATGTGCCCCAAGGCGGAGCTTTCATTTCTCTCTCATTCCTCTGCTCCTATGGTATCTATGGCCAATTTCCTGCGTGTTCCTTTGGCAAAGTGGCCTTATTTTACCTCAAGTCCTGGAGTGAGGACCAGATGAATCAGAATATATGTGTGCCAGGGGGAAGGCTGAGCTGAAGGGAAGGCACGAACGTTGGAACAGAAGCAAGTGGTGGCTGGCATACTGCACCGAGTGACTCAGATTCCATTTGAAATCTCCACACTCTGGCACAACCTGCAGGCCTGCTTCTGTGGACATGGACAAGGCCAGAGGGGACCTGGGCTGATATCTGACAATGTGGATGCAGGAAGAAACTTTGGCCAGATTTTCTAAATCATGAACATTGGTGCTGTGTATCCTGTATGCTTATTAGAACAAGGAGGGAGCAATTTGATACAGGTTTGGAGCCAAATGCTGATGTTTGTCATGGTACTGGGAGCGTACACACTTAGGGAAGGACTGAGGTTGTGTATCTTACATCTCTGTAATTTTCTTCTGGAATCACGGTCTGGGCAAACCCTTTGAGCCTTCCCTGTCTCCTGGATTGATCCTCTAATTTTTTTTATCTTTTCTATTTCTCTTTATGTTTTTTTTCTTTTTTGCTCTACTCTATGGAAGAGTTCCTCAACCTATGTTGCAGTGCTTTGATTGAATTTTTAATCTTTTTTATCATATCTTTAATTTCCAAGAGTTATTTCTTATTCCCTTATCTCACTGAAGGTAAATATGATAGTGTTTTCTTGTAGACCACATATAGTTGGGTCTTATTTTTTATCCATTCTGACAGTCTCTGTCTCTTAATTGGTGTATTTAGACCATTCACATTTAAAGTAATTATTTCCATAGCTGCATTAATATCTACCATACTTAACTGTTTTCTATTCATTGCCTTTATTCTTTGTTTCTTTTTTTGTCTTCTACTCTTTTTCTACTTTCTCCAATTTTAATCGAGCATTTTATGTGATTCCGTTTTCTCTCTTGTCTTAGTATATCAACTATATTTTTTTCAAATTATTTTTAGTAGTTGTTCTAGAGTTTCCAATATACATTTACAATTAATCCAAGTTTTCAAATAACACTCTACTGCATCACAGGTAGTGTAGGTACTCTATAACAAAGAATTCCTAATTCCTCCCTTCCATCCCTTTTAACATTGCTGTCATTCATTTCACTTACCCATAAGCTATAATTATTGAATGAATGATTACTATTATTATTTTGTGTTAACTATTACCTGTTAGATCAGTTAAGAATAAGAAAAAAGATTTTATCTCCGTTTATTCCTTCTTTAATGTGTTATCTTTTTCTTTATGTAAGTTCAACTTTGTGACCTATGTCGTTTTTCTTCTCTCTGAGGTATTTCTTTTAACATTTCTTCAAAGGCAGGTCTGTTGGTAACAAGTTCCCTCAATTATTGTTTGTCTCAGAAAGTCTATTTCTCCTTCACTCTTGAAGGATGTTTTTCTGGATAAAGAATTCATATTGGTGGGTTTTTTATTTAACACCTTATATTTCACTCCACTTTCTTCTTGCTTGCATGGCTTCTGAAGAGAAGTCCAATATAGTTCTTATTATTTTTCCTCTGTAGGTAGGTGGGGTTTTTTTCCCCCTCTTTGTTTTCTTTCAAAATTTTCTGCAGTTTGAATATAATATGCCTAGGTGTGGATTTTTGATATTTATACTACTGTATGTTCTCTGAGCTTCTTGGATCTGTGATCTAGTGTCTGTCATTAATTTTGGAAAATTCTCAGTCATTATGACTTCAAATATTTTTCTGTTCCTTTCTCTCTTTCTTCTCCTTCTGATATTCTCATGATGTAAATGTTACACCTTTTATGATCGTCCTACAGTTCTTGAATATTCCATTCTACCTTTTTCATTCTTTTGCATTTCAGTTTTGGAAGTTTCTATTGACAGACATATATTCAAGCTCATTGATTCTCTTCTTAGCCATGTCCAGTCTACTGGTAAGCCCATCAAAGGCATTTTTTATTTCTGTTACAGTGTTTTTAATTTCTAGCATTTGCTTTTGATTCTCTCTTAGAGTTTCCACTTTTCTGCTTATATTATCCATCTGTTCTTTTCTGTTGACCACTTTTTCCATTAGAGCCCTCAGTATATTAATGATAGCTATTTTAAATCCCTGTCTGATAATTCCAAAATCTCTGCCACATCTGAGTCTGGTTCTGATGTTTACTTTTCGTTTTTTGCTTTTTACTATGATTTGTCATTTTTGGTTAAAAGTCGCATGTTATGGGGGCTGGCCCTGTGGCTGAGTGGTTAAGTTTGCGGGCTCTGCTGCGGTGGCCCAGGGTTTCGACGGTTTGGATCCTGGGCGTGGACATGGCACCGCTCATCAGGCCACGTTGAGGTGGCATCCCACATGCCACAACTAGAAGGACCCACAACTAAAAAAATATATACGACTATGTACTGGGGGGATTTGGGGAGAAAAAGAAAAAAGAAGTCACATGTTATGTAACGGATAAAAGGAACTGAGGTAGATAAGCCTAATTCTTTAGGAGTTAGATTGTGTTTACTGTAGCGTGGCGTCAGAGGGTGGAATTTCCTCGAGTGTCCTTGTTTTTGTCTCTCCTGTTGTCTTTGAGATTTCCTAGAGACTCCTTACATGGGGTCTGAGGCTTGCAGTTCTTTTATCTATAATCCTTTTTTATTATATAGGAGCCCTACTGATGTGGTGGGAAAGTGTGGGTGGTGATAGTTTTTTTTTAATTTAAGTTTTCATCTCTTTACAAAATCCCTCTTTCCTCTCAGTCTTTCTCTCCTCCTCCGTCCTCATCTTTTATGTTAGAGACTAACTTCAGATGTCTGATATTCTTCAATAAGCTGTTTGTATTGAAGAGAAGGGCACTGAAACACCAGTTGTAAGCTCTCTATGTGAGTGGGGAGGCAGAGGTGGGATGGTACTTGTAGATTGTGGACTTTACCATCATCTGGTTGAGTTGTTTTGGGGCAGAATCTCTGCTATCACTATATATATATTTTTTTCTTGGGCTGGTCCAGATTGCTCAGGAAGACTCTTCCAGTCTCTTACCTGGAAGCTAAATGCTTATCTGCCAACACACTGGGAGGCAAAGGGGAGGAGGGCTGGGTATCCTCTTTCCTTCCAGAGACACTCTGCTTTGCCCTCCCCAAAGATTAAACCTTCAGGCTTGTTGGGATAAAGGAAGTGTCTATATATATGGAGCATGGCAGAGAATCTTGACGTCTGATTCTAACCAGATTTTCAACCCATCTCCTTATTTTCAGCCTTTCCTCTTCCAGAGGAACATGGTGCTGCCAATTACCAAGCCTTTAGGGGATTCCTTTTTGGGACTCCTGAGTCAGTTACCACTCATCTCTTTGCTTTCCAGGTTCCAAGATATTGTTGCTATTCTATTTTCTTTGTCTTTGTATGCTTATGCCTTAAAAAACCCATCATGTTCTTTTTAGTGGAAATTTGGGAGAGCGAGGGAGTGAGTGTGTAAGTTTTGTCTACCACCTTTAGCTAGAAGCATGCCTTCCTTCTCTATTTCCTGCCACATCTCATTGGTGATGGCAACTGTGGGGACTTCCAAACAGACACGCTTAGATCTTCCTTTGCAGTTAGACCCTTATTTTCACCAGCTTGGGAGAAGTGGGGTTTTCAACCATAATATGTGTGGGAAGACATTAGAGTGAAAAATATGTTTTTCCCCCAGAACTTTGAAGTAGGAAAACAAATTGAGTTCAGATCTCAAAGAGAAGATGTTTGAAGTATTCTTTCTGCCTTGCATTTGAACTGAATTACTAGTCAATTATTCTTTTGAAGTGACCAGTCTAAATTCTGTGGTGAGTCTTGGTTAAGTTTTTGGTCTTTTTTCTTTTAAATTAATATTTATTTTTTTTGTCAAAATGATACATGCATACAGTACTATTCTTTTTTTCTTATTAACCTCCTGTTCTGGTAGATAAACATTCAGTTTTCTTGGATCACCATTCCCATTTCTACTCTCTCCATCCACTCAGTGTGTTTACATTATCCTTTTGGCTCCATCACCAATATTCATTGTGTTTACAGTATCTTGACATGGGACCCAAGAAACAGGAAATCCAACTCAGGAAAGAAGGCAACTTAAGCCATGGGGGTAGCTTATGCTCTATAGCTGCCTGAGAAAAGGAATACATTTTGTTAGTTTTTTGGTGAACTTTGCACATCTGAAAATTTTTAATTCTACCCTTATAATAAATACCCTTCATTCTACCCTTCTACCCTATACTTGTTTGAACTTTTAGCTAGGCATAGTTTAGGTTGAGGAAGGTATTTTTCTCAAAACAATTAAGATATTGCTCTATTGTCCTTTAGGTTCTTGTGTTATAATTGAGAACTGTGATGCTTCCTGATTCCAGTTCTTATGTGAACTGTGAGCTCCCACCCCCTGAAACTTTTTAGTATTTTCTCTTTAGCTCTGGTTCTCTGAAATTTTATGATGATATACCTTGATATGCATCCTATTTCTCATTATGCTGGGCACTTTGAGGACACTTTTAATCTGGGAATGTGTGTCCAATTCTGGGAAATGTGGCTGTATTATTCCTCTGATAATTTCTTCTCTTCCGTTTTCTCCATCTGGAACTTTTCTCAGTCAGGTGTTGGATTTTCTGGATTGTTCTCTCATTTTTAAAGATCTTTCCTACAATTTGCTATGTCTTTTTGTTTTACTTCATATTAGATTTTTTCAACCTTTTCTTCTATTCTTTGTGTTGAACCTTTTTATTTTTTCTAACATATTTTTCTTTCCTTTTTTTGAGGAAGATTAGCCCTAATATCCACCGCCAATCCTCCTTTTTTTTTTTTAAGATTGACATCTGAGCTAACAACTGTTGCCAATCTTTTTTTTTTCTTTCTGCTTTTTCTCCCCAAATCCCACCAGTACATAGTTGTCTATATTTTGGTTGTGGGTCCTTCTAGTTGTGGCACGTGGGACGCTGCCTCAGCATGGCCTGATGAGTGGTGGCATGTCTGTGCCCAGGATCCGAACCAGTGAAACCCAGGGCTGCTATAGTGGAGCGCGTGAACTTAACTGCTCAGCCATGGGGCCGGCCCCTAATCCTCCTCTTTTTTTGCTGAGGAAGATTGGCTCTGAGCTAACATCCATTCCTATCCTCCTCCATCTTATATGTGGGATGCTTGGCACACCATGGCTTGATAAATGGTGCACAGGTCCACACCTGGGATCTGAACCAGCGAACCCTGGGCTGCCCAAGCAGAACGTGCAAACTTAACCACTGCACCACTGGGCTGGCCCCTGTACTTTTCATTTTTAATAGCTCTCTTGTTCTCTTTCCTTTTATTTGAGTAGCATCCTATTCTTGTTTTTTTGCCTGCGAAATTTTTCCTTCGAAAGTTTCTTCTCTTCCCTGCATTGGATTGATTTCCCCCAGGTTTCTTTTTGTTCTTTGTTTTTGACTCTTATCATGTTGAAAGATTTTCTTAAATGTATGGCAGTCATTGTCCATTCATATTTAAGAGTGCTAAAGCAGGGCTGGCCCCGTGGACGAGTGGTTAAGTTCACGCGCTCCACTTCAGTGGCCCAGGATTTCCCGCATTCAGATCCTGAGTGTGGACATGGCACCGCTCATCAGGCCATGCTGAGGGGGCGTCTCACATTGCAAAGCCAGAGGCACTCACAGCTAGAGTATACAACTATGTAGTGGGGGGCTTTGGGGAGAAGAAGAAGAAAAAAAAGAAGATTGGCAACAGATGTTAACTCAGGTGCCAATCTTTCAAAAAAAAAAGCGCTACACCTAATAGCAAGCCCTCTGTACGTGGTTGGGCTTGTCAACTGTTGGGCTTTACTGTAGGGTAATTGGGCAGCTTTCTAGCTGGTTTCTTTTTGGGGAGTCACATGTTAATATCTAGCGGTATTTTCTCTGGAGCTCTTCAATGCCTCAAGAAAGAATCTTACAGTCTCCTCCCTGGGCCAGAGGAGGTGAGAGACTTCTGTCTGGCTGCCAGCATCCTGGGGGATAGGAAGCAGGCTCAGACGCCTGTCCTCGGCTCTATCCTCACCCCTACCTTCCACTGAACTTGACTCCTTCAAGTCTTGGGTTTTCCCAGGGTTGAATCAACTCACTGCTCTTTTGGAAGAGTGTAATCGTTTAGATTGTAGCCTTCTCTGCTCTGTCTGGTGGCATAACCAGACTTCAGCTTCTCTCCTTCCTTCTCTGTTCCTAAGTATCTATTGGAATCTCTCACCCTTTGATGTCTCCTCCACATTCTTTTTGTCTATTTTTATTCTTGTGGGGTATTGAGTGGGAGAGATGAGGTGATAAAACCCAGAACTTAATTGATTATGTTTAACCAGCATCCTCTGAACCTGTGCTTTTAGCTCAAGCAACTCTCTATTACTTGTATGTGGCAACTGAGTTTCAACTGGCCAAGGCAGAAACTGTTTTCCTATTGAATGGTGTGGTTTTATGTGGCTTTTCCTGAGCGCTTCAATCGCCTGGGGAAACCCCTCCATCCTGGCTTCTCTATGTGAAGCAACCCCACAGAGGCAAAGGGAGGGCTGTGAAAGCCCCATGAATGCATGCGCGGAGTGCAACATGCCCATAATGAATCAGCTTCTTCAAGGACTGCCCTTGGCAGCAGGTGAGTGCCCAGTGCTCTGCCAACAGTCTCCAGCAGACCACACCAGAAACACGATGGCTAAATAGCAGTCACCTCGAAAGTCACCCTTTGTCCCTCTGTCTCCCTTTGGCAGCATGCTGTGCTGTGGAAGCAGATGTCACTCCAGATTCCTCAGGAATGAGTGCAACTTTTCCTGGACAGTTTGCCTCCTGCTAGATAGGAAAGGAAGGAGGGAAAGGAGTTGACGTTGACTGAGGCAGGCACCGTGTGAGGCGCTTTGTTATAGGTTTGCTAACTTCATTCTTGCAACCACTCTTGGAGAATAGTGTTATTACCCTCATTTTACAGATGAGAAAGCTGAGATTCAGGGCGTTACATGGCTTGCCCAAGGGCATGATTGGGAAGTGGCAGAATGGGGATTCGAGCCCAGATTTGTCAAGCTCAAAAACTAGTAGACATCCCGTAGATCCATGTGGATGATGATGAAAAAGGGAGCCTACATTCCCAGGATGCCTCAAAGGCACCGTTCTCTGTGTTAATACATAGCCAGGAGGTGATCAATAAATGTGGTCTGAGTGAACAAATGTGATGGAAGGATCCTCCTTTCCTATTCACTTTAAGAGCCTTAAGAATACCTGGAATTGTAGATCATTGTGTAGAAGAATACAGAAATTTAAATACCTAGCCAGGGGGCCCCGTGGCCGAGTGGTTAAGTTTGCATGCTCCATGTCAGTGGCCCGGGGGTTGCTGGTTCAGATCCTGGGTGCTGACCTACTCACTGTTCATCAAGCCATGCTGTGGCAGCATCCCACATAGAAGAACTAGAATGACTTACAACTAGATATACAACTATGTACCAGGGCTTTGGGGAGAAAAAGAATAAAAAGAGGAAGATTGGCAACAGATGTTAGCTCAGGGCCAATCTTCCTCACCAAATAAATAAATAAATAAGTAAATAAATAAATACCTTAAATACCCAGCGAACTTTCAATTGTCCTTGACCAAAAAATATACCTTGGGTATCTGATAATACCCAAACCAAATTTTTATCATTACTTTCAAGTAATTCCCTCTGTGGGGAACCTAATATAAGAATAACTTTGTCAGTTGACATCACATCCATATGTTTGAGAAGTAGGTTGACCTTTTGTGATAATTTTTTTAAAATTAAAAATTTTAAAAAGTAAAAGGGGAAAAAAAAAGATATTCAGAGGACAAGAGAATTTGGATCTGAGTCTTGTTTCTTAATTTCCAGCACTATGGTCCTATGTTTAGCCAGGGGTCCCAGTGTGGGAAGTGATATCACATGTGATCAAAACCTTCAGCTGATTCTATCTACTGTGCCATGTGGAAATCCCATTAGTTAGAATAAGGTGACGGTGAATCAAATCAATCGCTTCTTAAGGGCATGTTTGTCCAATTCTTTCTTTTTCTCTAGCACATTTGTCCAAGTCCTGGGGAGAACATAGGAGCACCAAGTCTGGCCCCAGGTGGGGATGGGGCTTGGGACTAAGTTGTTCAGCAAAGAGAAAGTCAGGAGCAGGAAAACAAGTGTGTGTATATGTGTGTGTGTGTGTGTGTGTGTGTGTACATACTTGTGTGTGTGGGTGCACGCACGTGTGGTTGTCTCAGGCATTGCTTCAGATACTGTTTGGTGTTTTGGGTCCACCTTTCTTATTCTGGCAAGTAGGTGGGTCATGATGGATCAGTCTAGGTTAAAGAGGAAGGTCAATGCCTGACGCTATAAGGCATTATGTCCTGTTTTAGCCAAGACTGAAGTATTTACATGGCTTTCTGAAAAATCCAAGTGAAACATCATCTTCACTTTTTCCTTAATTTAGTAGAGATCGGCAGCTCAAAGCATATGGCTTGGGTGTGTAGTTTAAGGGAAAGTAGATGAATATGCCACCAGGCAGCAGTTTCATTTATGGCATTGGGTGACTAATGGGAGCAACCAGAACTATGGACTTATTTTCCTATCAAACATAGCAGAATTTATGCCACTTATTTCCTCAAATAAGAAATTCGTCTTGGGGCCGGCTCCATGGCCGAGTGGTTAAGTTTACGTGCTCCGCTGCGGCGGCCCAGGGTTCGGATCCTGGGCGCGGACATGGCACCAATCGTCAGGCCACGTTGAGGCGGCGTCCCACATCCCACAACTAGAAGGACTGGCAACTAAGATATACACCTGTGTACGGGGGTGGGTTTGGGGAGATAAAACAGAAAAAAAAAAAAGATATTCATCTTTAGGAATGACATAGTAAAACAGCCTGAAGTTTGATGGGACATGCAGAAATGTTGCCTGCCTGCCTTCCTCCCTTCCTCCTTCTCCCTCTCCATCTTTCTCTTCCTCCTTCCTACCCTGGCTTTCTTCCTTTCTTTCATTCTGTCCCCAAAAACTGAGAGATGGCTGTTTGCCACCTGCTGTGCTAGGCACTTGGGAGGGGAATGGAGTCTCAGGGGCTGTTCCCTGGCACAGAGTGACTCACCGTGCAGATGGGCATATTAAAAAAAATTGTGCAATGTGAGTACAACTGATAGTGAGATGTAGAAAACAGAGATGCAGAAGGTAGGACAACTGCTTTCATGTTGGTGGTGATGTTGATGAAGGGTGGGGGCGTGTTAAGGGGAAGGTCAGAGAAGACCACACTGAAGAGGTGATAGTTGAGTTGGGTTAAAGGGAGAGTCAGAGTAAACCAGGGGAAAGTGTACCTAGGTTAAGGGTGGGTGTGAGTGGGGGAAGGCAGAGCAAGGACCTCTAGCCAGAGGAGAGAACATACTCAAAGGCGCGGTGGATGGTACCCTTGACAAAGGCGAATGACTATAGCCTGTAAAAGGTAAGCATCATGGGCACTGAGGAGGCTGGAGCTCAGGAGCTCAGGCTGGATTTTATAGACAAGAGGGATCCAGCAGAGGTTTTGTATTTTTTAATCGGTTAACGTAGTATTTATTTAATCATATAATGTACAAGGCCTTTATACAAAACATGCAAAAGAGTCCACATTTCTAAAATGTTTCAGTTGAAAAGGACCTGAGATATCACTTAATCCAAGTTTTTTTTCTAGATGACAGCATTAACACAGTGGAGGTGAAACACATGCGAACACAGCGCTTTGCAGAACAGCACACAGCCAGTTAGTGGAAATTTTTAGAAGCAAAATCAGATTTCCTGATTCAGTCCAGGGTTCTTTATAAGGCCAAAGGTGACATGAAACCAAAGTCTGTGCATAACTTTCTTTTTAAAAAAAGATTAAAGGTTAAAGGTGAAAGGTTAAAGACTTAAACCTATTTTTTTGGCTAAAAATGTATTTTACTTCATTTTTTTCATGTTTATATAAAAATATTTATAAATCTCTTTTTTTGTTTTATTTTTTCTGTGTATTGGCAAGAGCAGTTGTTGTTGCTATAGCACTCTAGCAATTTTTTAGAATAATTCACTGGTTTTCCCAACATTTAATTAATTAATTAATTAGTTAATATGTGATAAGATATACATAATATAAAATTTACCATTTTAACTCTTTTAGAGTGTACAATTCAGTGGCATTCAGTACATTCACATTATTTAGCCACTATTCCTATTTCCATCTCCAGACAGATTTTCACCTGGATCTGATGTTTCATCATTTCAAACTGAAACTCTCTCCCTACCCCCGGCCCCTGGAAGCCATCATTACACTTTCCCTATGAATACTCAATATTTTTAATGGAAAATTTCAAGTATATAGTTAAGATGATAGAATTGTACAGAGAACCTCATATATGCACCACCTTGACTCTAAGATTAACAATTGCTATATTTGCTTTCCCACACATCGGTCATCCATCATTCCATGTTATTTTTTCCCCATGTTACTTTTGATGCATTTCAAAGTAAGTTGCAGACATCAGTATCCTTCCCCTAAAAACTACAACATGTATATGTTACCAAGAGTTAAACATTTGTTTATGACAGAAAGGAAATGTTATTAATTTCAACA
Organism: Equus quagga; assembly: GCF_021613505.1. Lineage (NCBI taxonomy): Eukaryota > Metazoa > Chordata > Mammalia > Perissodactyla > Equidae > Equus > Equus quagga. The sequence goes on along the minus strand of NC_060274.1, from coordinate 87,259,369 downwards.
ACAGGAAACTAATGTGTTTAGATAATTCAGTGCTTTAGAGAAAGAACTCTGGGCCCATTCAGTAGGAGAGAGAAGATGGCAGTGATCGAGAGGAAATTACTCAAACTTCTATTGCAGGCCCCAGATATATAGAACCAGAGTCACCCTAGAAGGTTCTGAAGGATGTGAAAACAGAACAAAATGACAAAACAAAAACCTAGTTCAACTAAATCTCTCCAACTTAATGAAGTAAAAGAAGTAAAAGCTTTGGAATCTGATAAATTTAGATCATCGTTCCAGATGTCCTATGCATCCATCTTTCTACCTATCCTTCTACTTTGATGCATAAAAGATTTGATGTGGCTATAAAAACAAGAGAAAACAGAAATTAAAATCCACGAGTAAGGATTATATTAAGATCATTTGAATTTGAGTTTCTTGGCATCTTTTAACAAAAGGGCAAATACAATCATTTGTATACTTTTCATTGTTCATAAGGAGAGAGGCTATCCAAGGTCTTATAACCTTGCTGTGAACCCCAGTTCTCTCATCCATAAAGTGGGGGAAATAAATGCTTACCTGCCTCAGGATTGTGGTGAGAGGTGTGTGGGTCAGTGTCTTTAAAGGGCTCAGCACAGTGCTTGGCACATCAGTGCTCAGCCATTGTTAGTTCCTCCTTTCATGCCATGTTGCCTTGTGGCCTGTGTTCCTACTAAAAGTGAAGTGTAAAGAGTCCAGCATGATGAAGGTTTTAGTTAGAGTCTCATTAATGGAGATTTTAGTGCTCATGGCAACTGTTCTTCCTGTTTACGCCCTCATTTCCTAGTGGTAGTCTAGTGCATTCTTTAATTGTTCATTTTTTTCAGCGCTGGCAGAAAGTTGCTGGGGTGCCTCATTGTTTTTTTCTTTTAATATGCACCAATAAAGTAGAGCTATATGATTATTAAGAAAAACCACATTGCTGTCAGCATGGGATGCTTTATTTGATGGCTTAGAGCATTTTGTCTTCAATTTATCATTCTCCAAATGTTGGCATGGAAGTTGGAGTGATGATCTGCTGATCTCTGGGGGTCAGTCAGTGGGTAACAGACAAGATTGTTGAATAGTTCAGTCTAGCCAGATTATTAAATGATTCCTCCAGTTTATTTAGCATCTTGGCACTGAAGTTGGGTTGTCATTTGGCATTCCAACTTGCTGCTTGGCTCTCTGGTCTTCCAACAGCCAGCCCCAAATCTTGATTTACCTAACCTAGTTAATTCAGTAGCTGTATTTTGATGTTGTGATGGTTAATTTTATGTGTCAATTTGATTGGGCTATGAGGTGTCCAGATATTTGGCCAAATATTATCCTGGGTGTGCCTGTGAGAGTGTTTCTGGATGAGATTAGCATTTGAATTGGTAGACTGAGTAAAGCAGATTGCCCTTCATAATGTGGGTGGGCCTCATCCAATCAATTGAAGACCTGAATGGAACAAAAAGGCTGAGAAAGAGAGAGCTCTGCCTGCTTGACTGTTGATCTGGGACAGTGTTTTTTTCTGACCTTTGGACTTGAACTGAAACATCCAGTCTTTTTTGGTTCTTAAGTCTGCTGGCTTTCAGACTGGAACTTATACCATTGATTTCCCCTGTCTCCAGTTTGCCCCTTGCAGGTCTTGGGACTTTTCAGCCCCCATAATTGCATGAGCCAATGCCTTGTAATAAATCTCTTTATCTGTGTATGTGTCTGTCTGTCTATCTACTTTATCTATCTATCTATCTATCTATCTATCTATCTATCTATCTATCTATCTGTCTGTCTGTCTGTCTATCTATCTATCTCCTATTGGTTCTGTTTCTCTGGAGAACCTTTACTAATACAGATTTGTCCTGCACCAGGACATACTCTAGAGCTTGGAATAGAACTATCACTTATCTATAGATAGAGCATAGGTTATTTGCATAAGCCATGGTAGGGTGTTTCCATATCATAGAAAAATAATACTTTTTAAGGCATGTATTAATTGCTTTTTATCATGTGATAGTGTTCGTTGTCTTATTTAATTCTCACAACAGTCCTGCAAGGCAGGTTTAGAGCCAGTGAATAGGAGCATAGCCAAGATTTGCACGCAGGTGTGTCTAATTCCCAAGCCTGTGCTCATTCCACCATGATGAGAATTGATAAGAGGTCAGGGGGAAATGAACAGTTTATTCTCCTGGCAGTATTTGATGCTCTCTCTGTCTCTACAACTGAGGATTAAAAAATTTTGGTTTGGAGATATTTTAATATTTTCTGTTTGATATTCTGTTGTCTGACTTCAGTCTGTATTCCCCTCTGATAAGGGGGGAGTGTTAAAAAAAACATGTTCCCAAACCATTAATGCTTTCTTTCCCTGGCTTTGGTTGAAGTGCGACGCCTGCTCAGTGATTGAATGAGTTCGTGAGGCTGAAGCTGGATTCCCAAAGTTATGCTGGGAGAGCATTAATGGCTAAAGACCATCCACCAAAGAAGGAGCTGAGTAGGGGTTTCCATGGTCCATTTAGTTTGGGAAACACTGCATATTATACCCATTTA